>NC_135480.1:204336962-204636962 GCF_052094955.1 Ictidomys tridecemlineatus | reverse complement strand
GCTATATTTTCCATGGCCTCACTCACTTAAGAAAGAAAAAAAAGGAAAAAAGCACACTCCCCGCCACACACACACAAAAAAGAGGATGCTCAGGTAAAGTCTTGCTGGGAAGGTGCCACCTGACAAAGACCTGAGGGATTCCGAGAGGCACGCCACAACCAGAGCACAGCAGAGGCCTACAGAAGGAGCAAGGTGAGGGGAGTGGAGAGAGCAAGGGATCAAAGAGAAGCTGGGGTCAGGAAGACAACAGGGGCCATGTCACCCGGACCTTGGAGGCCGGTGGAAGGGCCGGGTGCTTCCTCTGAGTCAGAAGTGAAGCTGCTGGAGGAGTCCCAGCAAAGGCACAGTCTGCACCTCTGGAGACTTGCAGCTAGTCACTCTGATGGTGATAAAAAGGACAGCTACTGAGCTTCAAGAACATAAGATCTTATTCTTTCACTGAGAAAGAATAAGAACAGCAGCGTGGGGTTGGGATGCTCTGAGATGGTAGAACAGAGTAGGTTCCATGGTCACTCATTGTCACAAGGAATAGACCCATACACTAAAGACCTGGGCATTTTAACTATAAGCAAATTGGTCCTCAATTAATAAAAACTGGTTAGAAAAGATGCCATGATTCCAACGAGTTAATTATAAAACATTATTTGTACTTTGAGTTTTTGTTTTCTGTTACCAGGGATTGAACCCAGGGGTGCACTACCACTGAGATACATCCTCAGTCCTTCTTTGTTTATTTTGAGACAAAATCTCACTAAAGTTGCTTAGGGATTTGCTAAATTGCTGAGACTGACCTTGAACTTGGAATCCTCCTGCCTCAGCCTCCCTAGTTGCTAGGATTATAGGCATGTGCCACTGCGCCTCGCCATTATTTGTACATGTAATCTAAAAAAATTATACTCCTAAAAACCCTATGAGACAGGCCTCATCTTTGTTTTTTAATATTTTTAGTTGTGAATGGACACAACACTTTTATTTTATTAGTTTTTTTTAATGTAGTGCTGACGAACGAACCCAGTGCCTCATGCATGCTAGGCAGCGCCCTACCACTGAGCCACAACACCAGCCCCATTTTTTATTTTTCTATTTTTGGTACGGAGGATTCAATCTAGGGACTCTTTACCAAGTCTTTTTTATTCAGAGACAGGGTCTCCTTCAGTTGCTTAGGACCTCACTAAGTTGCCAAGGCTGGTCTTGGTTTGCAATCCTGCTTCAGCCTCCCGAGTCACTGGGATTACAGGCATACATCACTGTGCCCAGTTTCATTTTTCATTTTTAGACAATGAAGTAGTGAGGTTCAGAAAGCGAGTTGTCCAATGTCACCTATCCTTGTATGAATGCCATGCCACTGCCATGAAAGCATTCACATGCATTTAACACTGTGCCAGCCAAGGGGCCACCCAAGGCCTCTGGCCTCTCCTAGAACAACAACATCACCCTCCATTGTCACCAATGGTCCTCTCAGGTGCAGAATTCTATCTATGCACTGACATGCTCTGCAGGGAGGCACCTGGGGCTGGAGAGGCAGAGGTGTCATAGGATAGCCAGGCACAATTAGCCTTATTGCTAACATTGGACATTTACAAAGTTATTCATTCTCAGAAACTTAAGATTTGGTAAGCAGGTTATTCATCTTGCAGGTTTTTTTTTTTTCTTTCTAGTATTGGGGATTTGACCCAGGGGTGCTCTACCACTGAGCTACACCCTCAGCCATTGTTTAAAATTTTGAGACAGGGTCTTGCTAAGCTGCTGAGGCTGTTCTAGAATTTGCAATCTTCCTGTCTCCACCTCCTGAATACAGGTGTACGTGTACCACCCAGCTTCCCATCTTGCAGCTTCGTTACACAGAAAACTACTGTAAAATAACTACCACACAGTCTAAACTATTATTCCTAAATTCAAAATGCTTTGAAAAATTCACCCTTTTACATGGTAGAGATAAATTTGGGGAAACATCCCTAAAGGAAGACGTACCTGAAATGAAACTGCCCCAGCACTGTTATGAATAGAAAAGGATTTCTCTCCTGTTGCCTAGAAAGAAAAACAATCGGTTTAGAATGAAACTGGCAGAATAAGTATGCTAATTAAAATTAAAACTGATTTTAAAAATCCTTCTTAAGCCTTAAAATTGTTGACCCTCAGCAGCTCTCTACAGAGAAAGCTTGGCTATCCTTTGGAGCTGTGTGTGATCCCCTTTTGCAGGGGCCTCCTTTCCCCAGCTCTCATCTGCTGTGTACTCCCTGCTGGGGTGCTCCTCCCAAAGCCTCAGCAGGAGCAAGCAAAGGCCCTGGGTTCCATCCCCAGTGCCACACAATACAACACATCAGAAAGCTTCAGCAAGACCAAGGGCGAAGGCCCAGGCACAGCCTTGCTGAGAGCCATCACCAAGTAGGAATGATGCATCGAAATTTCCTTGCCAGCGTACCCCATGTTGCTTAGAGGAAGGACTTGTGGAAATGGACTTGCCTTGGACATTCGCAGTGACATTGCATGTATGTTTGAGAAAGGTGACCCTGTTCAAGGACCAGGGTGGATCCGGGTTTAGGGAGGATCCTACTGGATTAGGGCGGATCCAGGTTTAGAGTGTACCTTGCTGGAAATAGGGAGTATCCTGCTGCCTCAGGCACACCCGATCCTTGAGTTCCCCCATCCTTGAGTTCCCTTTGAGTTCTCCTGGGATTCAGAAAGTATTTGGGATTCAACGCCTGGTGGAGTACGTGAATTTTGCGTCAGAACGTGAATTTCCCCAGAACGTGTTTGTAGAGGGCCAGTGTGAGTTCGGGAATAAAGAATTGCTGTTTGAATCTACAAAGCTGTGAGTGGCACGTGATTTTTGTGCCCAGCCAGACTGCGGCATTTGGTGGCCAGTACGCGGAACGTCTGAAACTTGGGTAAGTGAAATTACTCACCCCTGAAGGAGAGCAAAAGGATGGGTGACCATTTCAAAAACCAATGTGTTCTTGTTTTGATTTATTTTGTTTTTGTTTCAAGCTGCCTATCCCTAGAAATTTCTCAGGCAAACTGGGAAAAATGGTTGGCTAAAGGTTTGAAGTTTGTCGGCCCTGAGGAAGAGAAAATTGATACAGTGATTTTTTATTCCGTTTTTGTTTCATTCAGTTTCGGTTTTGTTTTATCTTATTGGGTTGCGTTATCTTTATAGTAGATTAGAAATTAGTAAAAAAACAAACCAAAAAGGTGTTAAGTAAATTGTTAGAGGTTCAGACCATGGAGAAAGACATTTTACATCAAGCAAAAGAGAAAAGTCTCTCGAGCTAGTCAGACAGAGGAAGAAAATTTAAAGGAAAAGGGGTTATTAGGAAAAAGGCCACAACAGGAGACTGTTATTAACTCCGTTTTATCACCAGAGGGCATAATTCAACCAACAGCCCCACTGATGGAGACAGCTGAGTGGCCCTCAAACCCCGTAGTTGATAAATGGGATCCTGAGACAGGACCTCAAAGATTAGCATGCCCTGTACTTGAACAGGTAGGAGGGCAGTGAATTCACCGTGCTTTAGATTTTAAAACAGTGAAGCAGTTAAAGGAGGCTGTAACAACCTATGGTCCCCAAGCTCCCTTCACGGTAAGCATGGTCGAGTCCATTACTAACTTGGACATGACGCCAGCAGATTGGGCTAGCATGTGTAAATCTGTGCTAAATGGAGGACAATATTTGTTATGGAAGGTTGCCAATGAGGAATTTTGCACGGAGACAGCTAGGCGAAATGCAGCAGCCGGTTACCCTCAAAGAAATCTAGATATGTTGTTAGGAAAAGGACCTTATGAGGGTCAACGGCAACAAATTGAATATGATCCTGCTATATATGCACAAATTGCTGCAGATGCAGTTAGGGCATGGAAGACTTTACAAGGACATGGAGATTTACAAGGTCAGCTATCTAAGGTAATACAGAGAGCTAATGAACCTTACGCTGACTTTGTAGATAGGCTTATTCAAACAGCTGCCAGAATTTTTCGGGATACAGAACAAGCAATGCCATTAATAAAACAACTGGCTTATGACCAAGCAAATCGTTGCTGCAGAGAGGTTATTAGACCATGGAGACATGAAGATTTAAACCCATATATCAAATTATATAGAGATATTAATGAACAAGGGCAAGTCTTGGCAGCTACAGTACAACAGGCTTTAGATGCCAGGCAAAAACATGCTATAATTGTGAACAAACAGGACATTTTAAAAGGAGTTGCCCCATAGGAGGAGGGTTTAACAAAGCTAGATATCAAAGGAATAGAATAGCGGGTATTTGCCCACGATGCCGTAGAGGGAGACATTGGGCTAATGAATGCCGTTCTCAAACCACCATAGAGGGTACTCTTATCAAAAAACGGACAAGGACCAGGTATTTACCCACGATATCGTGGAGAAAGGCATCAGGCTCCATTGCCAAAAAACGGACTGGGGGGCCCAATGCTCCGGTGCCCACAACCACAAATATACGGGGCAGTGGAGGAACCCAGCAACACCATCAGGGTAGTGCCCAGGAAACACTGTCCATTAAATCCCTCATCAGACAAACCCGAGGGAGCGCAGGGTTGGACATCTGCGCCTCTGCCAGAGCAGTACTAACTCCAGAGACGGGAGTTCAAATCATTCCCACAGGAGTAAAAGGACCTCTTCCCCAAGGAACAGTAGGCTTATTATTGGGACGTAGTTCATCTACATTAAAAGGACTTATGATAAGTCCTGGGGTAATTGATCTCGATTATGTAAGTGAAATAAAAATTATAGCTAGTTCTCCAAGAGGTATATCAGTAATTTCACCTGGAGATAGAATAGCACAGTTGTTAATAATACCCAGCCTATATAATAAATTCTCTAGTCGTAGTGTAGAAAGAGGTTCCAGGGGATTAGGCTCCACAGGTGTAGATTGGGCTATGCTGTCTTTAAATTTAGATTCTCGCCCAATGCTAAAACTAAATATTCAAGGACATGAGTTTAATGGGCTACTGGACACAGGTGCTGACCTTAGCATCATCTCTCGTCAAGAATGGCCAAAACATTGGACATTACAACAAGCCACTCAAACGCTTCAAGGCCTAGGAGTGGTGACTAATCCCCATAGAAGTGCAATGATATTAGATTGGAAGGATCCTGAAGGATGTGAAGGAACTATACAGCCATATGTATTGGATCATCTTCCCCGTAAATTTATGGGGACGAGATGTCCTAGACCAACTAGGTTTAACGTTAACAAATAACATCAATCCTAATGCGCCCACTACTAGGGCTAGACAAGGTTTTAGGAAAGAAAAAAGATTAGGAGAACAACAACAAGGTATAGCAGCACCAATTCAAATAGACCAAGGAATAAATAGACATGGATTGGGTTTTCAGAAAGGGCCACTGAGACAATCAAAATTACTTGGAAATCAGAAAGACCAGTGTGGGTTCCTCAGTGGCCCCTGACTAAAGAAAAGACAAAAGTAGCCCATGATCTGGTCAAACAACAATTAGCGGAAGGACATATACAACCTTCCGTATCTCCCCATAATACTCCCATTTTTGTCATCAAAAAGAAATCTGGTAAATGGAGATTATTGCAAGATTTAAGAGCCATTAATAATGAGATGGTTATTATGGGACCTGCTCAATCAGGGATTCCTCAATTGTCTGCTTTACCAAAAACCTGGAATGTTTTAGCTATAGATATTAAAGATTGTTTTTTTTCGATTCCAATTCATCCCGAGGATAGTCCACGTTTTGCATTTACTATCCCTGCACTAAATCATGAAGGTCCTGATCAGAGATATGAATGGAAAGCACTCCCTGAAGGGATGGCTAACAGTCCAACTATGTGTCAAATCTATGTTAACAAAGCAATCCAGCCACTTAGAAATAAAAATCCTGAACTACAAATATTTCACTATATGGATGATGTATTATTAGCACATAAAGATAAAAACACATTGCTGGAATGTAATGCCACACTTACAAACTTATTAAAAAATTATAATCTAGAGATAGGAATGGATAAAGTACAATTAAATTTTCCAATTAATTATTTAGGAGTTCTATTATCCTCAACCATGGTCCGTCCACCAAAAATTCAAATACGAGTAGATCAACTCAAATCACTTAACGACTTTCAAAAGTTATTGGGAGACATAAATTGGATAAGCCTTATCTAGGCATACCAACAGAAGAGTTGGGACCTTTATTTGATATTCTAAAAGGTCTATCAGATCCAAATTCACCCCGAATGTTAACTCCTAAAGCTAGAAAGGCATTAAAAATTATTGAAACATATATGGAAAACATGCATTTGGATAGAATTGATATAAGTTTGCCTTTATTATTTATTGTACTACCAACAAAAAATATTCCTACAGGAGTATTTTGGCAAGAAGGTCCATTATTGTGGATACACTTATCTTATTCTCCTAACACTATTCTTACTAGGTATCCTGAGGCTGTAGGGCAATTAATACTCAAAGGAATAAGAGCAGCAAAGGGAGTGTTTGAAATTTCTCCCAATAAAATTATTATTCCATATACTATGGATCAAATTGATGAGTTAGCTAATGAGTTAAATACTTGGGCAATAATCATGTGTAAATCTAATGTTTCATTTGATAATCATTTACCATCTAATCCTTTGTTGTCTTTTTGGTCTAAGCATCGTGTAGTTTTTCCTAAAATGACAAGAAAAACACCTATCATGAATGCTCCAAATATATTCACTGATGGGTCTAATAATGGTACAGCAGCAGCAGTTACCCCTGATCAAACTTTTACATTTTTAGTACCCAAACAATCAGCTCAAAAGGTAGAGCTTAATGCAGTTTTATAAGCTTTTGTGATGTTTAAAGATTCTGTATTTAATTTATTTTCTGATAGTCAATATATAGTTAATGCTATTGTATCCCTTGAAGATGCTGGTAGGATTTCCCCTTCCTCTACTGTTTTCTCTTTGTTTTCCACTATACAAAGTCTAATCTGGGACAGAAAAGATCCATTCTTTATAGGACATATTAGGGCACATACAGGATTGCCTGGAGCCCTTAGTTTGGCAATGATTTAGCAGATAAAACTACGCATGACATACATATTTTCTCTACACTAGAAGAAGCTACAAATTTTCATAAAAGGTTTCATGTTAATGCTAATACTTTACAAAAGCTTTTTTTTTTTAAAGAGAGTGAGAGAGGAGAGAGAGAGAGAGAGAGAGAATTTTTTAATATTTATTTTTTTTTAGTTCTCAGTGGACACAACATCTTTGTTGGTATGTGGTGCTGAGGATCGAACCCGGGCCACACGCATGCCAGGCAAACGCGCTACCGCTTGAGCCACATCCCCAGCCCCCCAAAAGTTAGTTAGTTTTAAAATAACTAAGGAACAAGCCAGACACATAATAAAACAATGTCAAAATTGTGTGACCTTTTTACCACAAGTTAATCTTGGAGTCAATCCTAGAGGACTGATACCTAACGATATTTGGCAGATGGACATCACACACTTGCCAGAATTTGGAAAATTAAAATATTTACATGTTACAGTTGATACTTCTTCCAGATTTTTGATGGGCTCCCTTCATGCCGGAGAAAAAACTAAAGATGTTACAGCTCATTGCTTACAAAATTTTGCCACTGTGGGCGTTCCTAAACAGTTGAAAACAGATAATGGTCCTGGTTATACCTCTACCTCTTTTAAACAATTTTGCTCATCATTTGGCATTACTCATATAACAGGAATCCCATACAATCCACAGGGACAAGGCATA
This sequence comes from Ictidomys tridecemlineatus, assembly GCF_052094955.1. NCBI lineage: Eukaryota > Metazoa > Chordata > Mammalia > Rodentia > Sciuridae > Ictidomys > Ictidomys tridecemlineatus. Next base: position 204,629,220 of record NC_135480.1, on the reverse strand, counting down.
GTTGAAAGAGCTCATCAAACTATTAAAACGTACTTATTAAAGCAAAAAGAGGGAATTGGAAAAGGGTATATATCACCCAAAGATAAATTTAAAATAACCCTTTTTACTCTAAACTTTTTAAATTTGGATTCATCAGGACTTAGTGCTGCGGAAAGACATATGTATCCGAAAAATGTACATAAGCCCACTTTGGAAAGATATTCTAACAGGACAATGGAAAGGTCCTGACCCAGTGATTGTCTGGAGTCGGGGTTCTGTTTGTGTTTTTCCACAGGGAGAACAGCAGCCGATTTGGATTCCAGAGAGATTAACTAAAGCAATTTCTACAGACCAAAAAGAAGATGACTTGACTCAAATGCATAACAGCTGATATCCAGAGCTCCAGCTTGGCTATTCTTACATCTGCGACAGTGATTAACCAGGGTGCTTTTTTCAATATCTATTTTATTATTGCATTTTTCCCACATCATAAAGTTCTATTTTATTTTTGAGCTCATACAAACCTAGGTTAATGTTTTTCTGATCAGTTTTATTTTTTGACTGTGGAGTTTTTAAACATTGCAATGGAGATTTCACCTAGGTAAAGCTACAAGGCCTTTACTATTGTCTTATGTGTTGAATGTTACATGTGCACACTTGTGTTTTGTGTTGTATGTCTGTATGTGCATATGTCCATAGATCATATATGAGGAGCGCTCATGAAAAAATGGATCCAAATTATTTTTTTATTATTCACGTGATTTCAACGGTTTAATTTAATTAGGTAAACAGCTGTTAAGGATTGTTTTTAAAGGTGGTTAACAGATCTGTTTGTTTACTTTCACCTTTCCTTTAATTCTGTTCAGGATAATGTCTCTTTAGCATCTTTGCCAGAATTCCCGTCTCCATCCCAGTGCCGGTGAAGACTAAGATAAAACCAAACTACAGCTTCTATAATAGCTATCACAGTAAACTGTATAAATTGATGCATCAATGAATATAACTCAACAAGTAATGCTCAATCAAGGACTCGATTTACTTTGGGAGGAAATGGACATATTGATAGACTCCTCCACTTTGAACTGCTTGCAGAACTTGCCTGGACTATATATCACTTGTATGCATTGTGAACTATCATTTGATGCAGCGAATTGTGGTAGTGCTGGCATATCTTTGCTGATGGTGTCACCAGTGATGCAATTTTTCCAAAGGAGCCGTCAACTGGCTTGGTGTCGTGGCGTTTCTGTATCCTCCTCCCTTCTGCTAGTGATGGTCTAAAATTTGGGGGCCAACAGAGGTGAGGCAAAGAACCTCACCCCCCCACTGGCACCAAGGCTAAATTTGGGGGCCAACAGAGGTGAGACAAGAACCTTACCCCCCCCACTGGTGCATAGGCTTATCCACAAGTATGGCTGTATGCTGGACCGGTAGTCAGTGACGGGTATGATCCAACTGTAGTGGTATCAACCTAAGACAGGAGGCTGACGCCTAGAGATCAGTTTTTCCCATGACGGGTAAGAACCATATGTTAAATTGGACAACCTACCAGGCACGGTCCTTAAGCCACATTGCTTGTTGTTTAATTAATCAGAAGGGGGGAGATGCTGAGAGCCATTGCCAAGTAGGAATGACGCATCGAAATTTCCTTGCCAGCGTACCCCATGTTGCTTAGAGGAAGGAGTCGTGGAAATGGACTTACCTTGGACATTTGCTGTGACATTGCATGTATGTTTGAGAAAGGTGACCCTGCTCAAGGACCAGGGTGGATCCTACTGGATTAGGGCGGATCCAGGTTTAGAGTGTACCCTGCTGGAAATAGGGAGTATCCTGCTGCCTCAGGCACACCCAATCCTTGAGTTCCCCTATCCTTGAGTTCCCATTGAGTTCTTGTGGGATTCAGAAAGTATTTGGGATTCAGTGCCTGGTGGAGTACGTGAATTTTGCATCAGAACGTGAATTTCCCCAGAACGTGTTTGTAGAGGGCTGGTATGAGTTCGGGAATAAAGAATTGCTGTTTGAATCTACAAAGCTGTGAGTGGCACGTGATTTTGTGCCCAGCCAGACTGCGGCACAGCCTGACCGTCAGGCAGACTCCATCCGGGCCTCAACCCTGCATGTGCACAAGAAACTGGTATAAGCAAGCAGGGACCCAACTGAGGATATAGGCAGTGACATGGACAAGCTCAAAGTGCTATGCCCAGGAAAAGAGGAAAAACAAGCACATGCTGCATCATCACTTATACAAAGTACTAGAAATCTAATTTACAGTGTGACAGATCAGTGGTTGCTTGGGGAAAGGAAGATTTCAAAGGGGCAGGAGAAACTTCTGAGGTGACGGATATGTTCCATTTTGATTGTCAAGTCAAACTTATCAAATTGCCACTTTAAGTATGTCCAATTTACTGTGGGTCAATATAACTCAACAAAGCTGTCAAAACCAAACAAAACACTGCTACTTCAATGTCCTGTCATTGAAAAATCAAGATATTTAAACCAAAACTTTCTCTATTTTTCCACTTCTGCTATTTCTACCATCCATTTCTCTCAAAAACCCTCTAAAATAAAAACAAAAAAACTTTCCCCCTCCCCCTTCACTAACTGGCCTCCTAGACAGACTTCCTGCTTCACACCCCAAGCCTGGAGGCCTTGTGTCATCAGCCATCTGCTGGTCCCTCTGATGTCACTCTCTCCCTCTCCAATACACCCTGCACATTACCTGCAGAATGAGAATCTTTAATACTTTCTTCATAATATTTCCTGATAAAAATCTCAAAACCTCCTGTTGTCAGGCTGCTGTCTGACGGCATGCTACCTGGCCTCTCACTTTAAGTAGGCCAGCGCCGAGCTCTTGTCAGGCACATTCCCCTCACCCAGTCTTTGTCAGTGCCCCTTCTCTTCACCCCTCTCCCTCTTCCCTAAACAAACTCCAAGCTCAGTCCTGGAGATTCCTCCTCCCAGCGGGCTCTCCAGCTGGCTCTGTTCCCCGACCTAGACCCTCTAGCACTAAGTGCTGTACAACCCAGCACTCAATTTCACTTTGAAACTATTGCAGTATGTCAACCCCATATCCCCAAAGAGAAGACAACTCCTCATAGTTTAGATGTGTGCACACACACACATTTGTGTGTATGCACAAATTCATATACATAAACACATACACAATACACACACACTCAGAAAGCTGAGCACACATCACACTGTAGCAACACATGCACACCATGTTTATAGCAGCACAATTCACAACAGCCAAAGTACGGAAGCAGCTTAGGTGTCCATCAACAGAAGAATGGATAAAGAAAATGTGGTATATACACACAATGGAGTTTTATTTAGCCATAAAGAAAAATGACATCGTGTCATTGGGGGGGGGGGCGTCGCACACTGAGTGACCAGAATTTTCCTTCTGGGATCGGTAGAGCTCTGTCGGTCACTTTCGTAGTGATCTGGTCACTTTCGCAGAGACCCTAGACAGCTGCCCTAATCCTCAAAGTAGCAGAATGTGTCTTCAGGCATAGGTGCGCCTTCCTGCAGCCCCAGGGGTTGAGCTACACTCACCTGTTCCTTTGTGATATTACCCCTTTGCCCTGTTTGGGATAGAATGTTCCATGGAAACACCCTTTGTGTGTCCCCTTCTCTTGATCTGCCTTTGGGTGTGGCCTTCCTAGATGTCAACTAGCCTGCTAACAGCAGACATCGTGAAAATAAGACTCAGCTCCCTGACACCTGACCCCTTGCCTCATTTGAATGGCTTCTCCTCAATAAATGTGTCAGCACGTGTTCCTCACTCTCTTTCTGTAGACCCTTAAGGTCAGAGGAGCCGTCACAGGACCCTCAAAGAAAAAGGTATCTCTTGTCTCTTGTGTGGGGTTATTTCACGCAGCCCAGTTCCCCTGGAGGGACCCTGAGTGTTTCTGTCACCAGGAATGCGGCAATTGTGCATGTAAATGAATGGAACTTGAGAATATTATGTTAAGCCAAATAAGCCAAATCAGAAAGTCAAGGATAGCATATTTTCTCTTGTATGTGAAAACTACAGAAGAAAAAGTTAAAGAAAGGTAGGCCGGGGGGAACTCATAAGAACAAAAGACCAGGGCTGGGCTGGGGCTCAGAGGTACAGCGCTTGCCTAGCATGTGTGAGGCACTGGGTTCACTCCTCAGCACCACATTAAAATAAAATATTGTGTCCACCTATAACTTAAAAAAAAAAAAAATCAATAGAGTACAGGAAAGGAACCCGATGGGGAAGTGGGAAGAAGAGAGAAAATACTGGGGAGTGATATTGGCCAAATTATATCATGTGCAGATATGAATACCTAACAACAAATTCCACCATGATGTACAAATATAAGGCACTAATTTTTAAAAAAAAGCTAAGCACAAGTAGGTGATTAGTTCTTACCTTTGAATCCACTGTACTTCTTTTAGACTTTCCACCATCTAGAAACACAAACATTTAAAAAATATTACTGCATGATCCAGCTCTCATATAAACACACACACACATACACACATATATACATACATATAAAAAGATAGTATAATTTTATGAGGCTCCAGATTCTCTAATATCAAATACTAGAAACATTCCTGGTTGGGTGTGTGACACACATCTATAATCCCAGTGGCTAGGGAAGCTGAGGCAGGAGGATTGCAAGTTCAGAGCCAGCTTCAGAAACCTGGCCAGGCCCTATGCAACTCAGTGAGACCCCGTCTCAAAATAACAAAGTGGGGCCTGAGGCCGTGGCTCAGTGGCAGAGCGCTGGCCTAGCATGTGTGAGGCACTGGGTGCGAGCCTTAGCACCACGTAAAAATAAACAAATTAAGGCATTCTGTCCATCTACAATTACAAAATAAATAATTAATTAAATAAATAAAATAACAAAAAAGGGTTGGGGATGTGTTTCAGTGGTTGAGTGGCTCAGGAATTCAGTACCTCTGGGTTCAATCCCAGATACAGGGGGGAAAAAAACAACAAAAACAACATTCCTCTGAATTAAGCTCACAGGTAAGACAAACAAAGAAACCTTGCAGACTGCCATCTTCTCAAGTCACAAAAGACAATTTTTGAGCAGCAGAAGCAAGAAATTAAAGTGTGTTACAATTGTTATCAAATAAATGGTAATAGAACAGGAGAATTCACGTCTTTGTTGTGTGCGGTACTAGGAAATGCATTGGGAGTGGGGGGGGGGCATTTTATCCCTGAACTACATCCCCAGCCCTTTTTCTCTTCTTGTTCTTCTTCTTACTCTTCTTCTTCTTCTTCCTCCTCCTCCTCCTCCTTTTTAATATTTTTTAGTTACAGATGGACACATACCTTTATTTTATTTATTTATTTATATGTGTTGCTGAGGATAGAAACCAGGGCCTCACACGTGCAAGGTGGGTGCTCTACCATTGAGCCATAACTCTAGCCCTCTTTATTTTCTTGCTAAATTGCCAAGGCTGGCCTCAAACTTGCAATCCTCCTGCCTCATCCTCCGGAGTAGCTTGGACTACAGGTGTGTGCCACCACACCCAGCTGTAGGGAACTCTTTTCTGAATAAGCTAGTGCATGCTATTGCCCAGCAATGAAACAGGAATAATTTTCCTTATTTTCTACATAATTATGTTTGAAAATAATAATTGTTTTCAAAAATCATATATTAGATCTACTTAAACACATGGAAAAATTAATCACAAATAATTATTAGTGTGATGTATGCTTTTTTGGCAGTGATAGGGACACAAATCCAGGATCCTGTGCTGTGGGGTGGGCTCTCTGCCGCTGAGCCTCACCCTCAGCCTGTACTGCACATATTTTAATTTTCCCCTCATAGCAAGGAGTGTCACAGTTGCCAGCAGCTTCCTTCACAGAACACAGTGGTGTCTGTGCCGCTTTTAAGGTTATACAAAAACATGACCACCAAGAAAAATGTGAAAAATACAGAGAAAATGGAAAAAGAGGATCTTAACCTAAGATCCTCAGGGTAAGGGAGAGTTTCAGAATAACAAGAACAACAGGGCATTTTCTGCCCAGAGAACAGTTCTGAGAGCACAGGAACCTATATCGGAAGGAGATAGTGCACTGATACAAATGTGATACTTGTGTCTTTTTTTTTTTTTTTTTTTTTTTTTTGGTATCAAAGATTGAACCCAGGGGCTGGGGATGTGGCTCAAGCGGTAGCGCGCTCGCCTGGCATGCGTGCGGCCCGGGTTCGATCCTCAGCACCACATACCAACAAAGATGTTGTGTCCGCCGAGAACTAAGAAAAAATAAATAAATGTTAAAATTCTAAAAAAAAAAAAAAAAAAGATTGAACCCAGGGGCACTTTACCACTGAGCCACATCCCCAGCCCTTTTGTTTTTATTTTGAGACAGCATTTCCCTAAGTTGCTGAGGCTGGCCTTCAACTTGTAATCCTCCTGCCTTAATCATCTCAGTAATTTAGTGAGCTTCTGTCTCAAAATAAAAAAATAAAAAGGGCTGAGGATGTAGCTCAATGGTAGAGCAGCCCTGGGTTCAATTCCCAGTACAAACTAAAGAAGTAGCCCTCCAGTGCAGCAATACTGGCAACAGTGTGCATGAAGTGGAAGTGTCTCTTCTTGGGGAAGGGGTGGGCAAATAATAGAACCTGACTAATGGAATATATTAAAGTTAAGCAAAGAGGCATGTGTGGAAAATTATGAGCATGACTATGAATTTTAAGACAGAGGCTCTAGACTTAGGAAACAAGCTTATTAAGGAAACAGAAGTTACTAAGATTCTAACCCTGGGAGTAAGAAGAGACAATAGCTTTTCCCATTTTCTCTGTATTTTTCACATTTTTCTTGGTGGTCATGTTTTTGTATAATCTCCAACATAAAACTGTTCTAAGACTGTTGTCCTAGGGCTGGGCTTTGGTTCAGTGGTAGAGCCCCTGCCTAGAGTGTGCGAGGCCCTGGGTTCAATCCTCAGCACCAACTACAAATAAATAAGTTAATTAAATAAAGATATGGTGTCCCACTACAACTAAAAAATTAAAAAAAAAAAAAAAAGGCTGTTGTCCTAGCTGTTGTGCCTCATGCTTGCTTTCACTCAGAAACCCCGCTCCCCAAGTGGGCCCTCTGCACAGCTCACCTAGTGCCTGCTGAGTGTGGTTGCCAGCTGGGATGGCAGCGACACCTGGCTCCTGACTCTGGCCAGGGGCTTTCTCATCCTTGCTGAAGATGATCTTTGGTAACTGGGTACCAGCTTCTGGTGGAGACTTGATTTTTACTCTATATCCAAACAAAACAGAGGGGGAAAGTTCAAAGAAGTGCTCCCAGCCATATATTCAGTGCCACACAACAGTTCTCCTGACAAGCTCATACCCTCGCAGACCCGCGACTCCAGGCAACGTCCTACCATGAAGGTCCTACTGCCCACAGTTCACAGAGGCTGGAACGAGGCTCAGAAAGGTTCAAGAATCTGCTCAAGAGCACAAAGCCAGGAAGCAGCCAGGTGACGAACCCAGTGGTCCCTTTCTAAAGCTAGAATTCTTAGCAGCCACATGATTCTGCAATAGATATTTCCCCCTAAGTATCATTACTATGCTCAGCAAATTGATACCCAAGGGAAGCCTCAGAGGGCTAAGTGTACTATTAATTGCCTGTCTAATATCCCTTTCGAACCCTTTTTTTTTTTTTTTTTCCGCTGTCCTAGGGATTGAACCCACAGGCACTCTACACTGAGCTACATCCCCAGCCCTTTCTAAATTTAATTTTGACACAGGGTCTTACTAAGTTGCCCAGGCTGGCCTTGGACTTAGGATCCTTCTGCCTCGGCCTCCCAAGTCACAGGGATTACATGCATGTGCCATCAGGCCTGGCTTACCTTCTCTCTTCTTAAGAGACCCAATTTTGTTTAGTCCAAGGCTCCCCCAGAGGGGCTGGTGACAATTTCCATGCCTGAGTGAACACATGACCTAAACTGGCACATGCAAGCTCTCTAGAGCTGGCTGGGGGAGAAGTATTCTGTCTCTTTTCCCCTTGGCTGGACAGGAATAAGGAAGCAGAGCCATCTGGTGAGGAAGAAGCGGATGCTAAGGAGGGCGGAGCAGAGATGCCATCAGCAAGCCACAGTGGCCTGCCCCCACCAGCCGCTCCTCTGGACTTCCAGGCAGGCAAGACGATCACTATCCTCACTATCTAAGCCAGGCTAAGTCAAGTCTTGCTGCTGGCTGCCAAACTCACCCTAGTTAGCACAAGAGATAGCCAGATTCAATTTTCTTAAATGAAAACAGAGCCCGGGCCAAGACTGGGGCTCAGTGGTAGAGCTCTCATCCGGCATGTGGGAGGCACTGGATTCCATTCCCAGCACCACATGAAAATAAATAAGAATAAAAAAAGGTATTGTGTCCATCTACAACTAAAAATACTTAGAAAAATAAAATGGCTAAAATGGTAAATTAAAACACAAAAAGAAACAGAGCTTGCCACAGGGATGCTCGCTGCCCAGCGTCCATGGTGGTTCACAGCAGCACTGTCCACTGCAAGTCCACCCTCTGGGGGCTGCTGTGATCTGCTGTGACAGAAATCCTGAACACACTACCTCACCCTGACTCCTCTGAAGTCTCCCTCAAAATCACACACAGCAAACGTACGAAGTGACTAGGTGGAAATGGGCTGAACCTGACAACACAAAGTCCCCTGCTTCACCCAAATGCAAAAGTTTTAAAAAGACTAAATGGCCAGAAATCCTCACCAACAATCTTTCTTGGTCTTTGTTTGGTTTTGGTTTTTTGCAGTGCTGGGGAGGAAACCCAGGGTTCCCGTGTGCTGAGCAGGTGTTCTACCCCCCTGCCACATCTTGCCACTCACCAACAATCTTGGTGGGCAGAAACCATTACTATGAAATCGGCAGGACACTGAACCCGGAGTCACACAGCCAGTGAGTAGCAGAGCCAGGCCCTGGACCCAGTCCTGTTTCTTTCCACGTTCCCCTCCAACTTACTCTCCATCAATACCAAGCTCAGCTAACAGACGCACCCCCCTATCTCCTGCCACGCCACCATTACACAGCCGGCTCCTTCTACCGGGAACGCACTCCCTTTTCTCACCAGAGGCCTCCCCTCCCCTTCCTCCCTCCTGACTTTCTCTTCCCTTCCACCCCACCCTGCTCTCTTCTGCCTGCTGCCCTCTGTCTCCCCGACTAATCCACACACTGCTGGGGGAGTGTCCGCCTCCCTCCTCTTGTACACTACTTGGCACATGGCAGACACCCAGCAAGTGGCAGTGTGCTCCCAAACAGCCTGACTCCATCCAGGGGTGAATGAAGAACATGAGAATTACTTACTCACTTCTGGAGAGGTCTAGGATTAGAAGGGTGACAGAGACAGACTGTTTCCTTAAAATGCAATAGTTTACATCTTCATCCTGAGAAAGAAGAATCAACTGTGTATATCCAGTTCATCCCCAAGAGCAAGAACACAGCATTTTAAAAAATAAGGCCAACAAGCAGCTCAGCCTGCATCCAAACAGTGAGCCTGCTGGGGACTTCAGAAATGCCCAAGAGCCAGACCAGCCACCCCTGTAGGAAACATGGCTAGGGGCCTGCTCTCACTCACTGTCCCGGGCTCCAGTGGAGACAGTGATCAGATTGCCACTTAGTACTCACCAGGTAGGAAGAAAAGCCATCATTCTTTGTACGGTCCAAGCTGAATCCGATCTGAGGGGAGATGGGGGTGGGGGTAAGAAGAGAAGCAAACATCTACAATGCCCCACCTTTCTTACTCTACAGAACAGAGAGGGAGGCACTTTAGTGTTAGGGTCTGTAAACAATTAGGCCTGGGTTCCTCAGCATTTTCTTACCATTCACTTTGTAACAAGGTGAGGGCTGCTTGACTCAAATCACCAATCGCTACATTTATTCAAGAACCACAACTTAAGTATTGAAAGGAAACTTGCCAGGCACAGTAGTGCAGGCCTCTAATCCCGCAGCTCAAGAGTCTGAGGCAGGAAGATCGTCAGTTCAAAGCCAGGCTCAGCAACTTATCAAATCCCTAAGCAACTTAGCAGGACTCTCAAAATAAAGGCTAAGGCATTGTAACTCAGTGGTAGAGCCCTCCTGGGCTCAACTCTCAGTACCAAAAACAGAAAAGTCAAACTAACTGATGCCTAACATGCACATTGAACTCATCAGCTTGATTCTCTCCCTGTTCTGGTGTCCTGTGTATAAGCATGGGATGGCAGGGGAACCCTCACCCAGGCCAACACGGTACTCACAATTGTATCCTTGTCCATGACTCCTTCAGGGTCATGCACGGAGAGGCTACTGACGTTGACCACCATGTACCCATCCTTGAAGAACCCAAAGGTGTTCAGGTGAACTTTATGTCTCACATCATCCTAAAGAGATTTGTGGGGATGGAATTACTAATATGGAAACGATGATTTAATCTATTCATTTGCTTGAAAACCTATGGCATCTAGTTTTCTACTAGGCAGCCATGCTCCCACCATATGCTCACTGACACACATATGCTGAGGTAAGTTATCTGTCTTCAAAAGCTGAAGATGACTCCTGAGAACTTTAGAAGGTGCGGAGTTTTGCAGAGGGATGCACACAGCGGCTCCAGTTCACCCCAGTGCACTTGTTTTGGTTCTGGGACAGATTCTGTGGTCAGGGGGAACAAGAAGCCCAAGGCAGGAAGAACCACATTTTAGGCATGCTCCAAATCCTCAATAGTACAAAGCCTGGCATCCAGTGGGCACTCAAAATGTGCCAGGGAGAGGGAGGACAGGAATGGCAAAGGCTACTCCAAGAATATGCTCGTTTACCTACATCTCCGCCATCTCGCTCCTCCCACTGCAGGATGGAGATTGGCAGCTACGTGTTAATTTTCTAACCAAATCTAAATCATTTTTTTTAAGTGCATTTGTAACTAAAAGTGATACCGAATCTGATGAGTTTTTTGGGAACAAAGCCTTCTGCAAAAGGAATCCCAGGTACAAGTCAAGTGGTCACAGCAATCTCTGGGTTCAGGGAAAACCCTAAGCTCTGCTGAAATGGCACCACAAAGTAGGTGTCTGTCTCTGCCTGACTCTGCCTCACTGTTATGACTGCAGCCTCAACCAAACCAGTACACCCCAAAGACGGCAGACAACGGTATTAAAAATACTCCTACAGCTGGGCTCCACCAAGACACTTTGTTTTGTAAAATCACTGAGGATCATTTGCCCGGGGTGCAACACCCTCAGTACATCTTCAGCTTGTCTACATAAGTAGTCATTACTCATTTCCAGACTGGGCATCTCCTAGGTGGCACAGGCAGTCCCACTCAAACACCAGAGGCCTGTGAAGAAAGGCCATGGGCTAGCTCTTCAGCAGAAACCAACTGCACCCCCCACCGTCCCCAGAGTACCCCCCCACACACTTCACTGCCCTGAGAAGGCTAAATTCCCGAGCCCAGTAGTCATGCTTTTGAGAGTCTTGGCTTCTGGGTTAAGGAGCAGAGGGACATAGGTTCTGTTTCCCTCCCTGTTCAGGTCTAAGGCTTCGGCCCATTTGCTCTCAGCCAGTTTCAGAATTCAAGGCTCTGGGGTCCAGGTTTCTGCAATGTGTGCTGCAGCCCCAGCTTCCCTGTCTTAACCTGCTGGGTTCAAAGGCCCCTGAATTCCCCTTATTTTCTCAGGAGCTCAGCTTTGCATTTAAAGTATGTTTGCGGGACTTTGACTTCCCAGTGGGATGGAGTAGCTAGAAAACCTGTACTCTCACCAAGAATGAGAAAAGCCAGGCAAGATGACACAAGTCAGCAATTCAGAACTGCTAAATGGAAGAAACCAGAAAAGCTATCTCATGGCCTTTCTCAGGATTTTGAGAGAATTAAGCCCTACAAAAAATAATCGGAGTGACTATTTTCTCAACTTTTCCAAGGACAGTACAGGTCTACTACCATCCTATAAGCACAGGAAAGAAATTAATTCAACTTAATATGTGGACCGCCTGAGTACATCAGGGTCTGATTCTGTGGCAGAATCCCCAGCGGAGCTGAGCTGCAGAGACGAGGAGAAGCAAGGGATGGACTGTAGGCATGACACTGGGTGGACAAGCCTCGTCCACAGGACAACTGCAAATGCAGGCTTGGGAGGTGTGACAGGGTCACTCCCCAGAGAATAGAACTTTCCAGCCACTGGGGGAGGCAGGTTTAAGGAGCTTCTGGAGGTCCCTGGTAACTGTTCCCTGCAGGCTGAGCAGGGTGTGTTTACACGATGAAAATGCACTGTGCTGCCCACTTAAAATGAGTAATTTATAGCATGTACACTATGCTCAAATTTAAATTCTAGAACCATGCTTTCTAACTTATCCAGCATACAGATGCTCTGCAGTAGAACAGAGCCTGGTAAGGACTTTTACACCCATTTGAGTCTCCAGAATGCATGCTTTCTAGTTGTTTTTGAGAAAATATTTCAGCAGTTACAGCAAGTTTTTGTCCACATAAATAGTACATTCATTTCTTCTTGTTTCTTATTTTTATTTTATCATTTGAGGACACAATGCCGTTAAAAAACACATTTTTTGATTCATATTTCACACAATCATCATGGCATCACTACTCCTAGTTTCTGCACTTTCCCAGAACTGGATTACGGCCAAGGACTTGACCTATATTTTGGCCCTCACTCAGCCCACAGGACTAACAATACCCTGTGATCTGGATAACACTCACTTGGAGGAGAAACGACACCCAAGACAATGCAAATTATGGAAGACGTAAGGTGAAGATTTCAACACAGGTATGATATGCAAGTTATTTTCAAACTACTTCCAACATGGGAAAGACATTGAGACAGTATCATTAAATGCAAAGAACAGAACCCAGACGTAGTCACAGCTACTCAGGAGGCTATTCAAGGCCAGCCTGGGCAACTTAGTAAAACTCCATCCCAAAATGATAAAATAAAAGGAGTGGGAATACAGCTCCATATAGAGCACCCTGGGTTCAATCCCCACTACAAAAAAAAAAAAAAAATCTAAACTATAAACAAAAAGATAAGCATTTATTTATTTATAAAAAACGTGAAAGAAATTCACTACTGAACTATGAAATGGTTGGGGCCAGTGGAATCATGGGTAATAATTTTTCTTTATACTTTTCTATATTTTCAAAATCTCTAACAATGTTGATGTGAATTATAATTGGAAAAACATCAAATGCTATTTTTATTTATCTATTTTTAAAAATATTTTTAGTTGTAGTTGGACACAATACCTTTATTTTATTTATTTATTTTTATGTGGTGCTGAGGATCGAACCCAGCACCTAGGGGCGCTCTACCACTGAGCCACAACCCCAGCCCTCAAATGCTATTTTTACAGAAAGTATTATCATTACTAGTAATATCTGCATGATATTACTGTATATGTATACATGATATTACATGTATAATCTAACATCTCCATGTTAAGTCATCATGCCATCACATCCAATAAAGTAGAAATGGAAGGGACCTTGTAAACTGTGCCTCACCAGACAACCCAAATACCAAGAAGCCTCGAGACAGAAGTGATCAGGAAAGGTACACATTCCATCACTCATTCAGGCAGGGTGTGGATCAAGGTAGGGTACCTGCCTGGCATGCTCCAGGCCCTGGGTGTCATCCCCAGCAACACAGAAATAACAGAAAACATCCCTTCAACCAATTATATTTATTCAATTCAATGTAAATAAACAAAGACTTATAGAATACCACAAGGGCAGAGGACCAAGAGGTGAAAAATACTCGGTCCCTAGAAATCTAGAAATCTCCAACAGCCACCAGGAACAGGGAAATCTTTCCTTTCCCTATAGGGAAGCCAGCAGCTGGGCACTCTGGAACCAGTGCATGGTCACTCGGGCAGCATCAGGGGAGGCAGGATCCTCCGCACTCCCACCTCTCCTTCCAAATGCTCTCCTAGAGCGCTGGGGTAGAGCTCGGTGGCACAGCACTTGCCTAGCATGTGCCAGGTCCTGGGTCAAGCCAGAAATACAGCAAAACACAGACATCAGATACCCTCCTGCAAGTGGCAGCAGTGTCAGTTCCCTGATGGCATGAACCAAAGCAAGAGAAAGCACAAACAAGGACTTGTCAAAGTGCCATGGGACTACTGAGTCACATCTCAACATCCACCTGTCACTTCCATTAGCACTGAGGCACTAGGCAGTCTGTGCTTCCCCAAGATCAGGACTGCCAGCACCTCACCCTGCACCTGGGACTGCGCTCACAAGCCCTGCCCATCACATACACTCCTCCTAAACTCTGCAGGGCAGCTTCTTATGCTCATTTTACAGATGAGGAAACAGAGGCTCAGAGAAGTAAAACCTGCTTAAAATCACAAGGCTACTAGGTGGCAAAAGCAGTATTCTAGTTCAATTTAAACTCAAAACTTGTGATTTTAACCACAACATACTTTTTCTAACCAAATAAACAGTATATCTTTTGTTTTGCTTTGAACTTTTTTCATTATACAGAAGTTGAAACACCAACTCACAGTCAATTCTGTTCCTCACACTCTTCCTCACCCACAAATGCTTAACTACTGAGATGCAAACCTCATATACCCTATCACCTCATCTATCAATATTTCTGTGTGTATCTGTGATAAGGGCTTTAAAAATAACAGTATCATAAACTATCTGTTGTTGTTAAGTCCCCCTCTGAGCCACATGCCTAGCAGCCCTTTTTATATTTTATTCAGAGACAGAGTCATTGCCGAGATGCTCAGGGCCTTGTTAATTTGTTGAAGCTGGCTTTGAACTCACGATCCTCCTGCTTCAGCCTCCTGAGTCGCTGGGATCACAGGCGTATGCCACCATACTCGGCTCATAAACTATTCTTTTTTTTTTTTTTTTTAAAGAGAGAGTGAGAGAGAGAGGGGGACACAGAGAGAGAGAATTTTAACATTTTTCTTTATTTTTTCTTAGTTCTCGGCAGACACATCTTCGTTTGTATGTGGTGCTGAGGATCGAACCCGGGCCGCACACACGCTAGGCGAGCGCGCTACCGCTTGAGCCACATCCCCAGCCCTTCATAAACTATTCTTAATTATAGCAAGCTGCTTATCAAATTATTAAAGCTGCTCATCCATGAGAAGTCAAGATTGCAAAAAGAACATAAAATGTAGTACTGGGATGTGGCTCAAAGGCAGGTTGCTTGCCTAGCATGTGTCAGCCGGGTTCCATCCCTAGTACCAAATAAATAGTGCAGATTTAGGCCTTCATTATGCATGCAATTTTTCCTCTCTTCTTCTTTCTGTATTTTTTTTAAATTTTCAAAAATTTTTTTAGTTGTAAATAGACACAATACCTTTATTTTTATTTTATTTTTTTAAATTTTTATGTGGTGCCAGGGATTGAACCCAGTGCCTCATGCATGCTAGACAAGCACTCTACCACTGAGCCACAACCTTTTTTTGTATTGGGGATTGAGCCCAGAGGTGCTTTGCCATGGTGTATGCCACTGTGTCTAGCTTCCTGTGTGTGTGTGTGTGTGTGTTTTTTTTTTTGCATGCAACTTTATTACTGCCACCACAAATGATTTGTTAGGATTTCAGAATATATATACAGTGTGAAATATATTCTTTCTTTTTTCAGTAGTGGGAATTAAACTCAGGGCTGGGGATGTAGCAAAGTGGTAAGGTGCCTGCTTAGCATGCACAAGGCTCTGGGTTCAATCCCTGGTGCTGCCCACCCCCCACCCCCACCCCACCCCCCACCCCCACCCCACCCCCCCACCCACCCCCCCCACCCCCCCACCCCCAACCCCCCCACCCCCCCCACCCCCGACAAAAAAAAAAAAAGTAATCCAACACTCAGGCTGGCCTTGAATTTGTGATGCTCCCGCCTCAGCCTCCTGAGTACCTGTGTTTATAGGCCTGGGTCACAGCACCCATATCTAAGGACTGTTTTATTCCACCCAGAAATACCAATGCTAATGGATAAAGATACATGTTAAAGGATATTCACAGCAGCTGTTTATAATAGCTAAACCAAGCAATAAGCATGGGGTATAAACTTCCATCCACAACCCAATCATCAGTCCCCCTTACAATGGAGGGTTACTGTAGTGGTTAAAAAGAAGGAAGCAGGCCCACATGTACTAACATTTCTTAAACATACAAAGGATAATAAATGAAAAATACAGTAACTAATCCAACAAGCATTTGCTGAGCACCTACAGGCACAGCTCTGATTTTAAGAGTGGGGGCAGTAAAAAAATGAACAAAAATCACTGTGTGGCTGAGCCTAAACCCCAGGGACAGGCAGGTAATGAAGGAGCAGGGAAGAGGCGTGGCGCATAAGGCAGTGACTAGTGCTGCAGAGAAATAAAGCAGTGAAGGGGCCTAGGACACTGCCACTCAACTAGGGCAGTCCCAGGAAGCTTCACTGAGATGTGTCTCTGGGCAGAGACTGAGAGCAGCATGGGACTCAGGCGGCACCAAAAAGTATCACCCTGAAGTGGAACCTGGCCTGCAGGTTAGGGACTGCAACAGGCCAGTAGGGCCATGCTTTGGCTTAGGAATCACTGAAGAGCTCCTCATATAACTTACTTACTTATTTTATAAAGGATGATTATGCCAAAAAGGAAAAAAGAAAGGCTTACATGTGAGGGATGTGTATATAAAGATCATTAAGGATTTACGGGAAAGTCTACAAAGACACAGCAAGTGCGAATGGTGGTGAGGCTGAAGAGCGCAGCTGAGGGCCTGCGTGTGCGTGTTTTTCTTTTCTTTTTCTCTCTGGTGCTGGGGATGGAACCCAGGGCCCTGCACATGCCAGGCAAGTGTTCTACCACTGAGCTGCACCCTTGGTCCTTTTTTCCCTTATTTTGAGATAAGGTCTCACTAAGATGCCCAGGCTGGCCTTGAATTTGTAAGGCTGAGGCTCCTGTCTCAGCCTCCTGAGTACCTGGGTAATGGGCATGGGTCACAACACACAGATGGAAGAACTGTTAAGAATCCCCAGCAGGGGTTGGGGATGTGGCTCAAGCGGTAGCGCGCTCGCCTGGCATGCGTGCGGCCCGGGTTCGATCCTCAGCACCACATACAAACAAAGATGTTGTGTCCACCAAATACTAAAAAATAAATATTAAAAATATTAAAAAAAAAAGAATCCCCAGCAATCAAATATTTGATTACACTAATATTCTCAGGAAACAAACTGGCATACATGTCACCCAATAGCAGTCACTGAAAAAAGTATGTTCCATGTTTATATACCTGCCAAAGAACAGATGCTTAATAGAGATTTGTACTTAAGAGTCTGAAATATCTGTAGAAAAGATCATTTGAAGACATACTGTGGTCAGGAGTCTAACTCAAGTATGACCAAGTATTGGTATTAATCTTCAAAGTGCTATAGATTACCACACATTGGTGCATAAAGGTAGGTAGAAAAAATGAAAAGGACCCATATATTTACATTATCCAAGATCAAACAAAATGGAAATCTGTTGCCCAGCAATTAATTAGAAGGTAGAATGCTGAAGCCTGACCACAGAGCCTCATGCTGTTGGTCTCCTGTAAGGAAAGGAATAATCAGTTGTTAATAGGTGATTATACAGGGACCTTCACATCCTGCAAAATATGCCTTAGATAATCATATCCTCCAACTTAACCCTTCCCCAGGAATGTGAATAGTGGGTGGGGAGAGAAAAATACATATCATGCTCTTGTTCCCCTCCCAACCCTTAAGTCACATTAATGCCTCATCTTCCATTTCAGTGTGTTGGGTGGTGGCACCAACATCTACCAATATAATCTCTCCCACAGCGTGCTACCTGAGTCACAACTCCACGTCCAATTTTAAAATTTTTTTGAGATGGAGTCTTGACAAATTGCCCAGGCTGGCCTCAAACATACAAAATTTTCTCGTCTCACCCTCCCAAATAGCGGAGATTACAGGCTGAACCATTGCACCTGCAGCAAGATACTCCCTAGCTACTGTCTCATGTACAGTAGCTCTCAAAATCTACACTTACTAGTTATAAAATTATAAAATATTTTGTATTTTTATACTATTTTTATGGGTGCTGAGGGTTGAACCCAGGGCCTTCACAAGCTAAGCAAATGCTCTACCACTGAGCTACATATTCCAGCACCTCCTTTTCCTTTTGTAAGTGAGTTGTGATCATAAGATGATCTCATAATCATTTAATGGATCACAACTCATTTGAAAAATACTAGTAAAGAGCTAAGGACAAGAATTTTTTCTTTTTGCAACGCTGGGCGTCAATCACAGGCCTATGCAGGTCAGACAAGCCTTCTACCACCAGCCCAAATTCATACTTTTTTCCCTTTGAGGCAGGATATCAGTATATTGCCCTGGCTAGCCATGAACCCTTGGATTCAAGTGGTCCTCCTGCCTCAGTCTCCCAAGTAGCTGGGTCTACATATGCCTGCCATCATGCATGGTTATTTGTTAATTTTTGGTACTGAGAACTGAACCCAGAGGTGCTAAACCACTGAGCCACATCCCCAGCCCATTTTATATATTTTATTTAGAAACAGGGTTTGCTGAGTTGCTTAGGGCTTCTCTAAGTTGCTAAGGCTGGTTTTGAACTCACAATCCTCTGCCTTAGCCTCCTGAGCTACTGGGATTGGGCATATGCCACCACGCCTGGCTCTGTTATTTTGTATTTTTAAACACAACATAAAAACTTCATTCAAGCTAGGCACAATGGCATATACCTGTAATCCCAGCAACTCAGGAGACTGAGGCAGGAGGATCACAAGTTCAAGGGCAGCTAAGCAACTTTAAGACCTTGCCTCAAAATAAAAAATAAAAAGGGCTGGAAATACAGCTCATTGGTACAGTACCCCTGGACTCAATCCCCAGTACCAAAAAAAGGTTCACATGATGAACAAAGAGATGTAAGCACTGGGCATCCAGAAGAGCCACGTCGCAAAACGACAATCAGACACTCTCCCAGTGGAAGAACACAACGCAACCGAGGAAGCAGGCGTGCAAAAACATCAAATTTGAACATCCTAGCCTCTGGATTCAGTTACCAACTTACAAAAATACAAAGGAGAGGTGGACGTGTTAAACTATACCACCAGGTACATGCACGTTCCTAGTATACAGGGAGCCATGAGCTCAATCCCTAGCAACACACACACACACACACCAGCAACCACTGTGCTAAACCATACTACAAGAAAACAATCAGCAAAATCTAGTATTGGGGGCCAGAAGAAGTGAAATCTTTTATTTAAAAGTATTAAAAGACAAATTAACCTATCACAATAAATGCTATTTAGATCCTGGTTTAAAAAAAATTAAGCCATTTATGACCAATGGAAATTTGAACCTGATTTGACATTGATGATATTAAGGATTATTTCTTCTTGTTGTTGTATAATAGCTTTGTAGCTGTTTTTAAAAGAGCCCTTATTTTTATAGGTACACCTGAAATATTTACAGATGAAATAATATGATCCCTTTGTCTTGCTCTAAAATAATATGGGAAGACAATGACAAATGCTTCCAACAATGTAGAAAAAGGGGACCCTCATAAATCGCTGGTAGAAGCAAACTGATAGACTAGCTTAATATTTACCAGTGATACCAAGCCCCTGGTGTTTTAACTCTAGAAATGTAGAAACAGTGCTAAACTGGCTAGCAGTGTGTCCTACTACTAGCTTTAGGAAACAGTTTGGCCATTTCTCAAAAAGCATAAATCTATCATATGACCCAACAATTCTACTCCCCACTCCAGGGTATCATCTAAGAGAAATGAAAATATACAGCCCCTGAAGATTTGCATGAGTGTTTGTAGCAGCATTATTCATAACCGCCAAAGAGTGGAAACAACCCAGATGCCATCAATTGGCAAGTGGCTAAGCAACAGGTGATTTACCTGTACAAAGGAATCACATTCAATAAACAGAAACAAATTATGGTACATGGTACACCATGTCTGAACCTCAAACATCTAAGTAAGAAGTCCAGAAGAAAAGACCACTTACTGTGATTCCATTTTTATGAAATACCCAGAAAAGGCAAGTTATGTAGAGAGCTACAAAGAAGATTAGTGGTTGCCTGGAGCTGGCAACGTGAGAATGGGAATCAACTGCTAACCAGCACAAGGGATCGTCTTTTTTTTTTTTTTTTGGTACCAGGTATTGAACTCGACCTATATTTTATTTGGAGACAAGATCTCACTGAGTTGCTTAGTGCCTCAAAGTTGCTTTGAACTTGAAATTCTTCTCAGCCTCCAAAGCCACTGGGATTACAGGTGTGCACCACCGCACCTGGCAGCACCAGGGATCTTCTGGAGAGGTCTGGGGCTGGACAGTGGTTGACAGCTGGACAAGTTGGTAAATTTAATAACAATCACTGAATTATACACTTAAAATAGGTGACTTTTATAGTATCTAAGTTACACCTCAATAAAGTTGATTATTTATTTAACAGAGAGAGCATGAATGCAGTCCCTGAATATGACAAATCATACAATCAAGTTTCCCACACTTGGGGAAATCGCAGGGGTTACAACACCCAGAGTCCAGTGGATGAGCCTCCCCTGAGAGAACCACTTTCATAATCATGGTATCGCCCCTGACACATAAGTATAATAAAGTTGTTTTCAAAAGTAAGAAATACAGAAAAGTCTTAAGAGAAGGAATGTCAGAAGACTGAGAAAACCAGAAGAATGTTGGAAAATAAAGACTGAATTACAAAAGAAAAGATTCCTTTTTAATTATAAACAAAATGGGAACAGGGAAATACACATGGGGTGGGGGGGTGGGCACAACAATGACAATGGTGGCACATGCCTACAATCCTAGCAACTAAGGAGGCTGGGAGAGGAGGATAGCAGTTTGAGGCTAGCGTGGGCAACTTAATGAGACCTGGTCTCACTACAAAAATTAAAAAGGCTTGGAGGTGTAGCTCAGTGGCAGAGCACCCCTGGGCTCTATGCAGTACTGCAAAGGGAAGGAATATCTGCATTAGCCACTGGTTGAAGGTTATTGAGGCTGGGTGACAGGTACATGGAAGCTGATTACACAACTCTGGAGTACTTGAGATTCTCCCTGATAAGAAGGTCTTTTTATTTGTTTGTATGTAAAGATCAGTGCATATTCCTAATATTCAGTAACCTCTTCAGGCTATTCTTGTCAGTCCAGGTCCCAGTGGGATTCCTATTTCAATTTCAAGCAAAACAAGACAATCTAATACTGTTCCAAAAAGTTTTCTTCAGGTGATTTTCATTTCCTTGGACAAGAAATTAGAATGTTTACGAGAAAATTCAAAATTCCAGTACTGATTACAGAATGAGCACAATACTATTTTTGAAACATGTTACAAAGATAAAACCATTAAATAATTTAGCATCACAGGGAGAAATCAATCACCAGAATTAAGCCAATTCAGTTTGCTTCTACCGCTTTACAGGAATACTTTCCTATATCAATGAGGCCAGGCACCTGGTGTTTTAAATCCAGAGATGTAGAAAGAAGAGCACTGGACTGGGAGTTAGAAGGTGAGGTCCCAGTGTGTCCTACTGCTAGTTTTGCCAACTTATAAACTGTATGAACTCAACGACACTACTTCATCTAAGACCAGATATCGTCCTCTAAGAGAGAATTTTAAAGACAGGGTGTTCTGAACCTGGAGTGGGAAACCTGGGACAGGATTATGAAGCCTCAGACAGCCCACCAAAGTTTTGCCCAGATTTCAACGTGCACTTCTCCGCTCTCAGCAGATTCTCAAAGGGAACTAAGATCCACCATCCTTCTGGGATTAAAAACCATTTTATTCATGGCAATTTTTATGGATCTGGCAAGCTTTCAAATCTGAAATCTGGATTCTTTAAACTGCCTGCATTCCCAAAACACAGCGTCACGGTTACAAGACGAACTTTGTGCAACCCACAAACTTCTTAGAAAACTGTACACTGGCTTCGGGTCATAACGATGCTCTTTCCTATTCCCCATGCGTATTAATTAACCTGTGGAACCACCGGGTCGTTACGTGTCCGCCTTGGAGGACTTTCACCGGTGCCTTCCAAGGCCAGAGCCCAGGCCCATGATGAAGCTGGCGGACGGGAGCCGGGAAGAGGCGCCAGGCCCCCTACTTGGAGGACTGCTGGGTAAGTAGTTCCAACGAGGAGTGACATTCCTCCGAAGAAGCTCACTGCGGTCGCTCGGCGCCGTGCGCGCCCCGAACCTAACCGGTACACCGGGGCTGGTTCCGCGCGGCTCGGGCCCGCAGGCACCGGGGCGCGGAGGCGGAGCAGGCGGAGCAGGGACGAGGTAAAGCGGGTGAGGAGAGCGGCCGGCCGGCCGGCTGCGAGGACAGAGCCGGGACCCGGCGGGCGCGGTGGAGCGGCCCGGCCCCACTGACACTGCGAAGCCCGCCGGCCCGCGACGACCCGCAGCCCCCCGCCCTCCCGGGACCGGGCCGGAGCCGGTGCCCCGCGCTCAGAGGCCGCGGGCCCGAGCTGCCCGGCCCTCCCGGCCCGCCCTTACTTTGAGTGCCAGGTGGTGGACGCGGCCCAGGCCGGGCCCGGCCAGCAGCTGCAGCAGCCCCAGGACCGGGAGCAGCCGGAGGCCCGCGGCCAGCCGAAGACGGCGGGAGCCCGAGGGGCCAAGGGGCCGAGGGGCGGCCATGTTGGTTCCAGCATCACCAGCTGTTTCCTCTCCCGCCCACTTCCGGGGTCAAAGGGCGACGGCCACCGGAAGGGCCCGGGGAGGGGGCGCGGCGGCGGGAATCCCA
The DNA here is from genome assembly GCF_052094955.1 of Ictidomys tridecemlineatus. Classification (NCBI taxonomy): domain Eukaryota; kingdom Metazoa; phylum Chordata; class Mammalia; order Rodentia; family Sciuridae; genus Ictidomys; species Ictidomys tridecemlineatus. The sequence continues at coordinate 204,606,544 of NC_135480.1, read as the reverse complement.
CGGGCCCGGGAGTCGTCTCGCCCGAGGGCCGCCCGCCGGGTCACCCAACAGCCTCCCCGGCGCGGACTTTGTGGTCAGCCGGCGGAGGCCAGGCCGCCTGAGACGCCGCGGTTGTTGCCATGGCGACGGCGGCCTCCGGGGCCGACCGCCGCCTCGCGGGGCTCCGGAGCAGCCCGGGCGGGGAGGCGGCGGCTCTGACTGCACCGGCGTCCGGGGTGGGAAGCGTGGGGAAGCCCTGAGTGGCTGGGTCCCTTGGGTGCCCTCCGGGCCCTTCCCACGGAATCTCTGCAGAAGTGGGTGCAGCAGGGGGGCGTGCTGGGACCCCTGCAGCAGCTCACTCCCTGGGACGAGCTGGTGAGACGGGAGGTAGGTGTTTTCCTCGTCCCTCTCCACAGGCGCGCCAACCCGGGCTCTAGAAATGCAGCCTGTGTTCCCGCTGGAGCCAGGGATCACTGGAAGCTCCGAGAACCGGGGCTGGGACCGCGCACTGCAGCCGAACCTGCCGCGGCGTCCGTCGGAGATGAAGGGGTCGAGAAAACGTGGTGTCCACACACAGCGGAGTTGCGTTCAGCCATAAAGAAGAACGAAATTATATAAATTACCGAAAAATGGATGGAAGTAGACACCATTGTGTTTAGCAAAATAAGCCAAACTCAGGAGGTCGAGTCGTTTGTTTTCTCTTATGTAGAACTGCAGAGGAAAGGGGGAAAGAAAGGTCGGGGGCGGGGCAGCGATCTCCAGAAAATTGGAGGGCGATGGGTCAGTAGTGGAAAGGGCCCAGGGTGTGGGAGGAGGGCAGGGAGCGGGGAAGTGCTGGGGAGGGATGTTGGCCAAATTATCTTGCCATATCGTGTGCATGTCGAGTGTGTAACAACAAATACCATCGTTATGTACAATTATAATGCACCAATAAAAAATGTGTGGGGGGGGGGAGAATTGGGGCTGGGAGCATATTTCAGTGGTAGAGCCCTTGCCAAGTGTGCCCCAGGCCCTGAGTTCCATTCCCAGCCCCTACACAAAGAAACGAAAACAAAAAAGAAACCAGCCCTGCCATTTCAACCCACCAGAGGAGTCTCCGTGTTAATATTTTTTTCTTATTCTGTTTGGACACCTTCCTGGTCATTGGAACTTATCAGGACCTCCTTAATGGAAGGGCTGGGCAGTAGACCCCTTCACTCACCTTTCTTTCTTTATCAAGGAGTTATAGAAGAACATGCTTGTTAGCTTTGCCTCCTGAGTAGCCAGGTTTGTTTAGTTTTTAGAGTCTTGTTTTTAGCTTGCCACACAAGTAATATATGCTTTGTGTGTGTGTGTAACCATTTAAGTAGAAGAGGAAAAATAAACCACCAAGAATCCCAATACCAAGTGACTACCAGTGTACTAGTGTTTTTTGTTTGTTTGTTTGTTTGTTTTTTGAGGTACTGGGGCTAGAACCCTGGGTCTCGTGCATGCTAGATAAGCACTCTACCACTACGCTGTACCTTAGCCCTTTAAAGAAAAAGATTTTTTAAAAATCTTTATTTATTTTTTATGTGGTGAGGATCGAACCCAGTGCCTCATGCATGCAAGGCAAGCGCTCTACCACTGAGCTACAACCCCAGCAAAAAGTTTCTTGTGGGACAGGATCTTCCCAAGTTCCCAGCTGGCCTTGCACGTGCCATCCTCCTGCCTCAGGCTCCAGAGTTGCTGTGATCACAGGCATGGGCCATCTCACCCAGCTAGTTTTGTGCCATCTTGGTCCTGAATCTGAATTTTTCCCTTAACTCAAACACCAGTAGGAAGAGTTCTGTCACACTCTTTGCAAAGACAGAAGTGGGAAGCTGAGCTGGAGCCAAGAAGATTGCAGTTTATCCTAAAATGTCTTGGTGGTCACCACAGGAAAGGCAATGATTGCTAGTGGGCAGAGAATTCCCTTTCTTGCTGGGCACAGAGGCTCACTCCTGTAATCCCAATGAGTTGGGAGGCTGAAGCAGGAGGATGGAGAGTTCAAACCCAGCCTCATCAATTTAGGCCCTAAGCAACTCAGCAAGACCCTTTCTCTAATAAAACGTATTTAAAAAAAAAAAAAAAAGAGTTGTGGCTTGGTGGTTAAGTGCCCCTGGGTTAAATCCCTGGTACCAAAAAAAAAAAGTAGTAATAATATAATGTATATATTCCCTTTCTCTCCCAACCTCTGATCTTTGGCCATCTATTTTGAATGTCAGTCATGTGTGAACAGAATGAGAATAAGAAACTAGAATTATTATTTTTATGACTCCACACATTATCTTACTTAGCATCACAAAAACCTTATAGAGGTTTGGTTTGGGTTTGTTTTGATACTGGGGATTAAACCCAGGGACACTTAATCACCCTTTTTAATTTTGAGACAGGGTTTTGCTAAAATGCTTAATTAAGGCCTCACCTAGCTGCTGAGACAAGTTTTGAACTTGTGATCCTGTTGCCTCAGCCTCCAAGTTACTGGGATTACAGGCATGTGCCACCACACTTGGATTAGGTATATATTTTAATTCCCTTGTGTTTTCTGATGGGGCTTGGATGGATTGATTAATCTATTCAGGGACTCTACTCATTTATGAATGACCCAACTGGAACTCTTCCTCCAGGCCCTGTTTACAAAGCCTAGCACATAATCTCTGTCCTGCATTGTTGTAAAGAAAAGTTGTTTGCATACTATAGTAGGCTGGAAGGGTCCTTAGCTAAGGTAGATGAAGATCCATCTACCTTATTTAATAGATGTGAAAACAATTCCAGGGAACTTAAATGACTTGCTCATGATCAGACAACCAGGAGCTAGGGATTTCGTTCAGTGGCAGAGAGCTTGCCTAGCATGCGCATTCCCCTGAGTTCAGTCCTCAGCCCTGGGGGAAAAAAGCAAGGAAGATCAGACAATGAGTTGAGTGATTTTTAAGAAGCTGGAGATGGGCTCAGTGGTACACACTTGTAATTCCATAACTAGGGAGGCTGAGGAAGGAGGATCTTAAGTTTGAGGCCTCAGGAATTTAGTAAGACCCTGCCTCAAAGTAAAAAAGGCTGGGGATGTGGCTCAGTGGTTAAGTGTCTTGGGGTTCAATTTTCAGTAACCCACCCCAAAACAACAAAACCCCCCAACTACCACCTCTACCAACAAGACAAAAAAACAACAAAACAGGACTGGAATCTCAGCTGCTTTAGAATTGGCTCTGGGTTTCTTGCACTTAATCACACATTGCTTTCTCATTCTTAGAATTTTACTTTTTTTTTTTTTTTTAAGAGAGAGAGAGAGAGAGAGAATTTTTAATATTTATTTCTTAGTTCTTGGCGGACACAACATCTTTGTTGGTATGTGGTGCTGAGGATCGAACCCGGGCCCCACGCATGCCAGGCGAGCGCGCTACCGCCTGAGCCACATTCCCAGCCCAGAATTTTACTTTTTAAAAAAGGGAAAGCCCAGAGTCTGACTCTGGTATGTTATGAAATGTAATGCTAAAGAAGCTTTCAAAAAGCATTTTTAAAAGCAGCTGCTGGGAGTGTAGCCCAGTGGTACAGTACATGCTTAGCATGTGACAGGTCTTGGGTTCAAGTCCCAGCACCAAAATATTTAAAAATCAGCAATATGAAAGGACACAATAATGTAAAATAAGTGACATTTCTTTTAGGTAGCAAGAAGACATTAAAGACAGGTGATTCTCACTTCTGTTTGAAACTACCCTTAAAGGCAAAGGTGATTTTTAAGTATAGTTATTTTTCCATATTCTGAGATTTGAGCCTCCTAGGCAGGAGCTCTACCATTGGCCAGAAGCAGTGGCACAGGGCTGTAATCCCAGCATCTTGGGAGGCTGGGACAGGAGGATCAAGAGCTCAATAGCCAACCTCAGCAACTCAGCAGGACCCTCCAAATAAAATATAAAAAATGTCTGGGGATGTGGCTCAGTGGTTAAGTGCCAGTACCGCTGGGTTTAATCTCTGGTACCAAATAAATAAACAAAAACCCTACCACTGAGCCTCACGCTGCCCTATTTTTAAAGTTAGGCACCTCCTGACACAGTGGCACACACTTGTAATACCAGTGACTTTGAGAGACTGGTGTTAAGAGGATGGCAAGTTAAAGGCCTGTGTTGGCAACTAAGTGACACCCTCTCAAAATAAAACAGAGCTGGACATCTAGTTTAAAAGTAGCGCATCCTGGGTTAAATCCCAAGTGCCACAAAATAAATAAATAATCTAATTAGGAGCCATTTTTTAGAATTTCTAGTTTTAAATTTTAATGTAATACTAAAAACAGGAAATGAGCAGGTAGAGTTCTAATTCCTTTCAATAATACAATAGTGATGAAACATTAAAATAGTTTCAAAGTAGAAAATATTATCTTTTAGTCTTTCAGTTTCCAGAAAATGGTTTTACAAGGGCTTAGAATTGGATTATGAATCCATGCTTTTTATTTTATCTTTTTATATTATTATTATTGAGACTGGATCTTGCTAAGTTGCCCAGGATGGCCTTGAATTTCATATCTTCTGAACCACTGTGCCAGGCAATTCCTTACTTCTTTATACTTGGATATATATATATATTTTTTTTTAAATACCAGAGATTGAACCCAGGGGTGCTCAAACACTGAGCCACATCCCCAGCCCTTTTTATTTTTTATTTTGAGACAGGGTCTCAAAAAGTTGCTCAAGTCCTTGCTGAGTTGCTGAGGCTGACTTTGAATTTGCAGTCCTCCTGCCTCAGCTTCCTGAGCTGTTGGGATTATAAACATGTGCCTCCTGGGGACCTCTTTAGGGTCACTCTGGTGGTATCTCCCAGGAGTTTGTGATGAATATCTTCCTTCACATATTTGAGAGCTGTATTGTCCCAATTATTATTTTGGAATCAAGAGGAATAAGAAATAGAAACTTAGTTAATTGTCTTTGGTTACAAAGTCTTTGAAAACTGGTTACAAAGACAATGTGGAACATTTGGGGGGCAGTTACTTTTTAAATTCTGAGAAAACTGCTACTTTGGCAATTATATTTAAGTATGTAACTTAAGAGTTTTAAGAAAATGATTTGCATAATCATATATTGTAACTGGGAACAGACATGTGGAGTAGCAGAACGGGTTATGTCTGATTTTCCCTGGCAACATTTTCAAAGGGACATTAAACTTGAAGGTTCTGAAGCCTACAGGGGCAGGATGGGCTGATCTCCCGAACTTGACTTTGAGCCTTACTCTCTTAGTTCAGTTCTTTTCTTTTTCTGTTTTCTCTAGGTCTGCAGGATCAACTAAAGGTTGTTATTAGTGACAGAAAGTGTAGTTTGAATAGTGTGCTATTGATAGTATTGGGCATCAGTTTGGAGATTTCCAGAAATTTTAAGTAACTCATAGGTTATTATTCCCTGAGTATAATAAGGTAAAATTGCCATTTGTTTTTCTTATCAAAAGAGATGGTATTGCAACTGGGTGGTGGCACACATACCTGTAATCCCAGCGACTGGGGAGGTTGAGACAGGAGGATTGCAAGTTCGGGACCAACCTTAGCAACTTAGTGAGGATCTGGGCAACATAGTGAGACCCTGTCTCAAAATTCAAAATTAAAAAGGACTGGGAATGATAGCTCAGTGATTAAGTGCCCCTGGGTTCAATCCCTGATTTAAAAAATAATAATAATAAGCAAACAAAAATGAGTATTTCAGACCCCAAACCTCTGTAGGATCAACAGGTTAAATTGGGACCTGGCAATATATTTTGAAAACAAATATCATTTTTTTTTCCTTTGACTTGAAACACTGTATCTTGCAGGATTGCAACTAATGTTTTCAAGCATTTCTTGGGCATGGTGGGAGAAGCACTTGAGGGCATCTTTTTGCAGAAAGCAATCCTGGAAAAGCCAGTTCCTGAAGGGCAGGAAGTCAGTTTTCAAGGGCCCCAACATACCTTGAACCCTGTGGGTTGGAGATGAACTTGGAAACCGCTTCTCCTCCACCTGGTGGCACAGCATGCACCTTGCTCAGCCATAGGACAGCTAGTTTTTTTCTGATTTTATGTATATCTTTACAGACCTTCAGGGGGAAGTAAATGATCAGGTATAAAAATTAGTTACAGTTTTTAAGTTGTATGCACCACTAAATTCCTAGTTTTACCCTACTCCAGCTTCTCTGACTCCACTGCTTTCTTGGTTTCTTAGTACAGATGGTCCCAGCATGCTATGGTGGAAATTTTTAGTGTTATGATGGGTTTATTGAAGTGTTAAGTACATTTCTGATTTGCAAGAGTTTTGACTTAAAATGGGCTTATTGGGATGTAACCCTGTCATAAACCGAGGCACATCTGTAGCTTTGAGTCTTAAAGAAATGGGAGATTTTAAGCTAATAATGGATGGGAGATATATATATATATATGGACATAATATCTTTATTTATTTTTTTTTATGTGGTGTTAAGGAGTTGAACCCAGAGCCTCACACATGCGCGGCAGGCGCTCTATCACTGAGCTAGAGCCCCAGCCCCGGAGCTTTTTTTTTTTTTTTTAATGCTGAGAATTTCATTCAGAGCAGTCCTTTATCATGGGCTATTAGTTGCAGGTCATGGGGGTCTTGCTGCAGCAGAAATGTTCAAGAACTGCTTTCCTTGGTATAATAGTAAAAACGAAAGCAGAGGAAAGGGAGTCCTACTCATGTGCTTACCTACTAAGCATTTCACACATGTTTTTTTTTTTTTTTTAAATCTTTACAATAACCTTTGAAGTAAGTAGCATTGTTGCCATTAGAAGAGGCGGAGGTTGAGGGCGGAAGCAGCACAGCTCTCTACAGTTTGCACAGTACCAGGGCACACGCTCGCCCCTAGCTCCTGCATTTCACTCTAACCTATGAGGTCCCCATTTTATGAGTGAGAAAAATCAAAGCTCAGAGAATCTAATTTGCGAAAGGCCTCATATCTAATAAGTAGTAGGACATCAGGGTCCCCTTTTAACAATTATGAAAATCCTGTCTACTCTAAAATCTCATGTCTGTCTGTGTGTGTGTGTGTGTGTATATATATATATATATATATATATATATATTCATCAAAGCCTGGGAATTAGATGGTTATTAATTGCAAGCAGGGGTAGAATTGCAAAAATAAATAAATAAAAAACAAACCCTAATATAATTGCTTGCTTTTTTTTTTTTTTTCCTTGTACTGAGGATTGAACCCAAGGCTGCTTTCCCACTGAGGTACACCTCCAGCCCTTTTTGTTATTTATTTTGAGACAGAGTCTCACTAAGTTGCTCAGGGCCTTACTAAATTGCTAAGACTGGCCCTTAACTTTTAATACTCCTGCCTCAGCCTCCTGGGTCACTGAGATTACAGGCATGTGCCACCACATCTAGTCAATCATTTGCTTCTAACTGCACAGAAATCTATACAGGGTCTCAGTTCTGTTAGTGTTCCTGTTTCCCACACGATGGGATTATTCATTGGCAATATATGAAGTCACCCACTTAGATCCTAACTTTGTAATGACATGTTAGTCAATGTTCCCTAAATATAACTGAGAGGTGAAACAGGTGTTTATAACCCAGACTAACCTCTTTAGTCATTCCAGCATTTATATAGACAGGGTTTTGAATACCCCTGGAGAAAGTTGATTCCTAGGTAGGTAAGGTCACAGTGGTTTCAATAGTGAAAAACCTTGTCTTATGACCACTCCCTCTTACTCTAAGGGAGACAAAATGTGTTTAGTCCTTCCTAAAAAAAAAAAAAAAAAAAATACTGTGCAGTACTTATTCTTTTTTCCCCGCTTACTTATTTCCTTTTATCCTGGACCCTGTTGTTTTCTTCACTTCAAGATTAATGGTGACTTTCCCCTTTATTTTTTGAAAATTCCCTTTCAAACATTTTCTATTTACCACCAAAACTTAATCAACTTAAAGATATTTGCAGAGTGGTATAATTAACTCAGTTCTGCTGTGGCTTTAAATGTGTCTTTACAACTAACAGTTTCCTGCTTACTCATCTTAAAAAGTTTCATCTTCATGTGGTGCATCTTCCTCTCTCCCCCTCCCCCCATAGGCCATCCTTTCCTCCTCCTCTTTCTCTTTAAAGCAGCAGGTTGCTTTACCTTCTGATTAACCTAGTTTTGCAAGTGCTCACTATTTTTGAGAACTATCCAGGAACTCTAGATTAGATCATTGTGTTTGAGCAAGGCTTGGAAGGAAGGGAAATCGTGGTGATTCTGTGGCAGGGTCTTGGTAGATAATCTGCATTTCATTGACCATTTCCAGTTGTTAGCAGACTGAACTGTGCAGGGCTGTTTACATTTCCAGCCCCTCCGCGCACCCAGGCTATTAATCTGTCTTGGCAGGGAAGTGGCTGGCCATTCTGATTGTTAAACTTCTAGCAGTCTCCGGAATAAGGAGTACTGAAACCTGGTAACTGTGAGAGCAAAATATTTAAACAGACAGAAATGGGAGGTGGGAAGGAAGGGAGGTGGGTGCTTGTAACTGGAAAAAGGCAGACCAGAACCTTGACAGTTTAAATGTAACTGTTCAACAAAGGAAGTAGATTTGGAGGTTTATCTGCAAGGGGTTTGCAACTCCACCCGGTCGTGCAGGAGAATGATAAGCAGGTTGAGTGGAGGGTGGGATTGGAAAAATAAATCCTTGTGAAATAGTTTTTAAATAGGGGCCGATTTGGGGCGTCCGTGTTTACTCAGGAAAGGATCCAGTAGTAGAATTAACTGAAAAAGTAAAGTTATGAGGAAGGGGCCTAATGGTTCTGAGGAAATAATTCTGAACTCCAAAAATCCCCCATAGCTTGAAAAGATATTTGTGTGGACCTTGAGAACATATAGAAAGAAAGGGAGCGAGTAACCCAGATAAGGTGCGTTCTCGGTTTACCAACCCTAGGCCAAGTTCCCATCGCCTGGGTCCACACCACACTGATCCATAAGCGCTTGCAGTTGCCAGACGGGCTCTAAGCGTCTACAGATGGAGGCATCGTCCGAGACCACCCAGCTCTTATGTGTGGCCCCTGGATTTGAACCAGGTAAGTTCTCTGTGGTCCCAGCAGCGCTTTTGCTCTGCCCATTTGGGAAGTTGATTTCAAGTCTGAGAGTCTTGGCGAAACAAAAAAAATCACTGTTCTCAGAGATCAGAAATCAGGCTGTAGCCCCTGAGTCCTTCGGAGTTGTTTAGTCGCAATCTGCCTGGACGCCCCTAGCTACAGTGCGGGACATCACGGTCCCAGGCCCCCATCCCACCGCGCAGCTCTGCCAGGCTCCTCGGGCCTCCGCGAAGGCTGCGCGGTGGGAAGAGCGTGCAGAGAAGCAGGTCGGCGCGAACCGCTGCGGGGAAAGTATTGTCCTGCGGCCCCGGCGGTGGAGGAACACCAGCCTCGTCAGAGCCTGGGTAATAACAGGGACCGGCGAGGTTCAAAGGCGAGCGACGGTCCTGAGAGCGCAGAGCGCGGCTGCCCACAAGTAAAGGGGAGACTGACAAAGTCCTCCGGGTTTCAGGGCCGGCGGGCACTGGCGCCTCCCAGCGCGTCCTTCCGGACCCCTGGGCGACGCGCCCCTGCGCAGGGAGCCGGCGAGAGGGTGGGCCGGGCTGGGGGCTAGGCGGCCGCGCGTGCGCGAGCTGTCAGGCCGGCCCCGCCCCCGGCGCGGCCCCGCCCGCCCCTCCCTCCGCGCGTCCCCTCCCTCCGCGTGTCCCCTCCCTCGGCGCGTCCCCTCCCCTCGCTCTCCCGGTGTGGGGCTGGCGGGCGCTGCGGCGGTCGCGGCTGCCGCTTCCTCGGGCCATTTTGCTGTGGCGCGACAGAGAGGAGAAGCTGCCGAGGGGACCCAGGGCTCGGAGCCGCGATCCCGAGCGGGCGGCGGCCGCACGGACTCCCTCTTTCCGCGGTCGCGGGGATCTCGAGGGGCGAGGCGATCGCCGGGAGGGGGACCGGAGAGCCGCGCCCGCAGCGCGGGGCGCCCCTTCCCGCCCCCTGCACCATGAGCTGGGGCACTGAGCTCTGGGTGAGTGAGGGGCTGGGCCGCCGGCGGCCGGGTCGGTGCGCGAGCGGACTGCGTTTCCCCGCGGCCTGGGGGGAGGCGCGGGTCCCGGTGGCCCCGCTGGCCTGGGCCGAGCAGGAGGTGCCGCCAGTCCGCCTTCTGGAGGCGAGGGGAGCTGTGGTCCCCGCCGGTCTGAGCCGCGGACGCGGGTTGGTTCCGATCGGCCCGAGAAGGAGAAGGGGGCCGGGTCCCGCTGCCGCCCGGGAGGAAGGCGCGGGTCCCGGTGCCCTGCGGCCCGGGAGGGGGCGCGGGCCGGCCTCCCTCTCCCCGGCGCCCCGAGGCCGGCGGGCGTGTGGGGAGGAGCCTTCCTCCCCGGGGCGATGCCCGCACCGCCGTGGCCCGGGGCGCGGAGGCCCTGGGCTCTGCTGGGCTGCGTAACGCGTGCCGGCGCCCGCGGCTGGGACCGGGGCTGCCTTCCCCCTGCCGCGGAGCCGGCGCTCCCCCGGGGGCGGGGCGGCCGCGGCGGGCTCCGGGTCCCCGCCTTGGGTTTTGGGGTGTCAAGGACGAGAAGTGAGGTCTTCCCTCTGGAAGCAGGGACTTGGGACCCGCGCCGTTCGGGGCGCACTTGTTCTTTGGGGCAACTCAGATCCTGAATTAGAGGGGGCTGCGGCGTTTGGCCTGGAGGAGGAAAGTAGTAGGAGTTAGAGGTCTTTCGTTATCCATTTCAGGAAAGAGCATTCGCAGGGTAAGCCGGTCTTTATCTGCTGCCCAGAGGAAACAGTTTCAAGTGGGTAAGGTCGGCAGTGAGGGCTGCCTCGGCCGGTGCCCTTAGCCTGGGGTAAACAAGCAACTTGGTGCCTAGAAGCTATCGCCTCACCGAGAGCCACCAGGCGACCCGAGGCAGTTCACAGGCCATACCCGCGGGGAGAGGCTGTTTGGGACCCAGATTGTTTCGCTGCCCTCCCCAGGCTCTTGGGGAGATCGTGGGCCAGAGACGGCAGTGCAGTGGTCAGGGGCAAGAGCCGCGGAAGTCTCGATTGTTGCCCTGAACTGTGCTCAAGAACGCTGTGGCCCAGGATGAACTCCAGGATGAAGCAGAAGTGCCTGCTTCCTACCTTTTGGAATTCCATTTGTGAAGGGTGTGGAGGAGAAAGTGTGGGGTGGTGGTTGCTGTCTGGGATGAGGCCAAGAAATCTCATGTCAAAATAAAACAAGGTTAGAGCAATTACAGAAACAGAGCGCATCCTCCCTGAAAGAAAAAAAAAATTTTGGCTTTAATTGTTTTTACATAACCATTTCTTAGGCTCCAAAGCAGCTACTGTTAGTAATACTAAAATCCTGAGGGCAAAAGCTCCCTTAAATTAAGATAATTCATTTTATAAACATCCTCTGTCTAAAGGGATTCATGACAAAATTTTAGCTGATGTTTACAAATATTCATTTTGAAAATAAATTAATGGTTTAACATATTTGCACCCAATTAGGCAGAGATCCACCCCTTTAGGTCTGTGTTTCTTTCTTCTTCAGTGCCTCTTCTCCTTACTTTGACTTTTTTCCCCCCTTTTGTATTGGGGTTTGAATCCTGGGGTGCTTTACCACTAAGCTATACCTCCAACCCTTTTATTTTTTATTTTAAGACAGAGGCTCACTGAATTACTGAGGTTAGCCTAAAACTTGAGAGCCTCCTGCCTCAGCCTTCACAGTTGCTGGGATTACAGGCAGACGCCTCTGGGCCCTGCTCCCCTTTTATTTTTTTAGGTTATTTGAGGATGGGGGAACATATCAGAAATAATCCTCATCAAGAGGATAGAATTTTTTTTCCCCAATGTTCAATTTTTGGAGGGAAAAGTACAATATGTTTCTGAGTGAAATAGGGACAGACATGGAGGTAAGCATTCCATAGTGAAGTCGGTGAAATGTCACAGCAGGTATCTCAGTCAAGGGGTGGGTAGCTGGGGGAAGAAATGATAAAATAGCTCCCACTGTCTGCATCATTCTGTAGATATTTCATTTGAGAATGGAGGGAAGGGAAGGACAACAAGGACAGGAGAGAATAAATGGGTGGGGGAAGGTTCTGGGCACGAGATTGACGAGGTTCTGTGTGTGTGGTGTATGGCATGTGAATCTCACACTGAGGTACAATTATGATACATCAGGAAAAAGCAAATGGGGGCTCAGTGATGGAGCTCTTGCCTCACACATGTGAGGTACTAGGCTCCATCCTCATTAAAAAATAAATAATTTTAAAAATTAATTTTGTTTAAAGGTATTATAAATAAATAATGAGGTACTGAAATGTATATGAATGATACAAAATCTTGCGTTTGCCTCAGAATTTGCAGTCGTAGTGGGTGGGGGTATTGAAACAAAATTGGTCCTGAAGGTAGTTATTGTAATTGGATGATGGATGCAGAAGAGCTCTTGCTCGTATTCCTTCTACTGTGTATGCTTGAAATTTCTACATGAAAATAATTGAAAAACATTTTAAGGTAGAAATTGTGAAGTATTGGAACATTTTTTCACTTGGTAACTTGATGAGGAAGAGTGAGCCAGTCGGCAGGTCTGTAAGGACAAATACGGGCGGAGGGGTTGTTTTCCAAGGCATTCCTGTGCCTGGGGAGCTCTGCCGTGAGCCGCTTACTGTTTAGTGGAGGTGAGGGAAAGAGCACAGTACTGCAGGACTGGAAAAGGCCACATTTTTAGTTTTAATTTGAAATGCAAAGACACACAGGGCAGCCAGATGCCCATCTTCAGCTGCCTTAACCTATTAGTGGTTGTTGAGATAAACATGAAAGCAGCTGGAGCTGAAGAACAGGCCCCCATTCCTGGTGGTCAGAGGCTTGAGATGTGCGGTGCCTGGGCAGCCCAGAGGAAAGCAGTGATTGAGGGTTTTCCTTAAATGGTGGCTTGGGATCATGCACATGTGTAATGAGATAATGACGGGGCCCTAAAGCCTCACTTGGCAGAGTCATGCTTCTAGATGGAGAGACCGCCTATGGTTTGGGTGGCCCTCAGTTATTTGTAACAGGTGGTTGCAGCTTGCATGGACCTTCACAAATGCAATCAGACTTTGCACACATCGTAGGACTTTAGTGAAGTCCACGTTGGCATTTTAAAACTGCAGGTTTCAGGGCTGGGGAGGTAGCCCGGTGGTAGAGTGCTGGCCTGGTATTTGCAAGGGCCTGGGTTTGATCCCCAGCCCACAGGAATTAAAAAAAAAAAAATTGCATTTCACACTAAAGACTTGCTTTTAAGCCACATCCTGCCTCTAGAGGTAGTTAAACCTTTCTCTTGTTCTTTGAATATTTTATAAAAATTAATCATATTTTAGGAAAGTTTTGAGAAATTGTCATTGTCAGGAAGTCATCGTGCAACGATAAAAATGAACTCAAAACCTGTAATTTGTGATAATTTTATTGGATTAATTTATATTTGAGTTGGGCTTTTGTTTTGTTTTGATGTGGTCCTGGGGACTGGACCTGGGCCCTGCGCATGCTGGACGAGTGCTGCACCATCTAGCTACATCTCCAGCCTCACATTGGGCTTTCAGTTGTTTTTGTTTGTTTGTTTGTTTTGTAGGGGGGTGGCTTTTGGTTTTTTGTATCAGAATGTTATAACAAAGTTAAATGGCTATTTTAAAAAAATTAGATTTGGGGCTGGAGTTGTGGCTCAGTGGTGGAGCAATTGCCTAACATGTGTGAGGCACTAGGTTCAATCCTCAGCACCACATTAAAAAGTAAACTAATAAAATGGAATTTAAAAAAGAAAAGAAAGGAGAAAAAAATTAGTTTGAATGAAATTATCTCTGACTGGGTGCAGTGGTTCACGCCTGTAATCCCAGCGACTTGGAAGACTGAGGCAGGAGGATCAACTTAGTGAGACCCTGTCTCAGAATAAAAAATAATTAAAAAATAAAAGCCGGGTGGCCGGGGATATGTGACTCAGTGTTTACATGCCTCTGGGTTCCATCCCTGATACAAAAGAAAACAAAAACTCATAAACTTTTCATAAATTCACCTTTAATTTTTTTAAAAAATTGATTGAACAGCTACTGTACAAGGCCCCTGTTCAAGTCTGTTGCCACAATATATACATTGAGTGATCTCTACTTATTTCTATGAAAGCAGATAAAGTAGGTTTTACCTCTAGGCTGCAACATCAGAATCAAAATAAACATTTATGGCTCCTTCCTTCCTTCCTTCCTTCCTTCCTTCCTTCCTTCCTTCCTTGTGCTGGGGATTGAACCCAGGGCCTTGTACATGTGAGGCGAGCACTCTACCAACTGAACTCTATCCCCAGCCCTTATGTTTCTTTCTTTTTTTTTTTTTTTTTTTTTACAGTGCTAGGGATTGACCCCAGGCCTCATGCATGCCAGGCAAATGCTGACATTTAAGTTTCTATGTAAGATTAACCAAAAAGGGCCTGGGGATGCAGCTTAGTGGTGTAGTGCTTGTGCAAGGCCCTGGGTTCAACCTCCAGAACTACCAATTTAAAAAAGAAGAAGAAGAAGAAGCCAAAAGGCATTTACTTAACACTTTGTTTAAAAGGTAATGTCAACAGGGTAGACTTGTCTACCACCTTGTTGAAATTGTGACTGGTCATTGGAGAGATGGCAAAGCAAGAGTCTTGGAGTGGGTTTTTTGTACCTATTTATTGGAAGGCAGTGACAGATTATTGAAGTGTCGGTGCAGCTTTTTGTTAGCTGGCTCATTAGTGTGACATATGAATAAATCCATTGGAGATTTTAGCTCTGTCACCATTGCAGGCTTTGCAGTTCCCAGATTCTTAGTTGACAGACCTGGTCTTACTGTCGCCTGGTGTCATCTGCACCATCCTTATTTCTTTGCTCAGGTGCTAATGAGAAATGAAGCAGCCAGCATACAAGAAAGAGAACAGAGAGTCCTGAGCAATACATGGTGGTCAGCTAGTGAGAAGCACCTCAGTATATTCTGTGAATCCTTTCTGACCTGTGTTTTTAAGGTAGTGTCAGACACATAGTGTACGTCCACCTATGCTGACTCTATTGACATGGGTTGCAGGATGCACTTTGAATAGGCAACAGTGTAAGAATCATCTACCTACTGTCCTGGGAACGAAGCCTGACTCCATGTAGGAGTTCAATAAATAATTACTAAATGAATGATCGAGTCCTTTTTTTTTTCCTTTTGTTTTAACATTTACTTTTAAAAAAAATCATAAGAAGGGGCTGGAGATGTGGCTCAAGCGGTAGCACGCTCGCCTGGCATGCGTTCGGCCTGGGTTCGATCCTCAGCACCACATACATACAAAGATGTTGTATCTGCCGATATTAAAAAATAAATATTAAAAAAAATCATAAGAAGGTCATTATAACACCTTCCTGCATTTTCAAAATTATAACTGGCAACTTTTACATAGTTCTAGGCACCTTTTTAAAGAAATAGTCTCTTTTTAGAGCAGCTTTAGGTTCTCAGCCGAGTTGAGTGGGAGGTACAGAGGCATCTCACTTCCTCCAGCCCCCACCCATACGCACAGGTGTAGGTACCCTTTGTCTTCTGCTGTGCTGGGCGATAGATCTGGAGGCCTTGTGTGAGGCCTTGCATGCTAGGCGGACTCTCTCCCTCCACCCCCTCCAGCAACACCCCAGAGGCTCTGACTTTTAAAGTCAGGTTGAAAAGTTACTACTCCACTGTCATTCATGCTACTCATGCCTGATAAGTATAGGTGTATTTATATAGGAAATTTAAAATGTGTTACAATTTTAAACAAGGTAATACTTAATCTTTTTTAATCTTGAAGTAATTATTAACCGTTTGAGGTTTTTAGAATTATGACATCTCCTTGTGCCCTTGATGGCTAAATCGGAGCCTTAACAACAGTGCACAGCTTTCCTGCTCTTTCTTCTTTGCCCTTCAAAGATTCCTGTTTGGGAAGAACATAGCAAGGCTGCCAGGTGAGGTAGCATTTCCCCAACTATGGGGGCAGGACAGTTGTTCCTAGGAAGAGAGGATGAATGAGATTAATTCTGTCATCTTCACTCCAACACGCTTGCACCCCGACTTTGCCTATGAGCAGATGGTAATTGAAAGGCAACAAAACCGGGGCGGCTTGATGGGTCCAGGGCTCCTGTTCACATCAGCCTGTTGCTTTTTCCTCCTGCGGTAGACGGGATCCCGTACAAAGCCTGTGCCGCATTTGATAGGTAAAACTCCTTCGAGTCCCTCAAGGAGTTTGTAAGGGTCCTCCCCTACCGTGTGACCGCTCTGCCACTCGTGTTTCTGGAAGGACTGTCCAGGATCTCCTGCTTCCCCTCTTTGGCCGATATTGCTTCCTGCAAGGATTACTCATGCTCCTTCATCAACACCACCCACATTTAAAAATAAGGTTTTATTTTGACACTTAAAAATTGCATGCTACCAAGAATAAATGAGTGCCCTGGGAAATGAATCTAATTAGATTTCAGAATGTGGGTGTGAAGTCTCCTGGAATTCGTGTTTATGAGGAAATATTTGTCTCCTGTTTTAGCAACGTGTACTCTTACTAGCTAGAGCCTCACGGGGTGTCAAGTTTAAATTTTTTTTTAAATCACAAGAAGCCAAATATGCACATTATATTAGAGAGCAATTTGGAGACATATGAGGTTTTAAAGATGCAATACCACTAACAATTGTTGTTTTCAAGTGTTTTCCTGTGTGACCCAGCTGTCTTGGACTCAAGGACCCTCCCAGCTCAGCCTCCCGAGTACCTGGGACTATAAGCTTGTTTGTTTGTTTGGTTTGGGTCTTCCAATGAGAACCAACTTAAAAAAATTTTTTTTTGTAGTTGTAGATGGACAGAATTGACTGAATTTTATTTATTTTTATGTGATGCTAAGGATCAAACCCAGTGTCTCACATATGCTAGGCAACCACTCTGCCACTGAGCTACAGTCCCAGCCCAGAACCAACCTTTTGGGGGATACCAGGATTGAGCTCAGGGGCACTTGGCCAATGAGCCACACCCCAGCCCTGTTTTGTATTTTATTTAGAGACAGGGTTTCACTGAGTTGCTTAGTGCCTTGCTTTTCCTGAGGTTGGCTTTGAACTCAGGATCCTCCTGTCTCAGCCTTCCGAGCCGTTGGGATTATAGGCGTGTGTCACCGTGCCCAGCCCCAGAACCAACTTTTATTTCATAAGCCTCATCCTATTTGTAAGATTTTGTGTTAAATTTACATAACTTCCATTGTTGATACTAACCAACCAACAAGAAAAGAAATATAGATGGGACTTCATTTCCTTATTGCAAAAGCCTAAGACTGTTCACATTTAGACTACAACATTACATGAAGTATATGGTGTTCCCTTTTTCTTTTTCTTTTTTTTTAAATTAGAGCATGCCATTCTAATACTCAGAATTAGTCTTTTGTTTGGTTTGGTATTGAGGATCAAATTCATGGGCATTTGATCGCTGAGCTACATCCCCAGTCCTCTTTATTTTATTTTTTTCATTTTGATACAGGTTCTCATTAAGTTGCTCAGGATGGCTTTGAACTTGCAAACCTCCTGCCTGACCCTCCCTGTTATTGGGATTATAAATGTGGGCCATTGCTCCCAGCCAGAATTAGATTTTTGCCCAGGATTTTTTTTTTTTGCTACTGTGGATTGAACCCAGGGATGCTTATCCACTGAACCACATCCCTAGCCCTTTATTACATTTTATTTAGAGACAAGGTCTCACTGTTTTGCTTAGGGCCTTGTGAAATTCTTGAGGCTCGCTTTAAACTTTTGATCCTCCTGCCTTAGCCTCTCAAACTGATGGGATTACAGGCATGTGCAAGGGTGCCTAGCTCAGAATCTGATTTTTCATAGTAATTAGTTCACAATTCTTAAACTAGCATCTGCAGTTTCCTTGTATCCATTTCAGCAGCTACAGTTTCCATTTGTACTTCTGTAGCCTGTGTTTTCTAAAACTGGAAACAGCTTATACATGCCTAAACTCTGGCCATCTGGTACCATTTCACCTGTGTGCCCATCTCAGCAAGCCCTGCTGGTAAGTGCTCTCATCCTTGAGTTGGCTGAGAGCTTGCGGTGAGCCACTCCTGCTGCTCAAGTCCTTGGTGCAGGACGGTGTGGGTGCAGGAGGCTGGGGAGTAGCCCTGTGACGGGAAGAGGGAGGAAAGCAGCAGATCAGAACACCAGGCCCCGTGTGCTCCAGAGCAGAGATTACCTGATCCAGCAGAAATGGTCAGACTCCTTTCCCCCACCTAGCTCCTTCATTAGCCGGGGTTTGCCCCTTGGCTACCATCTTGCTCAGGCGTAGGCTGGGTGCTGTAGAAAACATGACCTCAGCTCAGAAGATGAGGCCAGCCTCAGGGGACACGCCTGGCAGCTGGGTAACAGTGCTCTGTGCATCAGCCCCACCACTGGAAACCCTTCATGATGGAGCCACTGAGCTCAGATGGAAAAGAACTCATCCAAGTTCACAGAGGAGAAGCCGGGATTCAACCCAAGGCCTTTCAGGCTGTAGATTCCCTTCTCCATCTTTTTATTTATTTATCTATTTTTTCCTTTTTTGTGGTGCTAGGGATGGACCTCACATATGCCAGGCAAACACAGCCCAGGCCCTGAGCTAGGGCCCAGCCCCCTCCAAACACTGTCTATCTATCCATACCTTTATCTTATGAATTTATTCTTTATATGTGGTGCTGGGATCAAACCCAGTGCCTCACATGTGCTAGGCACGTGCTCCACCACTGAGCCACAACCCCAGCTCCCTCCAAACACTTTTTTTAAGTGCATAACTTTAAAAGTTATCATTATTATTTGAATTTTTTTTTTTTTGTCACTAGGGGCACTTTTCTATTGATCTACATCCCAGTGATCTTGCTAACTTGCTGAGACTGGCTTGGGATCCTCCTGCCTCAGCCTCCCAAGTGTCTGGGATTTCAGGCCTGCACCTTTGTGCCTGACTATTGTCTGAACTTTTTCACGTAGACATTTTCAAACAAATGTAGAAAAAACAATGTTACGAGCCCCCATGTCCCCGTGACCCAGCTTCACGGATGATGACGTTTTGCCATTCATTGTCTTGTGTCCACATGGGCTTTTGGAGTCCTCAGTCTCTGGTGCTACGCGTGGTCGTGTTCTGCTTCCTTGCTTTGGTGAAAAACCATACAAAGGACCAAAATCCCCTCCCCGCCCACCTTTTAAAACATGAACATAGAAGAGAACTGACATTTGTCAAGTGCCCAAAGCACCTTGGTTAGGGGATTTCAGTACAGCCTCCATAACCTAAAAAGCACCTGGTGAATGTGCCTTTTGTCTCCATCTTATGGAAGAGTCTCAGAGGGAAGTCACTTACCAGGGTCACCCGGACAGTGAGGGCTACTTCTAGAGTTTTATTATAACTTGTTTCTTTAGTTTTTGTTTTTGTTTGGTTTAATTCTTTTTTCAACACAAAGTAAGTTGATAATAGTTTTAAAAACTGTACCTTCTGTATCCGTAGCTCACAGTTCCCTGTCCCACCCCTCACTCCTGTGAGGTTTTGCTTGTGGTGAAACTCTCGGGGCCTCTCGTATTGACAAGCTGTGACTCACACTGCTGTGGCTGCGGGCCTCGTAGCAACAGTCATGAATGAAGTTTAACACCAGCAGGCTGTCTGCTGGTGCTGAGTGATCCTCTCCTTCTTTCAAACCCAGAGTTTTGGGGTTCTGGTGCTGGAGGTAAGCCCGGGGCTCCTGCATGCTAAGCAAGTGCTCTACCACTGAGGTACACCCTCAGAGATTAGTTTGTCTGGATCCTAATGATTAGTACCAAACTTCCGACTTTGTGTCTTACAAGCGTGCCTTGGTGAAAGAATTTATTTCTTTCCTTATTTTGCAGTGCTGGGAGTCGAACTCAGAGCCTCACTCCTGCTAGGCAAGTGCTCTATCATGAGCTACACCCCGCAGGCCCGTTCAAGGAATTTCTAATTGAATGGAGAAAGAGCAGGAGGAATCTAGGAATTGGCCTCTTTGGGGTACTCCACATGTCACCGGCAGGACTCTCAGTTTTGCTGCTTCTTCCTGGGTGTGGTGGCACAGGCCTGTAATACCAGTGACTCCGGAGGCTGAGGCAGGAGGATCACAAGTTCAAGGCCAGCCCAACAACTTAGTGAGCCCCTGCCTCAAAAAGGGGGGTGGGGCTGGGGACTTTGCTGTGTGTTTGGCCCCCGATTCAGTCCCCTGGACTAAAACAAAGCAAAACCAGAAAACAAAGTTTTGGTTCTCGAGGAACAAGAAACTAAACATTTTCTCTCATATCTACTGCAAAAGAAAACTTGGCACCTTGGAGGAAGCTCTTCCCTTCCTATTTGTGCGGCCAAATCGAGAGCCGATTCCTGGATGTGGCGCTGGGGAGAAGGGTGCAGGCCCCCGGCCACCTGCACAGCTCTGGAGCTCGGGCTGGGCGCCCCAGTACCTCATCTAACGTTATTAGCGTTGGGCAAGTCCTCGAGTCTCTGTCCCTCCCTCCCTTGCCCTGTGAGGAGGTGCTTGCCTTTCTCTTCACGGGGAGGCGACGGTGTGGGCTTGTCTGGAAAGTGCTCTTTGATTCTTGGCTGAGAGGTGATGAGTAAATGCACTTACCATAATGACGGAGGGTGGAGGAGAAACCCAGCTCCTGGGAACACATCCGTGGAGACAGATGTCCCAAAAAGTGAGTGGTTCCCGTCCTCGCTTTTTTTTTTTTTTTTAATTGTCAGTGGGCCTTATTATTTACTTATATGTGGTGCTGAGAACCGAATCCAGGGCCTCACACATGCCAGGCAGGCGCTCTACCCCTGAGCCCCAGCCCCTATGTCCTAGCCTCTTGATTTTCACAAAAAGCGTTGTTTCTAAAATTCTGTTTAAATTGAAATAACCTGAAGCCAGATGGGGGGCGAATGCCTGTGATCTTAGCTCCTTGGGAGGCTAAGGCAGGAGGATCACTAGTTTGAGGGCAGCCTCAGCAACTTAGAGACTCTGTCTCTAAATAAAATACAAAAAAGGGCTGAGGATGTGGCTCAGTGGTTAAGCACCCCTGGGTTCAGTCCCAGTATAAAAATAAAATAAAATGGCCTGATATCAGGAAAGTGCCTAGAAATCATTGCTTTGGAAAGTAATATGGATTCAAGAGGCCACATCAACTGTATAACTATCTTTTCCTTTAAAAAAAAATCACAAAACAGACTCCTAAACACTAAAATACTGAGTTTTGCTGTATACCTGAGTCTACTGAAGAGATCGTATTTCAATCTGTCCCTAAGGGTCATAGTTCTTTTTGGCTATTTTTACCACTTTTAAAAAAAAGTCCTACTGAAGTCACATTATTTCTCCCCTCAAAAGGTGGATATTTGCCCCTTGAGATAATACTATGTGTCAACTTAGTTTGAGATTGATTTTTTCCTTAGCAAAGATAGCTAAGACATTTTAAAATATTTATATTTGAAGATACACATGGAAATTCCTGGTGGAGCCTTTGACAGTGTTAAAGGCATTTGGATTTCGAGAGTGTAGATGTGCATGCAAATTTATCTGTATGGGGGGGAGGTGTGGCTCAGTGGTAGAGCACCCCTGGGTTCAATCCCCAGTACCAAAAAAAAAAAAATAAATAAGTAAAACAAATGAATAATGAAAATAACTTCCGGATAAGATAGAAAAACAATTAATCTGCTTGGGACTTATTTTACCCCTTCCTGTGTATTTTTTGAGCATCTACTAAGTACCAATATGTGGTTCCTATTTTTTTAGACAGAATCTTTCTGTGCTGTCCAGCTGGCCTTGAACTTCTGGACTCAAGCAGTCCTTCCACCCCAGCCTCCCAAGTAGCTGGGACCCAGGTGTAGGCCGCCATGTCCTGCTAAGCCCAGGTTCCTGCCCCGGGGTAGTTTGTAGCCTGTAGATGCTTTTGAACCTCAGCTCAACAAGATTTTGTGGTTGGAGTGTAGCATGCCTGGAAGTGACTCACATAACCAAACTCTCAAGACTGATGAACAAACCTAAATGCACTGGGGCCGGGTGGTAGGGAGCGCTGGTGATCAAATCCAGGGTCTCCTCCCCAGCCCCAGAAAGCAAACGACGAGTGAGGGATACTTTCCTAAGGAGCCTGGATATTCATATTTGTTGATCTGAACATTCTCTTCCCAGAGGCTAATCTTTGTGGCAAGCTAAGTTCTGCACCAGGTTCTTGGAGAGCATAAAATCAGAATAGAACTGGGTGAAGATAATGGCTGGTGACAGCTCTGGGAGCCGGAGGCACTGGTCTCCTCTGGAGGGATGGATCTACATTAAGGCTGGGTGGAGCCTTTTACTGATACTGTGTGGATGGTCGGTCGTTTTAACCCATTCTGTTCTTTAGGCAGAGGGCAGCATAATTAGTTATGTGTAGATCTTTTTTATTTTAATCTCTGTTCAAAATTGCTTCTCAAAGATGGTACCAAGATTGGATGTTGGGTATTTATCTCATCACTTTCCAAATTGGCAAGACTGAGAATCAGTCATTTTATGATCTATTTACATATTTTCAAGAATCTGCACTTTGAGAAGCTCCCCTACGGTTCTGATATGGGTTAGGTAGTGCCATTGAGCATTGTGCCATTTGGTTTCTCATTTATCCTTAATCTTTGCCTTTTTTTTTTCTTCTTTTTTTATACTGGAATTGAATTTGGGGCACTTAACCACTGAGCCACATCCCCAGCCCTTTTTATGTTTTGTTTTGAGACAGGGTATGTCTCACTAAATTGCTCAGAGTCTAAGATGCTGAGGCTGGCTTTGAACTTGCAGTCCTCCTGAGCCACTGGGATTACAGGTGTGCACCTCCACACCTGCCTGCTTATTTTATTCTTTACAATGAATTTAACATCTAGCAGCGTCCCGGGGCTGCTTCTCTCCGCAGCCAGCTGCTTCCACGCCGTTTTCAGACCCCCCTTCCTTCTGGCTTTGTGATTCACTTGAGTACTAATAAGTCATCATTTCTTAAATCAGATAGTGTTGCTGACCACCTACTACGTGGTAGGCATCATCTGAGCCAAGGAAAAGGGCAGCGAGTATCAGATACTCCAGTGTGGAGACCTGCGGTAAAGGGGCAGGAAACCCAGGGTGTAGCGGACGTGTGCCGACCGGATCTGGTTATCCAGCCGACACTTAAATATGTGCATCTGGAGTTCAGGGAGGAGACCTAGGCTGAAGACATAAATTTAGATAATGTGAAAGCTAGGATTTAGAGGGAAGCTCTGGCATAGCTAGAGTCCTCTGGACTTCAGGACACCTGTCCTTGCCCTCTGGACGGTGGCTGTGCCCTCTGGTTGTGAAGTGTCCACCTTACTAAGAACCATTGTGTGAAACTTGTTTTGGGCGTAGACTGGAGGGTTGACTTTGTAAATCCTTATAAGAGCGTAACAGCGGAGCTTGAGGCTTCCAGGTGCTTAAAGGTGAAATTACTCTACCCCGTCAGAAATGCGCAAAGCAGCGATCAGTGGCCGCTGGCGGGCAATCAGTCTTTGGTAGCCATCAGAGTTAATGCCACCCATGGTTCACTTTAATAGGCTTCTACAGACAGACTCGCTCCTTTGAAAACTGCCCATCTGCTTCTTCTGACCTATGGAGATGCATAGAGAAGCTCAGAACTCATCAATCTGCACCTTATTGGCTAAGACTTCCTGTCGTGACACATATTGTGTAATTTTCCTCCTCTCTTCTCAGAGACGGTCTAAAACGGGTACTGCCAGGTCACCAATCAATCAGATTGGGGGGACACTCCTTCACTACGCGCCCTTCTGTTCTGCAAGGTGTCCGCCATACCCCCATCCCCATGCCATTCACAACTGTGACTCTGAGACTCCTCTGAGACGTTCGTGACCAGTGAGAGTGGTGAAGCAATACCCCGTGGTTTCTGAGGCAGAACCAGAACGTACCACGCCCTCTTGCCCCGTCCTTCCGGGGTGTCTACTTTTCCAACCCAGCACCATGTGGTTAAGAAGCCCAGTTGGCCCCGCTGGAGAGACCCCAGGAGAAGCCAGTTGCAGAGGTTCCTGTTGACAGGCAAACAACAGTTGTCATCAGCCACCAGCCAGAGTCCCAGCTACGGCCCAAGCCATGTGTTCCTATCCTTTCCCACTAAGTTTTGGGGGTGATTTATTGTACAATAATAGTAATTGGAACAGTATCCTTGGATGTTGTGATCGATGATAGTAACAGTATCCCCCCCCCATCTTTGGGAGGGACACTTGGGGTTAAATTCAATGGGGCTTTACCATAGAGCTACACCCCCAGCTCTTATTTTATTGTATTTGTGTGTGTGTGTGTGTGTGTGTGTGTGTGTAGGCTAAGCACATACTCCACCATTTAATACATGAACCCCCTCATGTATTAAAGGACAGGGCGACTATGTGTCTCTTTATTCCAGTTTAAAGATAAAATAAGATCATTTTCTCTTTGAAGAAATCCCCTAAAATATGGAATTGAAAATTTGAGAAACATTTAAGAAATTTCAATCCTTATTTTCTCTGAAGATGACAGAGTAGGAAAGTAAGACATTCTGACATGAAGACATTAAGACTAATTAGATGCTAGGCGCAGGGCATGTGCCTGTAGCGCTTATAATCCCAGTGGCTCAGGAGGCTGAGGCAGGAGGATCCCAAATTCAAGGCCGGCCTCAGCAACTTGTCTATATCAAAATAAGTTGTCTGTATCAAAAATAAGAAGGACTGGAGATGTAGCTCAGTGGGAAAGAGCCCTTGGGCTCAATTCCCAGTACAGAAAAAGAAAGAAAGAAACTGAATGAGCACTTCCTTGTTTCTGGTATAATAGAAGAGATCAAGGAATTGGGTACAAACCAGGCCACAGGAAGAACACCGAGTCCCTTCAACTGTGTTCTTAGGTTATCTGAGTCCTGTTTTCTGCTTCATCCCATGAGGACTGGTTCATAGGAGAATGCGTCAGTGTCGATTATAGCCCAGTAACTAGTTCTAAGGCTAGAATCTCCGTGTAGAATTTTATGTATAGTTCCCACACTAGCTCACAGAAATGTTAACAATGTTAATAGGAGGTTTGTAAAGGGTTCAGTGGTTTAAAAGTGGCACATAAATAGAATCATTAGGGCCACTGCTCGAGTCCCCAGGCTCTCCACTAGATTGAGTGTCCTGGGTGTGACTCTATAGGCAAAAATATCAAGGAGTGTTTTGCTGGTCAAAAACTTTTTTGGCTGAGAAACTTGAAAGGTTTACTCTTCAATTCATTTTGTCACTTTGGTAGTTTGGCAAGTAAGTAAAGTAGGTAAATAATACCCCAGAAAACTTGAGGCAGGCAGGTATCCGTTTGATAAAAGTACTCTAGCTCAGCAGCTTTAGAGGCTGAGGCAGGAGGATCAAGTTCAAAGCTAGCAAGTCCCTAAGCAGCTCAGTGAGACCCTGTCTCTAAATACAAAACAAAGCAGGGCTGGGATGGGGCTCAGTGTGTGAGTGCCCCCGCGTTCAATCCTCAGCACCAAAACAAGCCCCCGGTTCCTGGTGGAGAGGGAAGCAGGACAGGCCTCCTTTCCTCACCTTCTGGATTTCCTTGAATGAAACAATGGCAGTTATTGTTCAAGAAAGTGGAATGAACAATCCTTAGACAAAACCCTAGAAAGATGTTTGAAGCCGTGGGGTGGGATGCAGACTGTTTCCGGTCATTCCACGCAGACCCACGAATTCTCTTTGATTATCAAAGGAAGATTGAGAACGTGTCAGCGGGACAAGCAGGCAAAGGTGTCCTCATTAGCTGTGCTCTGGGTCTCACCTGTTTGCTAGTCTATAAAAAGAGCTGTCTATATAAAAATAAATGTTTGTTTGACGAATGAACCCCACCTAGCTCACATGCTTGTCGTGGGGGGCTGGCTGTTAAGCTGTCGCAGATGTAAGCTGAACTAAAGATGATATACATTATCCTAGCAGTTGGGAGGCTGAGGCAGGAGGATCTCGAGTTCAAAGTCAGCCTTGGCAAAAATGAGGTGCTAAGCAACTGAGTGAGACCTTGTCTCTAAATAAAATACAGAAAGAATAGGGCTGAGGATATGGCTCAGAGGTCAAGTACCCCTGAGTTCAATCTCTGGTTACCCCCCACCCAGAAAAAAAAAAAGATTATATGTATTGTAAGTCCCAGCTCCCCCGGAGGTTCACCTGAGCCCAACAGGGGTGCACGCCTGGAACCCCAGAGATGCAGAAGGCTGACAAAGGAGAACTGCAAGTTCGAGACCAGCCTCAGCTGCTAGCAGCTTAGTGAGACCTGAATCAAAAAATAAAAAGGGCTAGGGATAGAGTTCAGTAGTCAAGTCCTCTGTGGGTTCAATTCCCGGTGCTGGAAAGACCAACCAACCAACAAAAACCCAAATATCATCTGTATCCTGACTCTCCCCTTGGCGGAGACCAGAGCAGCTGGAAAGGAGAGAAAAGTCCCATTTACAAACTGTGTGCTGAGCGGCCTTGACTTGTGGTCCGTCTGAGGACCAGGGTTAGGCACTCAGGAGGCACAAGTGAGGAAAGAGAGACGCCTACCACAGAGTGCAGGGGCTGAGAGTCAGGCAAGGACCCTTACTGAAGAATGGTGTCTTTTTGTTGTTTTTGTTGGATTGAACCCAACAAGGGAGCTAATCCCAAACCCTTTTTACTTTTTATTTTGAGGCAGGGTCTCCCTCAATTGCTGAGGCTGGCCTTGAACTTGCAGTCCTCCTGCTTCAGCCTCCCGAGTCACTGGGATTACAGGCGTGCGCCGCCACACCCAGCTGTTTAGTTTGTTTGGTGCTGTGCCACCAGCTTCTTGTACATAGTAGATGCTCAATAAATGTGGCATTTGGCAAGGTCAAAATGGCCTTGATTTTTGCCCTTCGTCAACACATAGTTTAGGCTCTTAGTTAACAACTGCCACTTGCAAACATAGATTTTTAAAATGTGCCTGTGGGAGCCAGTTTTAAAGAAAATGGTATTAAAGACTGAGATCCTTTTTCTTTATTGTCACGAAGTGAAGTAATGAAAAACAGACTGGGCCTCTGAAGAAGAGACACGGACAGCTAGCAAACATGAAAACACGCTGAACGTTACCACTGGCTCAGGAAGGCAGCCCAAAACCAGAGCGGGGCAGGCCTTCATAGCCCTGTGGCTCTGATCAGAAAAGTGTAGGGAAACATCAGGTGTGTGTGTGGGGGGGCAAGTGGAAGAGCCGGACCCCTGTCGTTGCTGGTGGGAATGCAGAATGGCTCAGCCACTGGCAAAACCCAGGGCAGCTCCCCAGAGGCTAGACAGCATCACACCATCTGATCCAGCCCTGCTGCTGGGAGGTAGAAACCCCGAAGGACTGAAAACCATGTTCAAACAGATACCTTGTACAGGTTCGTTCACAAAAGCCAAAAGTCAGGCCAGGCACAGTGGCGCACCCTGTAATCCTGCAGTTTGGGAGGCTGAGGCAGGAGGATCGTGAGTTCAAAGCCAGCCTCAGCAACTTAGCGAGGCTCTAAGCAACTCAGCAAGATTCTGTCTCTAAATAAATAAAATATAAAAAGGGACAGGGATGTGGTTCAGTGGTTAGGTGCCCTTGGGTTTAATCTCCAGTACCAAAAAAAAAAAAAAAAAAAAAAAACCGCCAAGAAATGGGGAAACCCAGGCATCCACAGACAGCTCAGTGGATGGAGGAAACAGGGTCCGTCTGTACAGTGGGATGGTGTTTGGCCAAAAGAAGCCACAAAGCCCTGATTGCACTGCAACCTGGAGGAACCTTAAAAATGTCACTCAAAATGAAAACCAAACACATTGCAGATTGTATTTAGATAAAATGTCCAGAATAAGTAAAGTAAGAGAGACAGAAATCAAGTTGGTATTGGCCAAAGGCAAGGGCCGGGAGGGGTGTCCTTGCCTGGTTCACAGCCCTCGTGAAGCTGTAGGGTGCTCAGTGACACAGATGTAACTTTGGCATGATGAGGTATTTTAGAGGTAGACAGAGGTCCTGGGCCCGCAACACTGAAGGAACTGAATGCCTCAAACTCTTCTCTTTTAAATGGTTAATTTTATGTTTTTTGAGTCCTTCTCAATTAAGAAAAAAAATAGATCGGTGCTGCACATCTTTGTTATCTCTTCGTAAAATAGTCAATCTTTAATCTTCAGAAAAGTTCTTTAAAATTTCTCCCGCAGCCTGAGAGGATGGCTGGGTTGTGTTTCTGGAAGTTTCTGTGAGGGCCGTCTGAGTGGCCAAGCCAGCCTGAGGGCATTAGGGGCTACTTGCGGCACTGGACAGAACTCAAAGTACTCGTTAGGAATTGTTCTCCCTGAAAATGAATTGCCACCACATCAATTGTCAAGCTAGCCACCAAAACTAGCACTTGGAGGCGTTTTGTCTTCTCCTTACACAAGGAGACCTGAGCTAAGGTAGCAGAAGGTGGTGTTTACGACGTGTGCCAAGGTGACGTTTTTATATCTTACTGTAATCACACCATGTGGCTCAAGACAACCATAAACCCGGGTGGTTAGATTGGCTATAAACGCCATTCAGTTTGCCTGTGTTGTGATTCACTTCCACTAACATATAAGTGCAAGGCCCTGACCCAGGTGGTGGGGGGGACACATAGGAAACAGCTTGACAGTCGTCCTTCAGTTGAATGGGGATGAGATTTCTAGAAATTGTATAGCAATTTTCATTACATAAAACCCACCTGTTCTGAATGACCAGTTGCCTTTATCAGAAGGACTTTGAGAAGGTAACCAGCCGCTTGACATTATTTGGGAGACGTTTGCTTTTCTTTTTTCCCCAGTGCTGGGGATCACACCCTGGGCCTTCCACGGGCTGGACCTCAGTACCTGTGGTTTTGTTTCCTTTTGGTTTGGTTTGGTTGTTGTCTGCAATGGTGGGACCTCTGTGTACCTGAGTGATAGTGATTGAAGCAGTGGCAGTCACAGGGTGTGGCACTGACCCACAGCCCCCAGGGCCAGCCTGAGCCCTATTCTGAGCTGCACTTTAAGAAATGGCAGCTTTTCAAAGTCCTTGAGAGTCGGGCTCTGCTGGTCGTTGACAGCCAGTCCAAGGACCTTCAGGCTGGAAGGGGTGGCTCCCTGCTGAGGGGCCAGCAGTGCCTTCTCCACCTACTGGAAACTCTGCTGTTCCTAAGGCCTTTGAGTGTAGTTGTTGCAGAAATAATTTTCAAGTTGCAGTCTTGCTCTTCTCAAATAGGCAAGACTTAGTGAACCAAAAAGGAAAAATGCCCAACAGGAGAAGAGTGAGCAGGCAACCCTAGAGGACTGGCCGCGTGGGAAGGGCTGGCTGTGGGCATTGTTGAGATGAAAATGAGCGGCCCCTTTCCCAGGCACAGGCCCAGGCTGGATGCTATTTGTGTCGTGCCAGGGTTTCCACCGCCAACAGAATTTCCCTCTTAGTATTCGAATTGAGAAATGTGAATAAAACATCGCTCTGTTGCCCAAAAAGCAGTCAGCAGGATAGCCTCCAAGGGGGACGCAGCACTTGGTCTCCACTCCTGTAGCCCTTGGTTTTGTTTTTAATCTAGCGAGGCCCAGCGTCTGCGGAGGTGGACGGCATCGTGCCGGGCAGTCTCGAGGTTCCTGCGCTCCGCCGGCCCTCCCTGCGCAGACCAGAGCAGAGGCCTGTCGCTCAGGTCTCCCGGTTACTGATCGCCGACTTGGAACTGGGCCGGTTGGGGCTCCGGAGGGACAGTCGTGGTGCTGTGTCTTGCAACTTAAGTTACTGAGTTGTAAAATGTCAGAGCAAATTACAAAATCGATCTTCTGAAATGTCTTCTTGAGCCACTCCGTGGGTGTAGCTTTTATCCAATGTCACTATTAAATCCACACTTTGTGTGTGTGTGTGTGTGTGTGTGTGTGTGTGTGTGTGTGTGGTGCTGGGTATTGAGCCCAGGGCCTTGTGCAGGTAAGGCAAGCACCCTACCAACTGGGCTCTGTCCCCAGCCCTCCATCAATGCTTTTTATGAAATCAGTGCCATCCATGCTAGTTTGATCCAGAAAGTCAACTTGGCTGGTTTATGTCAGCTTTTTTTCTGGGGGGGAAATATAATGATTTGATCAACTCATTTGCTTATTTCTTGACTATTTTTAAAGAGTAAAAGATGATTTTTGTTTGCTTGAAATAAAGTCCCCACTTCAAAGTCTCAGGAGACAGTCCCCCCTCCTCCGCCCCCAGAGTCTGTAGAGATTCTTTTGGAAAGATTTGGCTCAGCTGCATTATTGTTTCCTAAGTGGTGAGTCGCAGGGTGGACTTGTGGGCTGTGCCCGCTGCAGACTGGGGCTTTTGTAGTGTCCCGGGCAGCTCCAACACAGTTTGATTGTGAAGACAGACTTCAGTCCAAAAACCACCAGGTAAATGTGGAGAGATATGCTAATCAGTGCCACAAGAGGACATAATATGATGTGACAATGTACAGGGGAGGTGGTGGAGGCAAGGCTTCCCTGGAGAAGAGAGCATTGTTCTGCTAGTTTCCCTATCTTTCGGATCCTGCCTATGACTTGCCACACATTGGCTATTCATGATTTTGGGGAGGATTGGGAATCAAACCCAGGGTCTCAGGCATCCTAGGCAAGTGCCCCACCCCTGAGCTAAATCCCCAGACCAGGATTTGTTTTTAAAAGTGAAATATCTGTGAAGACCTCCTACGTGGATGTTTGTAGCAACTTTACTTATAATTGCTGCCACAAGAAGCCCTTGGGAAGGCAGATGGCCTCACCACCGGGCGGTATGCTTCGGCAGTACTGTCCAGCACCAGGGTGGAGGGGCTTCAGGCTGTGGAGGGCGGGAAGAAGTGTCCGTGCTGCTTCGAGGTAGAGAGCCAGGCTGGCCTGGTGAGTGGGTCCAGCTCCACAGTATTCTGAAGAGTGGACATGACAGGGACAGGAAAGAGACTGGCCGTTGCAGCTGGGTGGGAAGGGGGGTGGCGGGGGGGGGGTGTGCCGCAGGGCATTTTTAGGGCAATAAAATAATTCTGTATGACACTAAAACCATGGGTAAGTTATATCATCCATTTGGCCAAATTCAGACCTGAGCCACACAAGTGAACCCTGATGTGACCTGTGACCCTGAGTTTATGACCACGTATGAGTCCTGGATTGTCAGTTGCCTCTGC
This sequence comes from Ictidomys tridecemlineatus, assembly GCF_052094955.1. Taxonomy (NCBI): domain Eukaryota; kingdom Metazoa; phylum Chordata; class Mammalia; order Rodentia; family Sciuridae; genus Ictidomys; species Ictidomys tridecemlineatus. Next base: position 204,575,528 of record NC_135480.1, on the reverse strand, counting down.
GCCACCCCCCACTCAAGATGTGAATGAATGGTGGCCCCAGCTGATGGGCAACGTGGGGACTCTGCACTTTCTGCTTGCATTGTCTGTGAGCCTAAAACTACTTTTTAAAAACGAAGTCTATTATTAAAATTTAAAAATAAATCAGTGCAGTAAATAAGGCCTTTAAGCATAAAGATCGTGGATATCCTAGTATGCTTTGCAAGGTTAGCTACCGTAGAGTCAAACAACTGTCAATAGGCTTTTTATTTTTCATGCTGGGACTGAACCCAGGGGGGCTTTACCACTGAGTTATATCCCCAACCCTTTTTAAATTTTTATTTATTTTTATTTTATTATTTTGTTGAGCCAGGGCCTCACTAAGTTGCTGAGGCTGGCCTTGAATTTGATTTAGAAACTAAGTTTCCCAGACAGGCCTTGGCCTAGAACTTGCAATCCCCCTGACTCAGCCTACAGAGCTGCTGTGACTACAGGTGCACATCACTATGGTGAATATTTTTTAATTTATTTTTTTAAGAAAGAGGAAGAGAATTTTTTTTAATATTTATTTTTTAGTTTTCGGCGGACACAATATCTTTGTATGTGGTGCTGAGGATCGAACCCGGGCCACACGCATGCCAGGCGAACGCGCCACTGGTTGAGCCACCAGCCCCTGGTGAATATTTTTTAAAAGAAGATAAAGCAAAGTTATATTTTCAGAAACATGAAAAAATTCATTTCAGCTGTGCTTGGTGGCCCACGCCTGTAAATCTCAATAACTTGGAAGACTGAGGCAGGAGGATCACAAGTTCTAGGCCACCCTGGGCAATTTAGTGAGACCCTGTCCCAAGAAAAAAAGTAGTAGAGCACTTGTCTAGCACGTCCAAGGCCCTGGGTTAACTCTCCATTGTGCAAAAATAAATAATTTCATAATAATATATTACAATAAAGAAGCTGTAGTCTACCCACTTGGTTGAACTGTATTTCTACTTATTTTAGTAATAAGTAAACATTTTCAAGCAGAATTTTATGTTGGAGGTGCTTTGGATTTCTGAGAACAAAGTTATTAGCTATCTGATTCAATTTTTTTTTTACTAAATATTTTTAGTTGTAGATGGGCATAATACCTGTATTTTATTTTTTTATTTTTATGTGGTGCTGAGGATCAAACCCAGCGCCTCACTCCTGCCAGCCAAGCGCTCTACCGCTGAACCACAGCCCCAGCCTGAATCTTTCTTGAAGCAAAACTTGAGTTTTACTATTGTTTTGATTGCTGTTAGTAGTACCATTTACTGTGATGATTATAAGGTATCCTCTTCTATTGTTAGAATTTGTTTCCTTTACCTGGAATAAATGTAGGTTTGAAATAACGCAAATTTGCACTTCCTAGAGGACGTGGAAAAATGTAATAATTTTGTTTCAATATTTTGTAAGTTAATGACTACCATAGATGGGAGACATTTTACATTTCAAGTTTTCCATCTAGTAATGCGACTCCTGTCCTTAGGGTTGGCTCCCTCCTCTCCATATTAGAATTCCAAACGCAGCACACCTGTTCAACCTGGAATGATCAGTAGTAGGTTTTCTACTTTGGGGACCACCAAAAAATACCACCACCACCCGCCCAACAAAACAAAGCCAACCTGATGAGCCTTTCCTCCTAGCAGCTCCTTCTGCACACGCTCTCTGGCCGTGCTTCTGTGCCACGGAGGCTGAGATGGTGGACTTCAGGACAAGCTGTTCTCATGTTCCAGTTCTGCCCCTTGCACCTTGCCCGGGGGCCTGGCGTCCAAAACCCGACACAGTTCTGACCACGCCGTAGGAGGGTTATGGAGGCAGAAAGACACCTGGTTGTTGAGAACTGAGTACAACGTGGGCAACCAACAGAGGAAGCCAGGAGCAGGGCCGTCTGGTCAGACAGTCTAAAGATGAAGGCCTGCAGCTCCGGCTTCAAGTCTCATCTCTTTTTCAGTTAATAGCCATGTGACACCCAGTGAGTCCTTGGCCTTTCTATGTCTCATTTTACTCTCACAAATAAGGGGATATTAACAGTGTCTGCCTCACAGGGTGCTGGGAGCAGAGCCTCTAGAAGGGGTAGCTGTTATTATCTTCCATGAATTGGGTAGTCTACAGTTAAGAGAATGGGAGCCCAGGGCGGACATTGTTTCAAAGATCTCACCAAATCTGTTTTCCCACTGTGCTGGGGATTGAACCCAGGGATGCTCCACCACTAAGCTAGACTCCCGATCCTTCTTATGTTTTATTTTGAGACTTGCTAAGTCATTGAAGCTGGCCTCTAACTTGTGATCCTCCTGCCTCAGCCTCCCGAGTAGCTGGAATTACAGGTATGCACCACTGCACCAACTACCAAATCTTGCCTTGTATTCGTGAAATAGGAAAAAGACTGACCCAGATGTATATTGAGACAAAATAAGATATATTCGAATTAGACCATTAGCAAGCCTTCCCTGGAGCAAGGAGATCATCTGAGTTGCAGCTCTGTGGCCCAGCAGAATGCCTTGCACTTGCACAATGCTGAGGAACTCCTGAAACATGGGCACTTCCTTCTCGATTGGAGGTTTCTGTGGTCCTGTCAAAAATCCCTGGACGTGGGAATTAGTTCCTTGACTCCGGCTCCAGCCGTGACCACTGTGGGATTCCTACTGGCTCCAGTCGAGGCCCCTGTGGAGACGTCTCACGGTTGGCGGCCCTGGTGGGTGTGAATCATCGGCCTGTGTTCTGATGATGCCGCGAGGTTTACTGTGTCGGTAATGATGTGACTGCCGACTTGGTGCCAGGCGTCTAGTTTTGATTTTTCCCGGGGCGGGGGCTGGAACCAGGGCCCTGTGCCTGCCGGGCAGGTGCTGTGCCACCGAGCTCCACGCCCAGCCCCTCGGCGCCAGTTCCAAGCACTTCACACGTATGAACGCGTTTTATGTCCCAAACAACTCTAGCATTTGGTACTGTTGGTCTTTTTTTTTTTCCATTACCTTATTTTTGCTTTCCAGATCTCCCATGAGAGCCCATCTCTCTTGCAAAACCTGGTGGAGCCTTAATTAGAAGAGTCTGGAAATGTAGTTCATAGTCTTCAGCCCTTACCACCAAGTGGAACTCAGGAGGGCTGGGCAGCGGACCAAGTCCACAAAACCAGTGCAAATTTAGTGTCGCAGAGTATTTCAGGTGGCTTCCCATGGGCTCCATGTTCCTTTCAATGGCCTTGTGTGACCGGGGCCATCTTCCTGGCCTCTCCTAATACTCTGACTTTGGGCATGTGTGGGGACTGAACCCAGGGCCTCAGGCACTAAGCAAACTCTCTACCACTGAGCCACATCCCCAGCCTGTTTTATTTTTAGATTTTGAGATGAGAGCCCTCCAGGTTGCCGAGGGCTGGCCTTGAGCTTTGGACCCTCCCGCCTCAGCCTTAGGGTTAGGGGTAGGGTTAGGGGTAGGGGTAGGGGTAGGGGTAGGGTTAGGGGTAGGGGTAGGGGTAGGGTTAGGGTTAGGGTTAGGGTTAGGGTTAGCTGAGATTACAGGCACACGCCGTCACACCCGTCTTCTTCTTTCCTTTTTAAAAACTGTGGTAAAATCTAGATAACACGAAATTTGCCAGTTTTACCTTTTATTCCCCGAATTGCTGGACCTCAAGCCCAGGGTCTATGTCATGCATCCCAAACTCGTGCTCTACCACAAATGTACACTTCCAGCACCAGAACCGTCTTCACGTGCACAGAGCAGCGGCACTGAGTACAGAGGGACTTCCCTCCACCGGTTAGCTGGGAACAGTGAGCCTGGGACACAGGCAGTGTGACTTCAGGGTGTCAGCTGCAGGACCTACCGAGCTCGCCCAGCCCCGCCGTGGGACTAGCAGCGTGTGGCCTTAGTTCACCTGTTTGGACTCATTTTTAAAACATAGTATTCCTGTGTTGGTGACATCAGCATGTGCAGGGGGAAATCTGTAACAGAGGCGCTTTCAGCATTGAGGTAAGATGAAATCAGAAATGATTTACAACTACTGGGAAATGAAGCCGAGCCTGGTGAGCTGTCTTTGAACTCTGTTAATGTTTAAAACCTGAAGAGCTCTCCATCAGGGACAGAGGAGCCGCCCATGTAGAAGTGATGAGAGGAACACACTTGGGCTGGGATTGCCGGCTCATGAGCAGCTAGGGAAGGCGGCCACCAGCTAGAGATCTTCTGGAGACGTCTCTGCTCTGGGACTTGGCCAGCTTCTACTTCACGGTGATTGAAGATTAGAAAGGAGATCACCCTCTTCTGTATGGAGGGTGCTCTCCATCTTGCATTTTAACAGCTCCCTGAGAGCCAGCCCCTGGCACACACTGCCCCCAAGCCCGGACGGTGGACCGTGTATGTGAACCACACTGACACTGGCCCCGGGCCACACAGTCACCAGTGAGATGGTCCATCGACCTGCTCATCATCCAGCAAGTGGATACCACGGACACCTGGCAGCGAGCGCCAGCTTCCCTGCCCGCAGGATGCAGCGAGTTAGGCCTGGTCCAGGAGGCAGCCACGTTAGGAGCACATGGCTCTTAAGTACCCAGAAGTTGGTACCCAGGGAGAGAATCCTTCCATGTTCAGTGACACGACAATAGAGACATTTTTCCTTTCAGTAAAAACCTCAAACTTGAATAAACTGGCAACATTTGTGCTATTTATCAGGAATTATTGTCTAGACAGAAATGGTGGTCAAGTCAGGGTAGATGTTATTTCCATAACAGATTTGGGTTTTTTTGAGGGGGGTATGGGGATTGAGCCCAAGGGTGCTCTACTGCCGAGCCATATCCCTAGCTCTTTATATTTATCTTGAGACAGGGCCCGATAAATTGTCCAGGCTGGCCTCGAACTCCTGCCTCAGCCTCCAGAGAAGCTGGGGTGACAGGTGTGGCACTGTGCTCGGCACACAGTAGACCTTTCCTTATATCATTTCCTTGGGTGTCTTTAAAGTAATCAGTCATGACTTGGGTTAATATTGTGCTAAATTCATGGTCACCTACAGTGGTTTGCTTTTGTTTTGTTTGTCCTCGAGCATGCTGGGCAAGGACTCTATATCCCCAGCCCTGCAAAAAATGCTTGTTGAAGACATTTGGAACACACAGAGAAGGACAAGACGAGATGGGGACCCTCACAGTCCTAGCCCTCTAGGGTCACCAAACATCGATTTGTCTGTGTGTCAAAAGTTGCTTTTCTAAGTCTTTTCACAGAATACAGAGAACAAATGGCTTATAAACAACGGGCCTTTGTTTCTCCGGCAGGTTTGGTGTCTGGTGAGGGACACTTGTTGGTCCGGGGAAGGGGGCTCGGGGGCCTTTGCTATGGGGGCTAATGCCATTCAGGAGGCTCTACCCTCCTGACCCACTCCCCTCCCCAAAGCCCACTCCAGATCCCACCTGCTGGGGTTAGGTTTGAACCTGCGACTCAGGGAGGATGTGAACATTCAGTCCTTAGCAGTCACACATAAAAATTCAAAACTAGGAAAAATGCTCAAAATGTGGCCCAGCTACTTACCTTAACATGAAGAGATTATGCAAAACAGCGAGATTGGTTTCGAGAGGAAATTCCAAAGGCTGATGACCGTGTCTGAAAAGGTCGATTTTATAGATGAGCAAAGAAATGCTCAACCGAGCAATTTTCACTCCAGATTAGTGCAGGGGCTTTTTGGGTGGGTAGTTTTCCTGTTTTGCAGACGGTAGTGTTCGATGGTGGACCCGCCTTCTCTAAAAAGACCTGGGCAGGAGGGGAGCTGGATACCCATGGGGAGGCCGCTGGCCTCTGTCCTCGTAGGACAAGTTTTGATAACTGGTTGTTATAGGAATCGAGGGGCTATGAAATGTCCACATTTAGGGAGAACACTGTTGTTCTCATGGGAAAGCGAACAAATCCATTCTAAACTCCTCTTTCTGAGATTTCTTCATAGCTTTGTACCATAAAGACCTACGAGTACACCAACTCCAAGAGAAGGCAGAATTTGTATCTTCTGGTTGCTGGGGTCCTCAGTTCCTAGAGCAGTGCTAGCACACAGTAGGTGTTCAGTGAAATATTTAGTTGGATGAGGGGATGGGTGGTTGTTTAGGTCATGGAGTAGAAAGAGCACTTGTTGCTCACTGTGACTAACCTCCATGATCATTTTGTTTGGTGCACACCAACTCAGGAGGCTGAGGCAGGAGGATTAAAGGTTCGGGGCCAGCCTCAGTAACTTGACAAGACCCTGTCTCAAAATACAATATAAAAAGGGGCCGGATGTGGCTCAGTGATAGAGCACCCCTGGGTTAATCCCTAGGGCTCCTCCCAACAACAACACAAATGCCCCCCACCCGGCCCAGTGTGAAATCTTTTCTGCAATCAATAATCAGTCCATACTTGGGTACTAAGCAATGCCCATTTTCTGAATTAGGTTTTATATATATATATATATATATATACACGTGGGGACAGAAAAGGAAGTACATCAATCAAGGAAGAAGTAGTAGTTCGATACTTCATGGGATGGATCGTCCTATGGATTGAAGTGCTCTCTCGTAGATGTCTTCTCTTGGTCTTTATCTCTGGTTGGCAGAGGCTCAGGTGACTTAAGTGCCTCTTATCCTGAACATCTTGCCATCAGCCCGTCCTGAGTCAACAATGAAATAATCATGGAGCCTTAAAAACCGGCTGCAAAAATGTGCCTGTGGATGGACGAGGACAGAAATAGCCACGGGCCCCAGGCTGGAGCCCCTCCCGAGGCTCCCCTCTGATCACAGCCCCCCCCCTCCCATCCTTGTCCTCTTGTCCTGGGCTGGGGTGGAATGGGGCCTCCCTGGCAAGTGCTCTCCCTGAGCCACGCCCCAGCCCCTCTTTTTTCTTACTTTTTCAGCCCTAGTGAAATTTCAGTAAAAAAATGCACCGTTTTTCCCATTTGGGGGACGTGATGCCAACAGAATGGACGGGCAGCTAGCGGCCTCCCGTCTTCCGCTGCCGGCCCACCAAGAGGCTGCGGAGCCGGGGATCACTTGCCCCGATGCTCAGGGCTGTCTGGGTTCCATCCCCAGCGCTGCCCTGCTTCTCTCTTGGGTGGCCTTTCTGTCCCTCCTGCCCTCAGGGAGGGAACCCGCCCACCCCCCATGCTCCTGCGCGGCAGGTGCTCGCCCCTGAGCTGCACCCGAGCTCTCTGTGTTCTGTTCCGAGATGGCATCTTGCTCAGGTTCCCACCCTGGCCTTGAACTTGCCATCCTGCCGCCTCGGCCTCCTGAGTCACTGGGATTACAGGCACGGGTCACCACACCTGGCAGGAATTTTTTTTATTTGCAATAGATGGACCGTGGGCTTGCATGAATACTGTCACACGGCTCCCCTCCCAGTGTTCACCCGATGAATGACTCTGAAGCCCAGCCTCTGTGTCTGCTTGTTCCTTCTTCCTGTCCAGCCTGCTCTCTCGTCTTAATTCCCCTTCAGAGAATTTCAACAGGAAGACATTGGTCATTTTTGGAATGCAGAACTAGAGTAAATCATAGTTCATACTATTGTGCTTGATAACCAGACCCCACGTGTGTGTGCATGGGCCACTGGTTTATTTTAAGAACCCAACGGCAGAAAGACTGTTTCCCCATTTTTCGGGTGAGAAGACTGAGGCTTCTGCCCAAGCCCCAAGGCCTTATGTTGCACCCTCTTCTTGGGAATGTTGGGGAGATGGGATTCGGGGCTTCTGATGGGCTGGACTGTTGGGCTTAGGGGGAGAAAATGACCGTCAACGAGACGATGGTTTCATACTGTGAAACAACAAGAACACAGACAAAGAGATGACACACCAGACCTCTTCAGAGTCCTTGATCATTTCTCTAAACTTCATTAAATAATCTTAGAGCACAGCCTGGGGCTGGGGGCATAGCCCAGTGGGACCGGCCCTGGCTTCCACCCCCAACACCAAGAGTATTTTTTTTTAAGACATGATTATTTATTTCATCTTAAAAATGTTTACTTTTTAGGTTTAAGTGGACACAATATTTTCATTTTACATTGATGTGGTGCTGAGGATTGAACCCAGGGCCTCACCCGTGCTCGGCGAGCGCTCTACCGCTGAGCACCACCCCTGACCCTCAAAAGTATTTTTTTAAATTAAAAGAAAGAAAAATTTTTTAAGTTCCAAAGAAGTCTTAGGAAAGCGGGTGGCCGAGCCGGCGAGCACTGCTCCGCAGTCCTGGGGGTCCTGGCTGTGACCTTGAGGCCAGTACATCTGTCCCCGCCTGCTGCCCCCCCATCCCCACCTGCCCCACCTGTCCCCTCCCACTGCTCTTCCCCTTTATCTGGACACAGGGCACCTCCGTTCCTTGGGCTTGAGCCCCCCACCTCCGTCCCCCTTTCCCTCCGTGTTGCTGGGTGGCTTTTACCTCCCGTCCTCCTCTGCATAGACTCACTTCCTGGAAGGAGGCTTCTCCGATCCCCTGTCTAGCTGGGCTCCAGCAAGCTTTTGTTTAAACCCTTGAAGCCTCGACTGCTGCCCATGGCCCCTGGTCGTTGTAAGAATGGTGGAGACAGAGGTGTTCGGGTCACAACCGAGATCCACTGGAAAGTGGCTTGAACAACCAGGTGTCGTGAGTGTTTGGGGAGCCCAGGGGCGGAGGGTTGGGCTGGTGTCACAGTTGAGTAATAACATCATGGAAAAGTTGGGGCTTTCCATGCTCCGGCTCTGCCATCCCCAGCCCATGAGGATGCTTCCCCCTTGAGGTTACAGGACGGTTCAGAAATTCCAGGCAGCCACGTCCAGTAAACAAGAGGAAGCTTAGCCAGGCAGGGCGGTGCATGTCTGTGATTCCAGCAAACTCAGGAGGCTGAGGTAGGAGGATCACAAGATGGAGGCCAGCCTCAGCAACTTAGCCAGACCCTGTCTCAAAGTAAAAAAAAATTATAAAAAAGTAGCTCAGTGGTAGAGCACCTTTGAGTTCAATCCCCACTATCAACAAAAATGTAAAAACAAACAAACAAACAAAAGGAGAGACTTACTAGAGAGGAAAACCTCACCTCAGTATTAGCCCAGTAGACATCCCCTGCCTCTGGTCAGCCAGGCTAATGTCACGTGTCCATGTCCTCCCTGCAATAGAGATGGAAAAGTGACCTCGTAATCAGACAGGTGCTCTGTGTAGGGAGGACAGGGTGGCCGCTGGGTGGCCGCCCTGCAGTGTCTGTCCCAAGGGATGTCTTCCAGAACCAGCGGCACAGGCTCATCTGACCAAGAGCTTGAGCCAGCGGGGGACACCCACGGGTACCTCGTTTTCTGCAAGTGTTCCTTGGGCCCCCTTCTGTCTCCTTCTCTGCGCCCCCCAGCCCACCACGGGACACACATGGCTTCCTAGCAGTCCTCACCCCTTAGCTGTGGCAGGCTGTCCCTGTGTGATCCCAGGTCCTTGGCGGAGATGGCCAACTGGGCAGTGGCATGGAGACTCTTCTGTCACCTGTGTCCTTGCTTAACTTATTCAAAACTGGAAGCTCAGGGCCAGGGGAGAGCTGGTGGCACAGCACGTCCCTACCCGTGGAAAGCCCTGGGTTCTGCCCCCGCCCTGCAGACAGACACACTGAGACACCAGAACCCCGCCACTGGCCAGCGTTTGGTGGAAGTCCTTTTCTTCCGTGTCAACAAGGCTGAACATTTTTTGCCCTGAAGTATTTCTCCCCCTTCCCCCTCCACCTGGAGATATGATAGGGTTTAGAAGAAAGTCGGGACTGAAATCTGGCTTGGCCTTGGCCTTGGCCTTACCATTCACCCTGTGCCCGGCCTCTCCTCCAGCCTTCGGATCCCTTGGTATTTGACGTGTTCCCCTTCTCTTCCTCCCTGGGATCATCTTGAATTTGTGTGGGGGGGCTGGGGGGGAGAACCTCCTACAGCCAGCCGAGCGGGTGCTCAGTTCTCAGGCCATGGGGAGGGGGGCTGGGCCAGCTCCGGAAAGAGACTGTCCTGTTTGGATGCCTCGCGGTCCAGCCTCCGCATGGGAACAGGAAGTGAGCAAGTAGACACCCCACTTCCAGGTCCCCGCCAGCCGCCAGGGGTACTGAACGTCTGTGCTACAGATGTGCATCTTACTTACGGTCACGACTTGATGAAGCCCTCTTGTGATCTGCCCCAGTGAAAGTTAGGTCTTTAAACTATTATAAAGAGCAAGGTTTTGCTTTCTGTGCCTCCTTCCTTTTGTCAGACTCCATAGACAGCAGCAAGTGAGACTCATCTTTCTGAGACGAGTTTTATAGCCTCATGATCCTTAATACATTTCCTCTTCTATTTAAGACATTTGACAATGTCTATCTGGAGGAGTGACCTTTTAAACAGACTAATAAAAACTGCCCTAGTAGAAAGCAGTTTGGAGCCAGGGATGTGACTTGTTGGTAGAGAGCCTCGCAGGCAGGAAGCGCTGGGTCCCATCCCCAGCAAACATCCCCCCCTCCAATAGGGTTTTTGTTTTTTTTTTTAATGAAAAAAGAAAAGAAAGTGCTCTAAAAAAAGTTGTGTGGGTTGGTTGGTTTGTTTGTTTGAAGCCAGGTGTGGCGATGCACCCTATAATCCCGGTTACTCAGGAGGCTGAGGCAGGAGGATCACAGGCCAGCCTCAGCAACTTAGCAAGACTGTCTCAAAATAAAAAATAAAAAAGGGCTGGGAGTGTGTCTCAGTGGTTCAGTGCCCTACATTTGTAATGATAAAGAAATGACGTCCCCCTTCCTGCCCTGAAGATGGGATTCCTTCCTATCTCTTTCACCAGCGTGTGCAGCGGTCTCAGCTGTTTGTTTTTGTTTGTTGTTTTTGTTGTATCCAGAGGAACAGGTTGGGGACTGGAGGTCACGGGGCATTCAGAGAACACTGAAATAGACCCCAGGTGTGTTGCTGCTTCTTAAAGCACCATGTCCCACTGGGGCTCCCCGGCTCTCCTGGCTGGCACCCCGCCAGCTATTCAGGTCCCCCGCTGGGTCTCTGGCTGGGTCTCCTCCTGCAGCCACCTCCCGCTCCTGCCTCAGGCTCCTCCCTGCGAACTTCCTTCACTGCACTCTAACCCCAGCCTCCTGTTCCCTCTCCACGGTATGATTATTGTGATAAAAATACAAAAATGCACTTCCATGCCCGTCTGTCTCTACACATTCTTTCTGTTTGCTTCTGGTCTTGTTCTTCTGTTCCCATCGCCGGAAAGAAGTGGGGACACAGAGTAACTCCTTCCTATTTTCCTTTCCACAGCAGAAACCTGGCTCGTGGCTAGTGGTAACAAAGAAACCTAAATGCGAAATTGTTTACCACAGTCCTAGAGCTTCGTTGTGGAGTCCCTTCCCAGCTAGAATCTGACACATTAGCTTGAGTGTCTGGCCACAGCCAGCGACAGCCTTCTGTTTTCTTCCCTTCTGTTTTTTTCCCTCTTGGCAGCGCTGGGGATCCCTCCCAGGGCCTTGTGCATGCTAACAATTGCAAAAAAAAAAAAAAACTTAATTTTTTTTAAATCAGTTACTCTTGGGTTAACCTATGTCTTCTGCCATTTTTGCCTCAAAGGTGGAGGAAGCTAATGCCTGTCACGTCATCCAAGGGACCCCAGAGTATCCTAAAATAGAAGTCCAGGTAGCCCACCCAGTCAGAGTGCAACCAGAAATGTGGAGGGGGTGCTTCCTTCAGGGAGTGAGTCGCTGCTGGGGAGGATGTGCTTGTGGGGAAACTGGCCTCGGGGTCCCCGTCCTCGACTCTGGGCTGCACATGCAGAGGTGACTTTAGCCTCAGAGCTCCTCTGCAGGTTGGCTCCTCCCAGGGACTTTGGATTAATGTTGGCTGAGTACACTTCACAATTATAGGCAGTACCGTATTAGCTTTGTTTTGTTTTTAGGGGGCTGTGCATTGAACCCTGGGCCTCACCCTGGGTGTCAGCGAGTGCTCCACCCCTGAGCTACACCCTGGAGCAGGGTGCAGGGGTGCAGTGGCGCACGCCTATAAACCAGGCACTTGGGAGGCTGAGGCAGGAGGATTGCAAGTTCAAGGCCAGCCCTGGTGACCTAGCCAGACCCTGTTCGTTCTGCCTAAAAAAATTGACATATACTTTGAAGAAAAACTTCCTTGTGAATGACTTGGGTCTCCACATCTCAAAAAGATACGACTTCTCTGAATGCAGTTTCCTTGTCAACTGTTTTGCATAGTTTGAGAAAAAAAAAATCAAACCTAGTGATCAAGAGTCCTCATCATCTACTGACCCAGAGAGACCAACTTTAGTACTGCCGATGGGGTGTGAAGACAGAATCCATTTTCATTAAACTTCATGATTCTGTAAGAATTCTTTAAGACCCCATGACCCAAACCAACGGTGTGATCTGCACCTTCTATGATTCCATCCTTAGTCTGTGAAGGAGCCTCACCCCGGCCCTGTACCTAGAGCCAGACTTGAAAGTCGGCTGAATCCAGCAGTGGACACAATCGCTGCTTCTTCCTGGGTCTTTTTTGAGTATCCAGCCTCTCCTAGCGGAACGCTCCTGGCACAGATCTTTGGTGGGTTTGAGTTGAAGAACAAGGTGACCTGGAGGTCAAGCATGAGGTCCAGAGAAGGCTTTAGAGAGGTTTTGGAAGGGCACCATCAGGTTGTTACCAGGAACTTGGAAACATCCATTGGCAGTCCTCCTGAGGCTTTTAGGATTAATGGTTGAGAGTGGGCAGGCACGGTGTGTGTGTATAAATCAAGCCTTCTGTTCCATTAGGTATCAGAGGGCTTAATCTTAGACTTTGGAAATGGGCAACTTTTAAGCACAAGTTTTAGGAGTGCACGTCACATGGCAGTGGTTCTCCAGGTGTGGTCGCTGGGCCTCTGGAGGCTCCTGAAGCCCTCCCAGGGAGTCCGCGGGTCAGAGCTGTTTTCGTGGCCATCTGTCTTTTCCACTTGGTTGACCCTTGCACTGAGGGCGGGGAGCGAGGGTGGGTGAGACCGGGGGCCTTTGCGTGGCTGGAGGCTGCAGCTGTGGATGATACGGTGGCTCCTGCAGGCCTCACCAGGAGCTGGTAGCATTTTTCAGTTTTATTTTAAAATGCCTTTGATAGAGCCAAGCAGAGTGGCCCATGGGACTGTGGTCCCAGCTACTGGGGAGTCTGCAGCAGAAGGATGGCTTGAACCCCAGAGTTCAAGGCCAGTCTAGGCAACATTGCAAGGACCCCATCTCAAAAAAAATTTTTTTAAAGTCATCGATAAAACAGTGATTATTAATTTTATTTTTCCCCAGACTTGAATATAACATCTCTAACAATATGTGTGAGACGGTTTGGAAATATGCATAAAGCACTTTATGCATGCCAGAGCGCCCACCTGAATGAGCATAAATTAGAATTTGGGGAAATTTTGTGTTTGCACTGTGAGTGTAACAGCTTCCAAATGTTTAGACTCAGGAAAGATGAGACAGTGATGTAAACACATATGATTTTTTTTCTTGGTATTTTGTAATGAAACATGTCGAGACTTAGGAGGTCTGCATGCATCAGTGGGATAGATTTCCTAGATGACCCATCAATAGCGCTGTGCAATCTCAGGTAAAGATCTGCTCAGAGTGCAGGGTGGGCGGCGGACCTGACTGCCAGGGAGCAGGAAGAGCACCTTCAGGTTCCATCTCCTCCCGCAACTCAGCTTCCAGGTGGAACAACAGAGAAAACCTGCAATTATCTAAAAAGGGTCTTTGAAATTGGCCTCTGTTTTCAACTACCTGACTGTGTGGAGCCGGATGTTTCCATATACTTCAACCTAAGTAAGGAACCATTAGATTAATGCAGAAGCATCGGTGAGGACCAGCTGCCTCCTACTGAGCCAGGCATAAAGATATCCGCAACATGAACACGGTCGCTTTCCCACGATTTGTGTGTGTGTGTGTGTGTGTGTGTGTATTTTAAATACAGTTCTTCATTTTTTGAATTTTTGTACTTTATTTATGTATTTATGCTGGGGGATGAACCCAAGGGTGCTCTTCTACGGAGCTTCATCCACGGCGCTTTTTATTTTGAGACAAGGCCTCGCTAAGTTGCTGAGCGTCTTGCTGATGGCCAAGGCAGGCCTGGAACGTGTGATCCTCCTGCCTCAGCCCCCTCCCCCCTCTCTGGGATTACAGGTGTGGACCACCTTGCCCAGCTTGAAAGTATAGTTTTAAAAAAATTAAAAATAAAATTTACACCATTTACTTAGCATGTGATGGATTTATTACTATACAGATGAATTAACAGATTTTTAAAATCTTTAATTTCTGATAGGATAAATATCAATGAGTATAATTCAAATGAAAGCTCTTCCGAGCCTTCGATGACTTTTAAGAAGGCAGACCAAGATGGGGCACGGTGGCACACACTTGTAATCCCAGCAATTCTGGAGGCTGAGGAAGGAGGACTGCAGGTTCAAAGCCAGCCTCAGGAACTTAGTGAGATCTTGTCTCAGAATTAAAGTCAAAAGGACTTTGGGGTAGAGTAGAGCACCCTGGGTTCAATCCCTAGCACCAAAAGAAAAAAGCGAGGGGCTCTGGAGCTGCTGCCGCAGGGTGGGCACCATCCCCAAAGTGTCAAAGGCACTTTTTAAAGGCCCATTGGTACTAGTTGCTCACAAGGAGTCTTTTAAAGATTTGGAACTTTTTTCCATGAAGTTTCCCACATTTGGGATAAGAATGTAAGTGGGTTGATTAGTTTTTCATCTGTTACGAATTTTCTTTCAGCTGCTGTTAAAATGTCCACGCTGCGCGTCCCTGAGTCGGTACCAGCAGGGCGTGGCGCCGCAGAGCTGTGCTGACCCAGCATAACAGGAGCTCGGCGGTGGCCGCGGGCCCTCACTTACTATTGAGGGTTTTTATTATTCAGATCTTCTGTCTCATTTGGACCCGTCCTTTGGTGTAGCGTGCAGCGTGGCCTGGAATACTGATGACTTGGTTGAGAACACTGCTGGCCTGCGGTCAGTCATCTTGGAGTGGACGCAGTTCCAACAGCAGAGGGCTTTGTTGTTGTCGGGTTTGCTTTTAGGGCTTGGGCGTCCAAGCTCTTGTCGCCGTATCACATACACCTGTATGTGGTCAGGGAGAACGCGTCTGGAGGTGACCAGGGCAGGAGGGACATCCAGGAGCAGAGGCGCTCACAAGCCTTCGCAGGGTCACGGGTCCCTGCGACGATCGCCCGGAGGTGAGGGGCGATGGCCGAGAGCAGACTCTCGCGCAGAGGCCTGGGTCTTGGTTCTGAAGTCGATAGGACAGCTCTGCACCCGAGGAGGAAGGGGCCGGAGCGCAGCCTCGCTGTGGAGAAGCCCCACTCCCCGTGGCTGGGAATGATTTGTGGCCATTACTTGAGCCGTTTGTGTATTTGTTCTCTCAAGTAGTTTAAAGAGACCCACGGCCTTGTTTACACTGTTCATTTGCTCAACAAGGCTTGTCTTAGAGATAACATAAATAAATAATCTTTCCTGAGCAGCGTTTCTTGAACCGGAATCTAGGTGGCTGTGGAATGTATCATAGAGGACCGAGAATCACTGAGAACTTTGTCCCCCTCCAGGGGGGACTCTACCACTGACTGTATCCCCAGCCCTTTTATATTTATTTTTATGATGATGATGATGATTTTTTTTGTGGTGCATCGGATCAAACCCAGGCTTCAGGCAAGCCAGGCAAATGCTCTACCACTGAGCCCCAGCCCCAGCCCCAGCCCTTTTTTAAAATTTTGAGACAGGGTCTTGCTTAGTTACCGGGACTGGTGGTACTTGCAGTTCTCCTGCCTCAGCCTCCGAGCTGTTGGAATTGTAGGTGTGGATCACCACTCCCAGCTTGGGTTTTTTTTTTCTTTTTTCCTTTTAATTATTTTTTTAATCATTATTTTTTTTAGTTGTCAATGGATCTTTACTTCATCTATTTATATGCGGTGCTGAGAATCGAACCCAGGGCCTCACACATGCTAGGCAAGTGCTCTGCCACCAAGCTACAGCCCCTCTTTTAATTATTTTTTATTTTGAGACAGGGCCTTGCTAAGTTGCTGAGGCTGGTCTCACACTTAGGATCCTCCTGCCTCAGCCTCCAGTCCCTGGGATTACAGCCATGCACCACCACGCCCAGCTCGTCAGTCATTTCAGGCATTTTACAGTGACTATTTCCCATCAGGGAAGCATTTTAGTGAGGTGAGGCCTCCAGTCACGAGGTGATGCTCCTGCAGCTGTTCTGTGGGCCGAGGCCAGAGCTGGATCGAGGAAAGCATTTCTTCTCAAAAGATGTCTCAAGTTTGGGAGGCAGTGGCTTTGCTTTTGCCTCCTGTCCTCTCCTCTCCCACCCCAGTTTGAATCACGGAAAATCCATTCATTTCACACTGTGCACAGCCTTGAATGGAAACTGGAGTCCAGAAGCCCAACAGTGGGCCTGAGGTCGGGGCTGGAGGTGGGAAGCACCCTGCAGGGCCGCGCAGCGCCAGGCTGCCGAGGGCTGTTCTGGGGCTGGGGGGCATCTCTGGGGCCTGCCTGGCCTGTGCGAGGCCCTGGGGTCCATGCCAGCACCACCAGAAAGCAAACAACCACCAAAATACCCTGCACTGTATATTGAAAATGTACAAAGGCTGGGTCCTGTGTGCAGTGTCCCTGGCGTTGACTGTGGTGATGGTTTCATGTGTGCTCACCTCCAGATGCTTCGAGGGCGTTGAGCTGAACACAGTAAACACGCACAGGACCTTGGTCTATTGCCCAGGCTGGTTTCCTGGGCACAAATGGCCCTCCTGCCTCGGCCTCCTGAGTGCTGGAACTGCAGGTGGGCACCTAACTTTTTAACGTAGTCATACCTCAGTAAAGTGGCCTGGAGGAACCCTCTTCCCTGTGACGTGCTGATGGTCCCCTCTGGCCCCTTCCCGGGCCGGGCTCTGCTGACCCTGCGCGGAGCTGCCTCCTCTCTGGCATTCTGGCCCCTGGCCGTGGCTTCAGATCCGCGCCTCCCGGCCTCTCCTTGGGCTCCAAGTGGAGCTGCTCCCCCGCCCTGTCCCCAGACGTGCCAGTCCCTTGCTCCACGCGGCAAAGCTCATTTAATTCCACCCTGAAATGCAGGTCCCCCGTGTCTGGACCAAACTAATCGCAGAAAACAGAAGCGGAGTCACCTGGCCTCTCCCCGTCACGTGCCCCCTGCTCCCTCACCTGGTCATTCACTGACACTGGTGGACTCCATTTGTTCAGCGTCTCCAAAACCCTTCCTTGTGCACCTGCGTCCCCTGCTCTGGACTGCGAGGGCAGTCTCTTGGTGATTGGAAACCTCCCCGTGGTCAGGCCACCCCCTTGGAAGTCCTGCTCCGGCCTGCTGGAGAGTCGGAGCTCCTCAGGTCTGCCGCGGAGGCCTAGGGTGGCCTGGCCCTGGGCAGTCTCTCATCTTGCCCCAGCACCACCCATCCCCTATGCCTCACTCACCCTCCCTGGGGACCCTGGGGACAAGCCACCTAAGCCATGCACATGCCTCTGCACATGGCAGACCTGCTCCCGGAGCAGGAACTCCAGGCGCTCTGCAAGGTGGAGCACATCTGTTCCTTTGGGTTCCAAGCACAGTCCCTGGCACACAGTGTGTCTGCATAAATAAAGTCCATGAGATATGGTATTTCTTTGAAGAAAGTGGACTTTTATAACTCCCACTTCCTCACTCCAAACTCCATCAGCTTTTTGGAATGACGACCCAGATGTCCCAGTTAAAGTGTTCCTATAGAGACTGTGCCTGTGGGTGTCACCTGTCAGTAGTCTGGCATCTGAGAGAGACAGGTCCCTTTGCATCAGTGACATCCAAAAAGCATGTTTCTGAAACATGAATGAATCCGCCAGAGCTCAGTACTCCAGGCAGTTTTCAAGCCAAATTTGGTAATGTTGATTTAAAACTGTCCAACCAAAAGGCATCCAAGAAGGATCATGGAAACTCTGAGTGGAAACTGCTTCCTGTGTGGCAAAGCACTATTAAGAGGATTGTCCATTGAAATTATGTCCATCACAGAGGAAGACTGTGAACTCTCTCTCCTTTCTTAAACAGGATCAGTTTGACAACTTAGAAAAACACACACAGTGGGGAATCGACGTTCTTGAGAAATACATCAAGTTTGTAAAGGAAAGAACTGAGATCGAGCTCAGCTATGCAAAGCAACTCAGGTAAGGGTTATTTGGTGAACTGCAAACGAATGTTACGTTAATTTATATTTGCACCTTATAGTGTAAATGTATAATCCTTTAAATATTCTTTCCCTTTTATGTTATGTAATATTTCAATAGGAGCAGTTTTTAATACACAAAACAATTTTCATAGACAGTAAAAATAAACTATTGCTTTTAGGCTCAAGATTGTGTGTGTGTGTGTGTGTGTGTGTGTGTGTGTGTGTGTGTGGTGCTGGGCATGGAACCCAGGGCTTCAGGCATGCTAAGCAAGAGCTCTACCACTGAGCTAAATCCCAAGCACTTAAATTTTTAATGATGAGATGATCCAATAAATTGGTTTTTATATAAAATATTTAAAATTTATTGGTGGAATCGATCTTGAACTTGAAGTAGCATGTAAAATCTTTAATGTGTGGTTGAGCTGACTTACGCATGGTGTTTAAAGACTTATTAAAGAGTAGATGGAGGTGTTGAAGATCTAGATGATTTTTGGTTTGGAAATATTTATTTATTTATTTATTTATTTTTAGAGAGAGAGAATTTTAATATTTTATTTCTTAGTTTTTCGGCAGATACAACATCTTTGTTTGTATGTGGTGCTGAGGATCAAACCCGGGCCGCGCGCATGCTAGACGGGCGCGCTACCGCTTGAGCCACATCCCCAGCCCCTGGAAATATTTAGTTTTCAAGCAAAGAATATCTGCATGAGAGATGTGTCCTGTTGTTCGCTGCTAGGGTCCTTGTGCTTTAAATAAGCATCTAAGAGATATGCATGGAATGGTTTTTCTTTTTGAGATACAGATTTTATTTCCTGGGGTGTATATGCAGAGGTGGGATTGCTGGATCCTAAGGTAGCTGTATTCTTAATATTTTGAGGAACCTCCCTATTGTTGTTTGCACTTTCTGACGAGAGCTATTCTCACGGATGGAGTGGTCACCTCCCGGGGTTGTGGTTTGTGTTTCCCTAATGGTAGAGATGTTGTGCACCTTTTCACATAACTGTTGGCTACTTGTATGTCTTTGAAACGATGTCTGTTCAAGACGTTTGCCCATTTTAAAGTCGGATTATTTGTACGTTTACTATTGAGTCATGTGAGTCCTTGTATACTTAGTTTCAGGTCTGATATCTTTGATCCATTTTGAATGGGGTTTGGTACGTAGTGTGTGAGGTAAGCATTGCTTCGTGCTTCTGTGGGTGGATATCCATTTTCCCCATATCATTTATTGATGCGACTATCCTTTTCCCATTGTGTGTTCTTGGAACGCTTGTCTAAGATCAGCTCTGTAGATCTCTGGGTCCTGTGGAATGTTTTACTGCATGGTAAGTCTTGTTCCCATCAAATAACTAAAGTGTAGGACTCAACAGGGCTCCAGCCCTGAGCCACCTCCCCAGCCCTTTTCTATTTTGAGACAAGAGTCTAAGTTGCTGAGGCTGGCTTTGAACTTGTGATCCTCCTGCCTCAGCCCCCTGACACTCTGGGATTACAGGTGCACACCACTTTGCCCACTGGTCCCAAGATTTAAATAACAATGTTCGTTTCATTACATCTCTGAGAAACATCAAAATCTGTGCTTTTGGGGAATAAATTGGTCAAAAAGATTCCGTGTAAGAGAAGAGGCTGCGGGAGCCTCGTGGGGCTGGTGGCTGCTGTGGCCCCGTGACCCTGCTGGACTCCTCACTTCCCGCCCTCCCACGGGCTTCCCATGCTTGGCAGCCTCCTTTCCCAGCCTCCCGCCTGCCTCCTACTTCACAGAAACAGTGAAGGCAACCCGGAGAAGGCATGGACTCACTCTGACCACCCCACCCACCTGCCAGCTCCCACAGCTCCCTGGACACACCCGTCGCAGGCCCTCCTCTGGGCACCCATCTCGGCCCCTCTCGCCCACCACCAGTTCTCTCCTCTCTTCAGAATCCCCCGGGCGCGCCCCCCATTGTCAAGGAAAAGCAGAGCCTCCCTGGGCTCAGCACCCCCCACCCCCGCCACCACCCTTCTTTGCTCCCCTCTGCCACGGGTTTCTCCAGCACCTGGGTGGCCCCTCCACCGACTTCAAACCCCAGCCCCGTCCTGTCTCTGGATGGCCCGTCCTCATCCTTCTCCACCCTTTGGCAGCTTTGACGGCAGTGAGCACCCTCCCCCGAGTTCTCCAGGCCCCCCCTGGCCGGGTCCTGTCCCTCCTTGCTGAGCGCAGCAGTGACTCACAGATGTGTGTCTCCTAGCGGACCTCTCTCCCCATCTCCAGAAGCAGCTGCTCCCCACCTCTGTTGGGGTGTCCAAAAATAACTGCCCGGGGGCTGCCTGGAAGGGATTCCCGCCCCAGGGGCTCGCTGTCGCCTGTGGCGGCCCTTGGGGCAGCTGTGCCCTTCCTGGCCCGGGGAGAACCCCAGAGCCGTCTCCCACACTGCCCACAAGCCATCCGAGGCCCCTGCGACCCTGACCACTTCTCACCTCCGCTGCCCACCCCGGGGCCCAGGTGGCCATCACCTCCTGCCTGGGTTGCAGGGTCTTCCCGTGCCCCAACTGGACCCCACCCCGTTGGCGGCCTGTTTTCTACAAAGCCGTCGATCCCAGCCCCCTCCGTTGAGGACTGCAGCAGCCTCCGCGTCTGGCAGAGTCGTATCCTCAGGACTGTCCTGAAGTCCTTCCAGGACCTGTCCTGCAAACCCACAGGCAGCGGCCCGACCCCCTCCATCTCCTCCGGCTCCAGGTCTCTGCCGCCGCTCGCAGAGGCTCCCAGCTTCCTGGGCAGCAGCCTGCTCCCGCCCCAGGGCTGGCCCGACCCTTCCTAAAGATGTCACCTGAGCCACCTTCCCCAGGCCCTGAGTGACCGCTCCTTCACCTCCTCCAGGTCACTGTGGCAGTCCGCCTTCGACCCTCCGCCCCGTGCTCTGCCCTACTTCAGTTCGTCCGTGATTACTTTCCAACACTGTCAACTTTCTTTGTTCTTTTTTTTTTTTTCATGAGAATCGAACTGAGAATGGAACCCAGGGCCTCATGCGTGCCAGGCAAGCGCTCCACCCCAGCCACAGCCCAGCTCTTAATGATGTTTTTCATATTTATTTATTTGTTTGTTTGTTTTTTAGTTGTAGTGGACACAGTACCTTTTATTTTTATTTATTTATTTATTTTTATGAGGTGCTGAGGATGGAACCCAGGGCCTTGCAGGTGCTAGGTGAGCGCTCCACCGCTGAGCCCCAGCCCCGGCCCCTCCAGCTGTTTATTTTTAAATTGACAAAAGTCTGCCGGTGTCTGGCGAGCGACCTGAAGTTTTGGTGTCTGTTGCGGTGTCAGAGTTAAATCAGGCTCATACAGACCTTAGCTCACCCCTTTGTGTGTGGTGAGAACCCTAAGACCCACTCAGCAATTTTCAAGTAGACTCTCCGTTGTCACTAACTGTGGTCACACGCTGTGCAGAGGTCTCTTGAACCGAAAAGTTGTGTAGTTTGACGGACTCCTCCCCAGCGTCCCCTGGCCTCCTCCCCAGCGTCCCCTGGACCCCTCCCCAGGGTCCCGTGGGTATCTAGTGCATACATCTGTGTTTGCTGGCTCCTACTTTCCTCCTGCCTGGAGCAAGCCCCAGGGCTCTTGGAGCAGGGTTGGCTGGTGAGCCTTCTCGTGTGGTGCAGGGCCTGACACAGAGAGCAAATGTTCATAGCAAGGGGGAAGCCGCAGGGCACAGGGTGGAGGTACCTGTCACCACCTGGTCATCAGGCCCAGGAGCCGGTGGGGCTTGGAGCACAAAAGGTGTGACCTCTGAGGAGGCACCAGCAGCTGCAGTCCCTGGGGACGCTCAGGAAGGAGTGCTGCGCCTGGGAGTCACCTTCACAGGATTCAGTGGAGCTGGGCAGGTGGAGCTCGCCCGCAATCCCAGAGACTCAGGAGGCTGAGGCAGGAGGATCGCTGGATCAAAGCCAGCCTCAGCAGCTTAGTGAGGCCCTGAGCAACTTAGCAAGACCCTGTCTCTAAATAAAAACATTTTAAAAAAGGACTGGGGAGCGGCTGAGGCTGGGGCTCAGAGGTACAGCGCTCGCCTAGCATGCATGGGGCACTGGGTTCTCGATCCTGGACATGACATGAAAATAAAATAAAGGTATTGTGTCCACCTACAACTAAAAAGTAAATGGTTTTTTTGTTTGCTCGTTTGTTTTTTTTTAAAGGGCTGGGGATGTGGCTCAGTGGTTAAGTTAAGCTCCCTGGGTTCAATCCCAGGGGGTGGGGTGAAGAATCAAATGTAAAGATTTGTCATCCCAGATAAGTAAAACCAGTGATGTGACGGAGGGTGACGGGGACGGGTGGCACACGGAGGAGCCACTGCGTCAGGACTGAAGGACTAGAGGGAGCCGGGCACAGGAGGGGCAGGCACTCCTCCAGGTGGAGGGAGAGCAGGTGCCAAGGCCCCGAGGTCAGAACATGTTCAAGGAACAGAAAAGCCAGCACCGCTGGAGTTTTGGTGACAGATACTTTCTTGAAATATCAATATGTCAAAAAATGAATGTGACTTTGGGCGGGGGGCTCCGTCATTAAACAATTTTTTTCTGCATCAGAGGGGGAAACGTCCACTTATATTCATGTATTGTTTTGCAGTACCATGGAGCGGCAGCCCCAGCCCTTTTTATTATTTTATTTTGAGACAGGGTCTTAACATAACTTTGTTTTCCTTTGACAGTGTCTTGTTACATTGCCCAGGCTGATCTCAAATCCCTAGGCTCAAGCGATCCTCCTGCCTCAACGTCCCCCAGTGTCTGTCTCTCTCTCTCTTTTTTTTTTTTTTTTTAGTGGTACTAGAATTTACCCCAAGGGTGTTCTAGCACTGAGCTCCATCCCTAGTCATCTTTTTTTTTCCTTTTAAGATAAGGTCTTGTTAAGTTGCTGAGGTTGGCCTCAAACTTGTGATCCTCCTGCCTCAGCCTCCGGAGTTGCTGGGACAGCAGGCATGTACCACTGTGTACTCTTTAAAGCCCCTTGTTCTAGTGAAGCCCTAAACAGTATTAAAGACCCACTGTGGGTGACTGTTCCATTAAGACCATTCCGTTTTCACAAACGAGTATCACTTTGACGTTGTTTGCATTTCAAGTAGCGTTCAAATGCTTCTTAAAAGCACGGATAATAATATGCTCTTGAAATGCCAGCAGAAGCCTAAAAGCTAAAGGGATCTAGAAATGAACTTGGGTTGGACCCAATAATATCCCTCCCAAGGCTATCTCTCCCACTAAAAGAAAAGAAAAAAGAAAAGAAAGATCCATCTTATTTGTAGTATTTGAAAAACAAAAAGGTAAATAAAAAAAGAGACCCCCCCAGATCATCCTTGAATGTAGGGGTCTGCCTGAGGAGCCTGGGCGCTCCCGCACTCAGGCGCCGTCTAGGGGACTGATGATGGGGAAGAGGAGCACACACATCACACACACTCTTCACCAGGGGCCGGATGCAGACCTGGGTGATCCCAAAGACCGCGAGGTTCTTCTTAGAATGAGATCCTTGGGCCCCGTCCCAGACCCTCTGAAACAGAAGGTCCCGGGTGGGGCCAGGAATGTTTCTGTTTTGTTTTATTTTTTTCCTCCCTTTTGTTTATGTTTTAAAAGCTCACCACAAAATTTCTGGATAAAGATGGCAAAAGAGGGCCCGGGCCGGGGCTCAGTGGCAGAGCACGTGCCTGGCGTGTGTGAGGCCCTGGGTTCGAATCTCAGCACCACATGTAAATAGATGAATAGAATAAAGGTCCATCGACATCTAAACACATATTTAAAAAAAAAAAAAAATGGCAAAAGACATCCGATCAGAAGATGGTGTGTCCCAACAAGAAGAGGCGAAAAGAGAAGCCAGGAGAGTCTCAGCCGCAGAAAATCAAGCAAATGAAGAAAGTCGCTTAGGCAGGGAGCCCGGGAGAGGGACAGGAGGTGCTGGGGCAGCCAGAGAGGACGCCCACCCCACCCTCAGCCACAGGAAGGGAGTCGAGTCCTGAATCAGTTCAGACAGAAGCCACCGAGGGCCACACTCAGGAAATGGTGGCAGGAAGACTCCCGAGGCAGACATCAGCGTCCACCCTCCGGCCTCTCCATGCCCCACGTCCAGGCTGAACGCCCCGGAATCACCCGAACTAGGACGTCCACGGCCCCGAAACTCCTTTGCCTAGTGGGGTCACCACCAAGGGGCCTGCGAGGGGTTCCAGAGACGGAGGCCCGGAGGCTGGGCCAGGGCCTGTCCACCCCTCCCTGACCGCCTGTCCCCAGCTCCCAGCACACAGAGCCCAGGGCCCTCGGCCTTGGGGGGACCTCGGGAAGGAGCCACGGCCCAGAGCAGGGAGAGGAAGCGCGGGGCACCCACAGGCACCGTCACCAAACGGGGTGCCTCTGTGACACCCTCACCAGCCAGACCTCCTCACCCACCTCAGGCATCGGGGGTCACCGTGTGGGCTTCACAGGGGACGCACAGGGAGCCACCTGCCGGCTCCTACACTGTCAGGGTCTGTCCAGGTGGGACTCGGGAATCCCGCGGCCCGGTCAGACACGGCAAGGCCACTCAGCAAGGCCACTCGGCCCGCCACAGGGGACAGAAAGGAAGGAGTGGAGGCCGCAAAGCCAGCCGGGAAGAAAGCACGAGAGTAAGCAGAGCCAGGCCTGGGGGTGCTCTGCACAGTGACGGGGGCAGCACGGAGCCCCCCCACGGGAGAGACCCAAAGGGGACCGAGGACCCCGACATCCCACTGTGGAACTCACACATAAAGCAGTTGTCACCGAGTTAGGTGAGGGACAGGCTCAAGGGGACCGTGGTGTGAACACAACTGACAAAACCAGGAACAGAAGAGACCTGCAGGAGGGGACTCTGAGGAAGGTGTCACCTGCAGCTCTCCCGTCTGCCACCAGCAGCCGGACAGGAAGGCGGTCAGCCCTGACAAGGAAGTTCCCTGGAGCCAGCGCAGACGGGGGCCGCCGAGAGCCGGCAGGAAGCCGTCACCAGGGGATGGGCGAGGACAGTGCTGCACTGGGTTTTTCCACCAAGGGCCAAGGAAGCAACACTGTTGGGACAGGAAAAGCACCCCCAGACACCCGCCAAGCCCTGGGTGATGTCCTTCCTGTCCCCAAGGAACAGCGGAGAAGTGTGGCCCAGGGGACGGGCACAACCAGCCTTCGAGTGCAGCTGGAGGACAAATGGACCCCCCCCCCAGGCAAACCACGAGGCCGAGTACTAGAGGAAGAAGACGTGGAACATCATTCATCTTTACAAGTGACTCCCTTGAGTCTGTAAGATTACAACATGGAAGACACAGGGGCACCTGAGCCACACCCCCAGCCCTTTTCATTTAAAGACATGGTATCACTAAGTTGCTTATTGTGTCAATGATTGTGTCTTTTTTAAAATTCCAGAGTGGGGCAAATTGGTACACTCCCATAATCCCAGGGACTCAGGAGATTGAGGCAGGAGGATTGCAGGTCAAGGCCAGCCTCAGCGACTTATCGAGACCCTAAGCAACTTAGTGAGACCATGTCTTTAAATAAAAGCACAGGGGCTGAGGACACAGTTCAGTTGGTAAAGTGCTTGTCTTGCGTGCACAAGGCTCTGGGTTCGATCTCCAGCACCACAAAAAAAGAAAAGAAAGTATAGACTGGGCACAGTGGTGACACCTGTAATCCCAGGGACTCTAGACACTGAGGCTGGAGGATTGCAAGTTCAAGGTCAGCCTCAGCAAGACACTGTCTCAGAATATAAAAGGGCCAGGGATGTGGATCAGAGTCAGAGCACCCCTGGGTTCAGTGCCTGTTTGTATAAATAAGTAAGAAAATATCACCTGGGCGTGGCGGCCCACACTTCCATTCCCCGTGACTCAGGAGGCCGAGGCAGGAGGATCACAAGTTTGAGGGCAGCTGGGGCTGAAACCCCTTGTCAACATAAAAAGGGCTGGAGATGTACCTCAGTGATCGAGTGACCCTAGGTTCAATCCCCAGTATCAAAAAGAAAAAAAAAGAAAAAAGTTCTTTCCATGTTGCAAGTTTACATAGACTCGATTGATTTTGCATATAAAATGTACCAGGATCAAAGTGGTACATGTGTTATATTTTTTTAGGCCAATCTGTAGATTTGGAGGAAATGGAAAAATAAGGGTGTGAAATCACAAAGTTACTTCTATGAGAGAGGAAGGGCCGGGGAAGACGAGGCCGGAGGCCAGGCAGCAGCAGATGTGGGAAAGGAGGAGGCCCCCTAGGCCCTTGCTCCCCTCCGAGAGCCCAAGCCGGGCCCAGGAGAGGCAGCCCCAGAACCAGAGGGAGGGTTCTGCTCTCTGTGGGTTTGCTTAAGCTGCGGAATACAGACAGACGGAAGCATTTGGGCTTCCCGCCGGGCACTAGGACGGGCAGGGACGCTGGGGGACGTGGGCTGGCCTTGCTCAGTGCCCACAGAGGCAGCTGGGAGGCTGTCCAGGTGAGTGTCTTAGCAGGAGCTTTCCATTGGGGGCCTGGGGGGCGGACGCACGGCGTGGACTTTGGTGTTTGATTTAAACATGTGGCACAGTCTGGACTTGGGATGACCCTGAGGAAATGGTGGCCTGGTAAGGAAAATGTCCCTCAGCTCGGTGCTGCAGACGCAGGCCCCTGCACACGAGGGAGGGCCGCGCTGTCGGGGTCCACAGGCAGGCGGCGCTGTCCAGGTGTCCAGGCAGGCGGCCGCTGGTAAGTCCCTGCTCTTGTCTATCTGCTGCTTCTCGCGAGTGTTTCCTTGACACAGGTGCTGAAAAAATGGTGGAAGTGACAGGTTTCACCCGTGGACACCTGTGATTTTTTTTTCCCAGACTTTGAGCGTGTCATGTGTCAGCCCTGATGTCTCCATTGCCCTTCTACCTAGGTGACGTGTCTGCATTTTTATTCCAGGAATCTTTCGAAGAAATACCAACCCAAGAAGAACTCGAAGGAGGAGGAGGAATACAAGTATGTGGGCTGATGACGGTGGGTGGCATTTAGACGGCAGAGGGACACACGCCCATGAGACCGAGCCGACTCCATCTTCCTGTCTGAGTCTGTTTTTAAATTGGGGAGAACGATAAGAACATGATGTAGCTGACTTTGTTTCACACTGAGCCACCGGAACTGGCTCCTCCAGATTGTTTCAGTTCAGGCAACGAGGACAGGTTTGGGGGCAGAGTCTAAGCACGTGCAGGAAGTATGGGCCGCGTACATCCTGGAGTTGGGCTTGGGTTTGTGATGTCAGGACTTCCTGTCAGCTAGTCATCCTCCGAGAAACCTGGCCCTCTCAGCCCCATGGAGGCTCCCCCACCCCCAGGACTAGGCGTTGAACCCAGGGTGCCTGATCGCTGAGCTGCGTCCTCAGCATCTTTATCTTGAGACAGAGCCTTGCTCAGTTGCTGGGGCTGGCCTTGAACTTGTGACCCTCTGTCTCAGCCCCTGGAGCTGCTGGCATTGTAAGTGTCACCCCCGCGCCCAGCTCAGCTCAGCTGTGGACTGACGGAAGGCACTGCCTCTGATTCTGACCGTCGCATCCGTCACGTCCGGGCGGTGTGCCGCAGCACTCTGGGCACCGTGTCCACACTGAGCCTTGACCAGCCGCTCTGGCCCACCCAGGGCAGCGGGTCTCAGCGTCTGCTGCCGATTAATTCTGAGCCGTTTTGGCGAGAGCCTCCGATGTGTAATGAATCGTCGAGCTCCTCTGGGAGGTCAGGACAATTAACCTGACGTTAATTACCGCCTCCCCTGCGGGAAGCAGCGGGAGACCGGGTGGCCCTGTGTGAGGAGCCCTACTCTGTCCCCTAGGTACACGTCGTGCAAGGCCTTTCTTTCCACCCTGAACGAGATGAACGACTACGCGGGGCAGCACGAGGTCATCTCGGAGAACATGACGTCGCAGATCACCGTGGACCTGGCGCGCTTCGTGCAGGAGCTGAAGCAGGAGAGGAAATCGGTAACGCGCCTTCATTCCCCTCCCCCTGCAGGGTGAACCAGAGGCCCTGGAATGTCCCTGGAGGACTTAGAACCTGACGGAGACGTGAAGGGGTCAGTTGGAAACGGCGCCTTTGAGAATCGTGTGGACAGCACGGGCCCTGTCCCTAAAAACTGCCTCTGGGTCTCACGTACAGTTCCAAAGGCCCCGCAGACGCCAGGAAGCCACCGAAGGCCCGGGAGCGGGGCCCTGTGAGGAATTAAGGGTATTTGGACACACCACCTTCGGGGGGAGTGATGTCATATGGGGAGTAAACGGTGTTAGAACAAAACAGGCGACAAAAATGCTTCCAAGGCCTGGAGGCTGAGGCAGGAGGATCACGAGTTCAAAGCCAGCCTCAGCAATTGAGCGAGGCCCTAAGCAACTCAGTGGGATCCTGTCTGTAAATGAGATATTCAAAGGCTGGGGGTGGGCTCAGCAGATAGGCCTCCTGGTTCAATCCTGGCACTCCTAAAAATGTTTAAAAATGCTTATAAGGAGGTCAAAACCCAGAAAGATGTCCTCTGCTGCCGCCTGCTTTCCCGGGTGTTGACTTGGCTCCTCGGCCCCTCCGCGGCCTTCCTGTGGACGTGTTGTTGACCTGAGGGGAAATGCACATTTGAAGGACACTCACAGTTATGCTTTTGCCTTCGGATCCTTTGTTTATGGTGCTGAGGACGAAGCCAGGCCTCAGGCATGGAGGCCGCACTGCCAGAGCTGCAGCCCTGCGGCTGAGAGTCCCTTGCTGCCATGGCCCTTGTCATTCCACTTTAAATGCTTGTAAAGTGCAGAGTGACTTCCTATTAGTCATTAAGTCCCACAGCGGGCCACTCGCGTGCTTTTTAGTACAAACTGAGTCTAGGCATCTAGGGTAGTTCTCTGAGGGCTGTGGAGGCCCCAACCAACAAGGTTGGTTCCTGCTGGAATGGAGGACTCGCTAAGTAATAATGGCAGGAATATTGCTTAACTGCAACTGTGATAGCTGCTAGAAAGTGAGGAGACAGGTGCAGAGACGCATGCAGTGGAAATTCCCGGCACGCTCACGCCTGGGGGTCCCAGAGAGCTGACAGTTAAGGCCTTAAGAGGAGACATGACAGCGAGTAGGATTTGCCTGGGTTCAGCCTTCCACAGGGAAAGCCAGTGCAAAGGCCCTGGGACAGCTGAGTTTATAGACATGCAGCTCAGGACTGAGGGTATGCTCAGGCCTTCCTTTAAAATCACCTGTTGGTTTGAAAGACAAGGCCCATGGAGAATTCTTACTTATTCCTGCTTGAGCAGCGGCTGCTGCTGTCTGGAGACGTGTCTGATTGACTAGAGAGGGCAGCTGGGGTGTGGCTGCTTCAACCTGGGGAGCAGAGGCCCGGGATGCCGCCGGCGTCCTGAACACAGGACAGCCCTTCCCCATGGAACCTCTGGGCCCCAAACCGCCCCAAGCCTCCATGTGCGGAGACAGGACCCCTGCAGTGGACCTGGGTGTGCCACCCTCTGCCAGGCGGTTCATTGAAGAACCTGTTCTACTTTACGGGGCACCTCACGTAGTGATGGCATAGGCACCGTAGATCTGAACTCGGTACTGGGCTGCTGCCCTGGTCCCTGGACTTCCCCTGACCTTGGGAAGTTCTATCTCCTTCCTGTTTATTGCTGTGATCAGTGCTGCCTCTCGGGGCTGACCTTCCCCGATCCTTGTAGCTCAGCATTTTAGCCAACTCCCTAAACAGGACCCAGGCACTTACCTAAGGAGGAAATACCAGGTCCCTTTGTGGAGTTAGTCACGGGGTGGGAAGCCCCCTCCCTCCCTGAATTCCCCTGCTCTGACTGCATGCCTCCTGGCAGCTCCTGCCCAGGCCTTGTGCTCCTGCCCCAGGGCCTTTGCACTGGCCTTTTGGTCCTTGGAAAGCCTTTCCCCAGATATTTCAGAGCTCACTCCTGACTTCTTCCCCAGGAATGTCACCTTCTCTATTTCTACTCCCTTCTCAGGACCTTCCTCTGCTCTCCTCTCTCCTCTTGGCTTTGGTACTGGGTCAAACCAGGGCTGTGCATGGGCTGAGCGCATGCCCTGTTGCTGAGCAAGCCTGCTCCCAGCACCGGGCAGCTCAGGGGTCCCTGGCGGCTTGTTTTTCTCCCACCCACTCTGGCCTGGGAGCTCGATGGAGCAGGGGTTTTCTTGTCCACCCTTGTGTTCTCAGTACCTGGACAGGGCCTGGCGTGACACTGTGGGATGAAAGAAGGGACGGAGACGTTAAAGAACCATCCGGTCTGCGGCAGGAGAGCGCTTCCCTAGCATGGAGTCCTGGGGGTCCCCAGCACAAGGAAGAGGGCAGTTGACATCCACTTCTCAGTTACAGCTGTTACTACTGTTCCTTTGCCCCGCTGTGACTGGGTTGTCCTATTCACATGCTGTTGTTGGTCCCTTTTTGTGGTCATTTGCATCTGTATTTGGAATTCTGTTCATTTTATAAAATCCGAAATTACAGGACTAGCCAGGGAATCCTAGCCACCTGGGAGGCTGAGGCAAGAGGATCTCAAGTTCGAGGCCAGCCTCAGCAACTTCTCGAGGCCCTAAGTGCTTTGGTGACCCCCGGCCTCTAAATGAAAAATTCAAAGGCCTGAGGCTGTGGCCAGTGGCTAAGCGCCCTGTGGTAAGGGACCCCTCTCCACACCTGCCGTCCGGGCGCCCCCTTCTGTCTCTCCCACCACAGGGACCTGTCAGTGCCCCCACCGCCTCCCTCCTCCTGCAGCAGCGGGGCGCACGCTGTGCCCAGGTCCTGAGTGGTGGGTGAGGGAAGGAGCTGGACCCAGCTCTGGCCAGGGGGGCTACGGTCCTGAGAGCCCCACGAGCTCCTGAACCCACTGGTGAGGGGCGCCTCGTGTCAGTTTGGAGGGGGGAGCTTTACACCTGGGGAGGAGTGGGTGAGCGACCTGATTGCGGGCTTCGTGTTTTGTTGTGTTTTCCTGTTTCAGTACTGGGGATTGCCTACCACTGAGCTCCAGCTTCAGCCCTTCTTAATCATTTGAGACAGAGTCTTGCCAACTTGCCGAAGCTGGCCTCGATCAGGCGATCCTCCTGCCTCAGCCTCTGAGTCACGGGGATGGCAGGGGATTGCAGGTGCGCCGGCTGGTTAAGGATTTAAGCAGAGTGTGAATAGCTCACAGGACAGGGCTGAGGTGCTCGCCCTGGGGCATCGTCACTGGGCCACATAGATCCCCCCTGCACCACCTAGATTTGAAGCTAGATGAATCCCGCCAATCCCAAGTGAGGCTCGGGAGCCACCAGTGTTAGGACCCTGTGTGGGTTGGGAGGAAGTGAACGTATTTGTCACAGACTGTTTTCTAGAGGCTCCCTCTTTCTTTGCCGTATTAAAGTCTTTGTGTGGCTGTTTCCATCCGAGGAATCTGAGCTGTAGTTAGGATCGCAGCTGCTTGACCGTCCTCACTTGGCTGGTAGTTGACTGTCCTCACCAGGGTGCTGGTTGACCATGCTCACTTGGGTGCTGGTTGACCATGCTCACTTGGTTGCTGGTTGACTATGCTCACCAGGGTGCTGGTTGACTATGCTCATCAGGGTGTGGTTGACCGTGATCACTTGGGTGCTGGGTGACTGTCCTTACTTGGGTGCTGGTTGACCGTGCTCACTTGGGTGCTGGTCAACCGTGCTCATTTGGGTGCTGATTGACTGTGTTCACCAGGGTGCTGGTTGACCGTGATCACTTGGGTGCTGATTGACCGTGCTCACTTGGGTGCTGGTTGACCGTGCTCACTTGGGTGCTGGTCGACCGTGCTCACTTGGGTGCTGGTCGACCGTGCTCACTTGGGTGCTGGTCAACCGTGCTCACTTGGGTGCTGATTGACCGTGCTCACTTGGGTGCTGGTTGACCGTGCTCACTTGGGTGCTGGTTGACTGTGCTCACTTGGGTGCTGGTTGACCGTGCTCACTTGGGTGCTGGTTCTCTTATTTCTTCTACTTATTTGTGTAAAGGCTCTCAGTGCTGTGGTTTGGTTTTTCAACCACTAGTGGCTTGATCTACATAAACGGGGCAGGATGAGCCAGTGTCACCCTCTCTGCCCAGCGGGGACACTCGGCGGCTCGCCCCGCCTCCGGCGGTCCATCTCCTCCATCTCCTGGGCGCTGTGTGGCTTGCGTTCTCTGTGGTGCTTTTCCATTTTGTGGCTGAGCCGTCTCTGGGCTTCCCCTGGCCCCTGGGAATTTTTTCAAACAAATCTCCAAAGGTGATTTATCTGTGGAGACTAAAGTTAAAATGGAAGTAAGTAACTGTCGCTGTCACCTGCGATATCATCAGGCATTCCTTTTTTTAAGTCCCATCATGATTTGGGAGAAATGAAAGCCATCTCCTCACAGGAGTGGGGCCTGGTCCCTGGTAGCAGGGGGCTCTGGTGACTTCATTCCTCCCGCTCCCAAAGCTCTTATTATCTCGTCCCCAGGACAATTCCCCTCTCTGTGGCGCCGGAGGCCCTCTGGACAATGCTTGCCCACTGTGCAGAGGCGCAGCTCTGCCATTGTTTGTTGGTGAACACCGAGTGCATCTGCGGCGCAGCCCTCCACGCCGCTCCTCCCCAGGAGGCAGAGGGGCTGGCACGGAGGACTGGGGGTGCAGGCCGCCGCAGGGTGGGCTCTGCTTGGAGGGATGTGGTCCGGGGGCCACGCGGCCAGGAAGGCCGTGGGGTTTGGCTTTTCTGTTGTTGTTTGGGGTTTTATTTTTATTTATTTTTTTGTAATATTTTTAGTCTCCAAGTTAAAAAATCTAAAAAACGGCTGGGGATGTGGCTCCGTGGTTCAGCACCCCTGGGCTCAATCCCTGGTACCAAAAATAAATAAAAAATAAAAATAAGAGTTGCCGTGGAGACAAAGCAGAGCTCTGAAGCCTCCCGGCTCCCTCCTCTTGGTGCACCTGTCTGAGTCTCCAGTGAGACCGTCAGCAAACCTCAGGACCCTGTGGTCCCGCTTGGGAATGGGGACAGCTTGTTACCAAAGGCTCAGTCCTCGTCCCAACCCCAATCCCATCGCAAGGACACGGTTTGGAGAAAGGGGAAAAGCAGGTTTATTGCTCTCCTAGCAAAAGAGAAACGGGGACTCCTGTCCCCGGCTGGGTTCCGCCCAGCAGGCACCAGGGGCTCTGAGGAGGTGGTCAAGGCTGCCTCCCCGGCCCGCTGTGGAGGTGAGTTGTGATTCCTGGTTGATCTGGGAAATGGCCATTTCTGAGATCTGGTGCCATCCCCAGAGTCTGACTCGGTTCGTGTGGTGGGTGTGTGCCCCGGGACCCGTCGTAACTCTGTCTAGGATGGGGAAGAACGGGGACCCCGTGTCCCCTGAGATTGGGGGCGGGGAGGTTGGGGACGAGCAGGGGGAGAAGAAAGATGTCCTCACTAAAAGTAAGTCACAGCCACAGAGCAGCAAGGGCTGTGTTCAGAGCATAAAGTGGACCGGGGCCACAGGTTCCCTCGACAGGGGGAGGGAGCCACCGGACCAGGGCCAGGAAGGCGCCTCACTGCAAGGGCTGACTTTGACCCCAGGTGACTTCTGCCAGGGACCCTTTCACCCCTGCTGGCGGCGGCCTCCTGTCCCGGGACCTCCTTCCTCTTTCCTCCTACTTTGGGTGCTTCCCCTGCCCTGAGCTCTGCTTCTTGCTCCTTCCACAGCCTTTTCCTTGCTGGGTTTGATCCCCAGCTTTAGACTCCTGGGCTTTTCGCTTTCATTCCTGGGTCCACTGTGAGAGCTGAATAATGAAGTCCCAGGGCTCCCCTTGGGCTGGAAGAGACGGAGCAGGGAAACCTGACCTCCCCAGGGAGCCCGGTTGTCCCCCATAAAGGAGCACTGTCCTTCCCAGCCCCGGCCCCGGCTCCCCTCAGCCCTCCCCAGGCCCTCCCCAGGTCGGCCGGCCACGTGGCTCCACCTGTGGGTCAGCTCAGACCTCAGCGGATGTGCCCAGGGGACCTCTTGGCTCCCGTCATTCCTTCACCTACCTTCTCCTCTGCGCACCTGCCACCCAACACTGGTGACTCTGCGTGGATCCCTGGCTCTGACCCTTCCCTACCCTCAGATCCGCTCGCCCACCACATTAGACTGTCCACGGGGGAGTCTCCCAGAAATCCCACTCTTAGACCAAACTAGTGCTGTGCATCCGGCCCTCCCCCCTCCGACCTGATGCCTTTGGGCTTCCTCTCCCAAAGCCCAGACCCCAAGCCTGGGGTCACCTGGACATCTCCATATCACAGGACCGGTCCCACCCCCAGGAAATTCTGCTGGATTGGCTAAAGGGCCTGGGGGTGTGGCTCAGTGGCAGGGGCTGGCTCAGCATTTGCCAGATCCTGAGGTCATCCCCAGCCCTGCAGATCCAATCAATCAATCAATCAATGTAGATGATGAAAGCGCTCATCCATGTGAAGCTTTGACACAAGAGTTTGCCGCAGCCTTCTCAGTGGCCCAAACTGGGAACAAACCAACGTCCATCTTCTGACGGACGGACGGACAAGTGAAGTGTGGCATTGGCCCACGGCGGGGTGTCATCCGACCATGAAGAGGACTGAGGTCCTGACACTGTGACCACATGGATGAGCCTTTAGAGATAATGGAGACAAAATCAATCGTGGTGGTCCCAAACAATTTAGGTGGCCCGTCCCGTGGCATGTGGATCACACCTCAGAACAGCTGAAACGACCAGGTGGCTGCTGTCTTGAGGACCTCCTGTCCCCTCCCTCAGGCTGTTCTGGAGTGTTGGAGGGAGCCCTCTCCAGGTTTTCCGACTCTCCCTCTGGAGGCCTGTCCTAGGTGGTCCATGTGGACTGGTTTTGGGGTGCTGGGGTTGCACCGCCAGCGTCACTGTGGCTGGGCCAGCGCTCTACCCTGAGTCACACCCAGCCCCATCCCAGACGTGGGGGTGTCCGTATTACCTAAGTGCAGGAAAGTGTCTTCTCTGTGACCACGTGAGGCCGGGGCACTGATGCCCAGTGTTCCCCTTTGCAGAACTTTCACGATGGCCGGAAAGCGCAGCAGCACATGGAGACCTGCTGGAAGCAGCTTGAGTCCGTAAGTGAAAGCAAACCGCGAAGGCGATTCCTCCTTCCCCCCCTCCCTCCCTCCCTCCCTCGCTCGTGCTGAACCCAGGCCCTTGTGCGTGAGACGCAGGCCTCCACCAGCGGAGCTGTATCCCCAGCCCGAAAGCAACTCTTTATGGGTTTTTTCTGATTCGAGTTTGATTCAGGCTTGAATCGCTCAGCGAGCAAAAGTAGATAAGTAAACAAAAACACCGAAAAGACGCCTTCGCGGGCTTTTCTCCTTGGAATTCCATTTAACTTGCTTCCAGAGCCGTTACCTCCATTACACGTGGAGCCAGAGTGCTCGAGTGTTTCTTTTTTCTAGAAGTCGTGGGAAGAGCAGAGATGAGACAGTCTTAATGGAAATAAATGCAGATTTTAAAATGGCTTCTGGAGACCTACAAGAAACCAGTCCAGAAAGCTGGGGCTGGGGGCGGTAAGAGTGTCCCCCTGGGTAACGGGCTCCGTGTTCCGGGCGCAGAGCAAGCGGCGGTTCGAGCGGGACTGCAAGGAGGCCGACCGGGCGCAGCAGTACTTCGAGAAGATGGACGCGGACATCAACGTGACCAAGGCCGACGTGGAGAAGGTGAGGCCCCGCCTGTCCTCGCCCCCCCCAGGCGCCCGCCCCACGGTCCCTTTCCCATGAGCCACGGAAGGGCTCAGAGTCGGGCGTTTTCCATCCCGAGGAGCCTCAGCTTGTCCAGGGTCCAGGACCCGTGCCGATGGCAGCAGCCCGTCTAATGGCTTTTCAAAGACGGTTTCTGGAGGCCTGGGCAGTGCTTCTGCCCACTGGGGGAGCTTGGCTGCTTCCAGGCTGCCTCGAAGCACCCACCGGCTGCTGCCCCTCCCCTGGAGGCCGGGCTGCGCCTCAGGTCCCTGTGCACCGAGCCGCTGGTCTGCGCTGCTCCAAGGCCTTTCTTCCCTGGAAGCCCTTTCCCTGTTTCCCAAAGCCTCGACGCTATCCGCCTGTTGAACAGCCGCGTTCCCGCAGGACCCTGCTTCCCGGTGGGGAAAGCCATGTGGTTTTGTAGACATCCTTTGCTTTTGCCAGATTAGTTGGAAATGACTTTAGTTGAAAAATGGCATGAATTAGAATTTGCCCAATTCTGCCAAATTCCTCGCTTCAAGATATGGTGTTTAACCAGGCGGGTGGCACATGCCTGTAATCCCAGCAGCTTGGAGGCTGAGACAGGAGGATCATGAGTTTAAAGCCAGCCTCGGCGACAACTCAGTGAGACCTGTCTCTAAATAAAATACAAAATAGGGCTGGGGATGTGACTCAGTGGCAAAGCACCCCTGGGTTCAATCCCTGGTACCAAACCTGCCTCCAACCCTAAAATCTCGAGGGATGGGGATGAGCACTTGCCTGTCAGTCGTGGGGCCCTGAGTACAATTCCCAGCTTCACAAAACAAAGCACAATGAATACTGTATATGTACAATGTAAAGAATAATAAAAGCTGGGCCTAGTGGCTGTGACAACTGTAATCCCTACAACTCAGGAGACTGAGGCAGGAGGACTGGAAATTCAAGGCTGGCCTCAAAAGTTTAGTGAAGGCTTAAGTAACGTAGCAAGACCCTATCTCTAAATAAAACTATTTGAAAAGGTCTGAGGATGTGGCTTCATGGTTGAGTGCCCCTGGTTTCAATCCCCAGTACCAAAAAAGAAGTACAGAAGCCGCACCTCCTGGCGCAGGCTCTGTCCTAGGCAGCTGGGCTGCTGCTGCTTTGATGGCCCCTCCCGGACATTGCCCTCCTCCTGATCCCCACCCCAGGGCTAAACTCTGTCCTGAATCTGGGCTAAATCCTTTCCTCGCTCTTCCTCACAGTTTCTCCACGTGTAGATGCACCACCAGTGAGCAGACTTGTCATTCTGTCTCCTTTTCACCTTCATATAAACCGGATCAGACTTTCCTTTCCTCCTCTTCCCATTCGCCCCGTCTGTCTCACGGGGCAGTAGAATGCAGGGCTCCTGGTTCACATTCCAGCTGGAGTTTGGGAGGTGATGTTTGTGATTCTGCTTTGATTTTTCTGCAGAGACAGCCCTACTCCCCGTCCCGACCCCTTGCCTGGGGGGGTGTGTCTGTCTTCCTCTGCTGCTGGGGACCCCTCCGTGCCTGGTGGACGCAGTCCCTGGGGACTTCCTTGTCTCCTTGGCTAGAGAGAGGGCGCTCCAAGGTTTCCCCGTGAAGAATGATTTTGATGAATCCTTTGTTGGGTTAAAGTATTTTCCCTCTTTTACCAAGAGGTTTGTTTTTTAAGCTTGATTTGGTACTGAATATCATGAAATATTTTTCTTCTTCCTTTAATTCATTAATGTAGTGAATTACATGAATCAGTTATATTACATGGAACCAGATTAGCATTCCTGGGACAAACTCAATGACATTATGATGTATATTTTTAATACATGAGCGGAATTTTAAAAAATACATTACTTAAGACGTTTTCCTTGAAATTGGTCTATGGTTTTCAGTTCTTGTCTGTTCTCCTCTGTTTTTTTTAGGAGTTTAGAGGGTTGCTCTTTCTTTTTTTTTTTTTTAGTTGTAGTGGACAACACAATACCTTTATTCTATTTATTTATTCTTGTGTGGTGCTGAGGATCGAACCCAGGGCCTCGCACATGTGAGGCGAGTGCTCCACCGCTGAGCCACAACCCCAGCCCTCTTTTTTCCTGAAATACTAAAGGAAAGATGAAATTATTCCCTAAATGTTTAATGATACTTCTTTGTGAGAAAGTTCCTAACTACTGATTTAATTTTTTATTCTCTACTTTTTGTTCCGACCCCGTGGGTTGGTATTTTCACAATACTATATCCATCTCAACTTATTGGCAATCAGGTTTCAACTTAATGTGCAGGCTCCACACACACTGGGAGTTCTGGCCCTCTGTGGTCCTGCCATTTCCAGGGCAGGGCTGGGATGGAGCCCAGTGGGGGAGCACATGTTTAGCAAGCCCGAGGTCCTGGGTGCCATCCCCAGCACCAACAGTTTTTTCCCAGGTCTTCCCCCAACCCCCACCCTCCTTTCGGGTCAGATCCGAGGCGGTTAACCAAGTGCCGTTGCTGGATCCAAAGGCAGTTTTAGGGTTTTTTTCTTTAATATTTATTTTTTAGTTGTAGTTGGACACAATATCTTTATTTTTTTATTTTTATGTGGTGCTGAGGATCAGACCCAGGGCCTCCCACGTGCTAGGTGAGTGCTCTACCGCTGAGCCCCAGCCCCAGTTTTAGGATTTTTGATGCGCACTGACAGATGGAGTTGCTATCCTCAGTTACTTGAATATTTCCAAAGATGTGGGTTTTTTCTACATCGAGAGCATCATTTTGCTATTTTTACGAGTAGCGCTTACCTCCTCCCCACGGAGGTGACAGATTAGTTCATCTCCGCATCGCACACACGGGAGCGGATGGAGCAGTCTGTAAACACTGACGTTTTAAAGTGATCTTGCTTTCTGTCTTGAAACACTGTAATTTCCCAAATCGGGCAACAGTGTGACTGTCGCATCTGTGTTTTCCTTCATTGCTTAGGAAGCTTATGTCAGTGTCAGGCCAAACAGAGACAGCGTTTCAGTTCTTATCCTCGGTTCCTGTGATTTCTGATGGCCTTAGAATCAGACACAAATGTCTCCTAGGGTTTCCACAAGTGACTGAATTATGTCATTGTGCAGGACATGGCCATCTTCCTCCTCCTGCAGTCAGCCACATGGCGCTGAGGATGGTGGTCAGCGCTGGGGGATGGTGGTCAGCTCTGGGGGATGGTGGTCAGCGCTGGGGGATGGTGGTCAGCGCTGGGGGACGGTGGTCAGTACTGCTGAACTGTTGCCTCCTGTGATTTTATGTGCAGAGAAGGCCCTGTGTGTGTGCTATTTCAGATCCGGGTGTGTGCTGATTTTTTTACTCTTTTTGAAGAGGTGAGCGTCCCTCGTGTGGACCCGCAGGTCTTAAGCACTATGTCCAAGCCACCCACTGAGCCCGCATCCACCCCATGGCACGGGCTGCTTTCCTTCTGGGTTGGGTGCCAGTGTGGCCAGACGTGCAGTGTTCTCTTGCCAGATCTTATCTCTGGGCATGAGTCCATATCTGGGTATCCTGAGGATAGCATGTTCCTTAGAGGAACAGTAAGGGAGGGAAAAAGCCTAAATTAGGGGTTTTATTGTCAATAAAAACTTAGGGAACAGTGAATCCCTTCTCCTTTGCCACGGTGCGGCTGACAGAGTTTTGAGTCTGAAGACTTCAAAGTACTTGAGAATCTGGAGCTAGTTAACCTGGGTCTGCGAAGGAACCAATACGTATTGGAACAGGTCATCTTGGGGCTCAAGATCCAGACGCTTCACCCCCACCCCACCGCACCCCTGATAACCAGATGGGAAAGAGAGTCCTCGCTATCCAGTTTGTGATGTTGACAAGTCAAAGGATTGATTACCAGGGAACATGGAAAAATAAACCGTGCCTGTTCTTACTCAAATATGTCTCCCGTAAACAATTAAAACACTGTAAGCTAAAGTGTTCTTTGCCATGCCAGGCCCTTCTAGAGGTAAATACCCTCGCCCCTTGGTGTGTGACCTTCTGACTCTCCCTCTGTCCCCCAGGGGTCAAACCCAGGGGCACTTAACCACTGAACCACGACCCCAGCCCTTTTTACTTTTATTTTGAGGCAGGGTCTCTCTCCGTTGCCAAGGCTGGCTATAAACTTGCAATCCTCCTGTTTGGGCCTTCTGAGTCCCTGGAATTACAGGCAGGTGCCACCCTGCCCGGCTCTTTTTTTTTATGAAATTCTTATGAATCATGACTTATTGATCTGATTGTCTTTTGTGTGTGGTGCTGGGATTGAATCCAGGACCTCACGTGTGCTGGGCAGGCGTTCTACCTCTGAGCTCTATCCCCGACCCTAATTCTTACTTGATGGAATTCCTAAGTGGTCAGGTGTTAGGGTATGGTCAGCCCCTCACTTGTAATGCTGTCTGCTGGCAAGGGATGGGGGTGGCAGACGTGCCAACCTAGGATCACACAATTCTGTGAGTGTGATTAAGTGTTTTATTTATTTTTTTACTTTCTCAATTTTTACAATTCTTTCCTTTAAAGAACTTGCCTCTTATTTTCTTCCTAATGCTTAGTTTGCCGTGCGGGAACTTTCCTGTTTGCCCCTTGCACAACTCCTGAGTGGCATCTGGTGACAGGGACTTTGAGGTCAGGGTCTGTCCTTCACTGTGCTTGAGGCGATGCCGGTCAAGCCGGGAGGAGAAGCAGCCCCTGGTCTGCGTGTTCTGACGGTGCCGCAGCTGGCTAGTTGGGATGAGAAAGGAAAAGGTTATCAAAATGAATGGAATGTGAACTAATATTTCTGAACAGAGAGAACAGTGTTTTCTAAACGCATGCATTAAACTGGGTTCATCCACGACGGGCAATGAATGACCCTTTCTCCGATTTGCCCTGCCTCGTGACTGCTGCTCTTACATAATTTCTAAACGCAAAATAGGATATTGTCTAACAGAAAGTGCAGCGAGTGCGTGGTGACGGCAGCTGCAGAAATTGTTAGTTGACTTCAAGTTGTGTTTTCTGAAACTCCCGAGTCCGTTTCTTCCTTTTCTGGTAGCTTCGGTTTTACTTGTAGTGTGTGGTTCCTCTATGGCAGGAATCGCAATTTAGGGCCAGTTTTGGCCACGAAAAGTTCATGTGGCTTCTCCACTGGGATTCCTGTGATCCTGAGAGCTAACTAGCCAGGACAATTCTCTCTACGATGTGAGAGGTCGCCTTTTTTATTTTCCTGGCTTAACCTTGACTTTTTGTTATATAAACCACTTTGAGGAAATGTTTTAAAAGTTGCATTAAAACCCTGACCATGAGCACAAACGAGTGTATCAATGTCCCTGGGAGTGGACATCCTGTTTTTGTGTGATATTAGGACTTGTTCAAGTCCTTGGTTCTGACCATTGTTAGATTTTAGATTCTCTGTAGGATTCCCTGTTGGGAAGTAGAATGATAGTCCCCAGTCCCTGGGGGGGGGGGGGGATAAAGGTAGAATTCTAAGATAAAAAGGTGAGATCTCAGACTTTTTTGTTTGGGTTTGGTTTTGGTGCTGGAGGTGGAACTGAGGGTCTCTCACAGGGTGAGACACAGTGGGCCACA
This sequence comes from Ictidomys tridecemlineatus, assembly GCF_052094955.1. Taxonomy (NCBI): domain Eukaryota; kingdom Metazoa; phylum Chordata; class Mammalia; order Rodentia; family Sciuridae; genus Ictidomys; species Ictidomys tridecemlineatus. The sequence continues at coordinate 204,534,361 of NC_135480.1, read as the reverse complement.
GAGTTACACCCCAGCCCCATAATCAGAATAAAATGTACAGGTACTTTTTATGTGTGATGGATTATTTGATCGAATACTTTTAAAAAGAGAAAGATAAAGGATGCAGAATCTCTGCCAGTGGGAGGCAAGAAAGATGGCCTCCGGTTTCAGAGATTACTGACGGTCAGATAATCATCTCAGGACAGATGGGTGCAGTACTTAGGAGGTTCCCTTCCCTCAGGATCAGCTTTGGGGACTGAAGCCCAGGCAGGAAGAGCAGGAGCCAGCTGAACAGCACAGTGTTAAATTTTTTTACCATTTGGGGAAACGGTCTCCAGCAAGATGTCTGCTTCAGTTCTTGTACGTATATGGAATTGTACTGTTCAATTTTTTGTTGTTGGCCTGCTGTAACTGCTAGGTTGACATCTTTATTGAACATGGGAATATCTTTAGTGCTTCCCCCAAATTTCTGTTTTATATAAAATGTCTGACTAATTCTCCGAAGGGATTTGTTCACTGTAACAATTTAGAAAACAAAAGAGGAAGTGGTTCGAATGAACGCAGGAAATAAATTTTGCAACCACAGCAGCTTAATCTTTGAAAGTTAAAAAGTTAAAAGTGCTTTTCATTTACAACAAGTGAAAAGTGGTTAGAATTAAGAAGAGAATATAAAAAAAAAAAAAGGATATTGTCGCTCTCACTATTTTTTTTTTGTAAGTGGAGCAACGTTGAATTCAAGAGCCCCTAGAAAAGACACTGTTGTTTGTTTATCCTGTGAACAGTCGCCTCTGTGGAGAGGATGTTTCCTCCGGAGAGCTCGGGTGCTAACAAGCTTGTCTGTCAGGGTGCAGAAAGACCAAGGCTGAAGAGGGAGACCATAAGTCATTCTCAAGCCTCTATCCCAGGGTGGGAGTGAGGTTTCTGTGTGGGTCTGTGTGTGTGGCTTGAGCTCTGAGCCCTCATGTCCTGTCCCCAGCTGGTGTAAGGCTTTCTACGGTGACTCATTTGATAAAGTCTTTTACTTTTCTTTGACAGCAAGTGGTCTGGGCTGGCCACGAGCTTATTCCCATCCTAGTTATCGCATAGGAGTGGGATGAGCCTGGTTTCTCCCCCTGTGAATGGTCCCACCCGAGGTCCTTGACTCCATCTCTGAGCCTGTTTCCCAGTCCCTTGTCTGGGAACATGGCCACGCACCCCAAGGCCTGAGGTTTCGGGGTATGTGAGGTGTGTAGGGGGGTAGACTGTTTTTGGGCTGCGAGTCCTTGTCCTTCTTGGAAACTACTTCCAGCTTCTCTGTCCTTGTTTTTCCCCTTTGATCTACTGGTAATCAGTTGAGTACATTTTGGGACATTCTAGGCCTTCGACAAGCGTTTTCTTGGTTTGCAATGTGCATAACTTCAGCAGGATTGTAGCAGGTACGTTTTGTGAGGACCCCAGTCAGCAAGCAATGACGAGATGGAGAGACGGGGAACACTGAGTCACCTGGGGAAAATCTCGTGTGCCCTGCAAATCAGGTGGTGAATGTGATCTGAGCAATCGCAGTTAAAGAGATCAGCAAGCCGGTGGCACACACTCGTCATCCCCGCAGATGGCAAGTCCCAGGCAAGCCAGGCAGCTTAGCAAGGCCCTGTCTCCCGGTGCAGCTTCACGAAGCGCTGGGATGTAGCTCAGTGGGAGAGCATTTCCCTGGGCTCAGTCTCCAGCGCTGGGAAAAAATATCATTTTTTTTAATGAAGTGCATCATAGATGAAATCGCTTGGTTCTAGGCCCAGGAAACACCCAGTGGCACAAAGTGGCCCGTGGATTCTCATCCAAAACAGTCTGTGTGGATGAAAGACGGTGGAAGAAGCCCGGGGGGAACTGGGACTTGAACGTGAAGGACAAGTGAAAGTGGAGAAGGTGGAACAGAGAGCGGGCAGCTGGCAGAGGGGGGTCCTCCCAGGGCCGAGGGAGGTGGACGGCGGGGACCTCCTGCAAGTCCAACGGGGCCAGGTGGGTCTACCTGCAGAGGTGAGATGGAGCCCTGGGGAAGCGTATCCTGCCCAACGGCAGGATGATTGAGCTGGGTGAAGCGCCTGTTCCTCAGAAAGCACACTGGCTCCAGGTCCTCTGTTTCCCAAGGTGTGAGCTCGCCTCCTTGTTCGTGTATCCCTTTATCCATACCAAGGGCGAGGTTATGTGGCCCCTCTGCATGTGGCAGAAATGTTTCTGTGCCTCAGGTTCATTGCTCTTCCACTTCCCACAGGGCTTTACTGCTGGTTCTGCTCCACGAGCTGCCACCAGCCCCTGCTCTTGCTTGCAGAACTAGGCGGGTGACAGCCATTAGTGAGCTAGACACAGGGAAACTGGCGGATTGGCTTAATCCGCGGGACAGTAATTAGCACTCGCCTCAGGTCAGAGTCCAGGAAGGAGAAGTGAGTACTGAGCTGGATGAGGAGGCCCAGGTTGGCTCTCAAGGGGTTAACGGTCCACCATCTGTCCACACAGTGGCAGATAACTGTGTGATAACGCAGGGCCAGGGTACTTCCGGCATTATTACTCCTTTGTGAGTTAAGTTTCCTTTTTTTTTTTTACATGAAGTATTGTGAGTGGTAAATTGTAGTCACTTGTGGGAACTCACTTTATTTTGTTTTTATGCTAATGAGATAGTTTAGCTAGGTATCACATTCTAGGCTGACAATTATTTTCTCTAAATAAAATTATAATTTGAAAATTATGATTTCATTGTCTTCCATTGTCAGTTGTCCCTCTTGGGAAGTTGGCTGTCCACCTAATTGCACTCCGTTGTGGACATTGGACTTTGTTCTTTTAATATGAAGCACTTATATTTGCCTTTGATGTTCTGTGGCATCGCAGTGGCATTTCAAAGTACAGACGTTTTGTTTTTAATTTACTCTGCTTAGGATTCCTTGAGTATGTATTCCTCTCATAAGTATAGGAAAATTTCAAAACATTTTAACTCTCCAAAATTACTCTCAATTTTGTTTTCTCAAATTGTTCGTTCTGAGATCCGTATTAGATGGTTGTGCAACTTCTCGTGTTGTTTTCTCATCTTACCTATTGAGTTTTTACATTTCGACTGCTGAGCCAGGCACAGCAATACACACCTGTAACCCCAGCTATTGAGAAGGCCAAGGCAGGAGGGTCGCTGGAGCCCAGGAGTTGGAGGCTGACCTGGGCAACACAGAGACTCTTGTCTCAAATTGTTTTTCCAACAACTATGTTTTTCATTTCTAGAAGTTTCACTGTTTTCAGATATGCCCAATCTTTATAACGTCTTATTTTCTTGTTTCTCTTGGGTCTTTTATTTCGTTAAATTTTTTTAATGTTCTTGTTTATAATCCCTTTCAAACTGTCCTGTTGGTTCAGATTCTCCTGGTGATCGTGTTCTCTCCATTGGGTCAGTACTCCTGGTAATTTATTTCCCTGTGCATCATTATTTTCTTTTTTCTTTTTTTTTTTTTTTTGGTAGGAGCCTATCTTCAACAGGAGATGATATTTTACCTGGGAGTCCCATCAAGTTCAGGGTTGTGGAAGTATCCACTCAGCAAGGTTTTATTTTGTTTCTGCCAGACCACCTGGAACTCATTCGTATGCTAATTTCTTGGCATGGACGTGCTGGGCCATCTGTGTAGCATGCTCAGGCATGAGGCCCTGTGCACAGGGGGACACTTTCCCCGCTCCACTCCAGAGCCTGAGACCCAGAAAAGCTTCCTGGCCATTTTTATGGTCACTAGGATCTTTGCTAGGCATCATCCAGCTTAGAGAATCAGATAAAATACACTGAGGTTAAAATAGAAGAAGGCTCTCGCTCCTGCATCCTGGTGTCATTGACAGTACATTACTGAAAAGACGGGTGAGATTTTTAGTATTAAATGTTTTGAGCCACATCCCCAGCCCTCTTTAAATATTTTATTTAGAGCCAGGGCCTTTCTGAGTTGCTTAGGGCTTCACCAAGTTGCTGAGGCTGGCTTTGAACTTGTGATCTTCCTGCCTCAGCCTCCTGAGCCATTGGTATTATAGGTGTGCACCACCGTGCCCAACTTTTAATTTTTTTTATTTTTGAGGTTGGGTCTCACCAAATCACTGAGGCTGGCCTCAAACTTGGGATCCTCCAGCAACAGCCCCTAGAGTCTCTGGGATTACCGGCATACGCCACTGTGCCTGGCTAAACATGATTTTAATTAAACATCTACTTGTGACTTGGACACTAAGGGTGAATGGCTGCTAACCTATCACCAGATACCTTCAGAAAGAGAATTATGGCATTTTCATTTTTTTCCCCTGAGTTATATAACACCAATAATCTTCTTGTTGTCCTAAGGAACATATCTTGTCTAGAACTGCATTGACAAAGTGATTTGAGTATTATGTCTGGGAATTATATCTATATAATTACATTAACATATAAGTAGTAATGTAATTGCATATTTTATTATTACAAGTCTAATTTAATTGTTAATATAATTACACATGTAATTTTATTAACCCCAGCAACAGAGAATGGTGATCATGTGGACATTAAGTTTCAGCCAGAATGGGCTGGGGACATAGCTCTGTTGATAGAGTGCTTGCCTTGCATGCACAAGTCCCTGAGTTCAGTGCCCAGCACCACAGGGGGGCGGGGGCGGGGAGCTTCAGCCAGAATATGCAGCCTGTGATCTTGAGCTATGTGTTTATGAACCCTGGTGAGTATTGTGGTCTGGGGTTATTAAGGAGAGAAGGAGAGGGGGGAAAGGTTTCAATTGCAAACCTATCAGAAGGAGAAACTGGGGCGTAGGTGAGGTCTTGGAGTGTGATTTCTGCCTCACCAAGCTCCCGGAGCCCACCTTGGGGCTATGCCAACCTCACCGAGTATCAGCCTGAGCTTTTGCAGCCAGCAAAATTGCCACTCACCTTGAGCACGTAGATCTTGAAAGTTCTGCTTTTCAAAATAGGCCACCGGGGTACAGAGAGACAGAGGCCTTTTCTTAGCCCTGTTTAGCAAGTGAGTGGCCCCTGGGGATTGAGATGCTGGCCTCACTTGCTATCTCTCTCTCTTCTCCTATTTCAGGGATTGCTCCAAAGTATCCTACAATACTGGGATAGAAAGCTGGAAGACTTAAAAAAAAAAAAGAAAAGAAAAGAAAAAGAAAAAAAACCAGGAAATTGCTGGAATATCTTAAGCACATTTCTTTGGTTAACTTATTTTGAAGTTTTTCTCTGTTTTGTATTTTAGCTGCCCTTATAATTTATCAAAGACAGACTCATTGTTTTGGCAAGCTCCTGGCCTGGAAGTCTCCAACACAAACTGCCAGCACTCTAGCTGAACAGGAATTTTTAAATGCATTCTTAGTTTTGAACTTGAAAATGTATTCTAGATGTAACAGTTTGCTGGAAATTTAAACAATGCCATTTATCACACAACAACATTGCTCTGAACAAAGAGCTTTTTCTTTCCTCTCTTTATTAGCATCCCTCCTACTATATGAGCTTTTCAAAGCTTCTCTTTTCTTTCTTTTCTTTCTTTCTTTTTTAGCTGAACCACAAAGGCAGGCCAGGCTTCCTTGTCCTTTGACTGTTTCTGGCCTTTAGCTTTAGAATTTGTATCTTTTACCCATCTTTTTGGCAAAGTAAAATCTTCCTTAATCACTCTTTTCAGGAATGATTGTTATTTATTTATTTTTTCGTGGTGTTGAGGATCGAACCCAGTGCCTCCCGGGTGCTAGACAAGCGCTCTACCACCCAGCCCCAGCCCCAGCCCCAGCCCCAGCCCTCTTTTATATTTTTAAATAGGCTACACATGAGCCCATTGTATTATTTAACCAATCAAATTGCTGACGTTGGTTTCTGATTATTATTTAAAATCATTAGTTGTCATAAACCTCGTGATGGTGGGTAGCTTTGGTGCCCACTTAAAGTCATTTCAGTAAGATAAATTCCCAGAAGTAGAACTGCTGGGTCAACGACTAGGGTAAAATCAGTGCGACTCCTGGGCTGGGGATGTGGCCCAAGCGGTAGCGCGCTCGCCTGGCATGCGTGCGGCCCGGGTTCGATCCTCAGCACCACATACAAACAGAGATGTTGTGTCTGCCAAGAACTAAAAAATAAATATTAAAATTCTCTCTCCCTCTTTGAGGGGGGAAAAAAATCAGTGTGACTCCTAATCATTGACAAATCTGGAGAATCTAGTGTATTCATGAGGGTTTGGGGGCACAGCCTGTTGCCCAGGCTGGTCTCAGACTCCTGGGTGCAGCGGTGCTCCCACCTCAGCCTCCCAAGTTGGGGGATCTCAGGGGTCCGACACCTGGCTCAGTGTTCAGTCTCACTACTTACACGTTCAGTCAATGTGTAAATGGAGCCAGTCCATATGTGCTCGTCTTGTTATAAGATCAAAAGCCGTGGGCCCAGGGGCACACTTTGTAAGCAGTGTTCCCCACGTGAAAGTGAGCAGGTTTCTTTGTGCACCCCGATTCTCTAGTCGTGATCCCTGAGACTGAGCCAGAAGTTATTTTTCTCCTTAATATTTTGAACTACTAAAGAAAGAGTCACATTGAATTAAACAGGAAATAACTACACATTTTGGCCACGCTAAAAATCTAAAATTAGCTAACTAAGTGGATTACGACCAACTCATTGGGACGGGGCGTCTTGGGCTGCAGTGGGGTGTCTACTCAGCAGCCACTCCTGTGGCCCTTCAGGCAGTCAGTTTTAATGCCACCTGTGCTAAGAATCACCAAGAAGCGCGTCCCACCGCCAGTGCACACTTAGGTCTGTCTGGACGTGTCTGGGGGATTCCTGGGGGTTGTCAAAGAGAGTGTAAAGTTTAAATTCCGTCTTCCTGATGGACCACAGAAGGGGTCGAAATCTCACTCGGGGATGTCTGTGACTTACACTCACAGGCAACTGCAGGCCTTCTGGGCTTTTTAGAATGTTATCTCTAAATTCCAAGATTTTTTTAAAAAAACTGCAGAACCAACTCACCAACCCCGAGTATCTGGCTGTCCTGGTGTCTTCAAAGAGGCGGCCCTTCTTATTTTTAGAATGGGAAATTTTGCTTAAAGAAATAACCTATGCTGTGGTTTAGAATGGAAATACTGTATCTCTTTGAGATAATAGTTGCTATTTTTAGACCAATTTACAAAGAGGTGAGCCACAGAGAGTCTTGTAATCTCCATTTAGCCTCAGACTCTGGGAGATGCATTCTGTAAAATCAAGTGACCCCACGGTTACTCCAGATGCATTTTTTAAAAATTTTTTTAAATATTTATGTTTTGATTGTAGATGGACACATACCTTTATTTATTTTTATGTAGTGCTGAGAATCAAATCCAGGGCCTCAGACCTGCTAGGCGAGCACTCTGACCCTGAGCCACAACCCCAGCCCAATCCAGATGCATTTTTGAAAGTACTTTGAAAGATAATTTAAAAAAAAATTTTTTTTAGTTGTAGGTGGACACAATATCTTTATTTTACTTTTTTGTGGTACCGAGGATCGAACCCTGTGCCTTCCACATGGGAGGCAAACTCTCTGCCCCTGGGCTACAGCCCCAGCCCTCAAAGATAATTTTTAAAATATGTTTGTGATAATGACTGAGTGACTCAACACGAGTTTTGGAGACTTTGAAATTCCACTGTAGAATAAACAGAAAAGCTTACTAAACAAAAATAGACTTTCTTTAGCTTGGGGAGAACACTGAATAGCAAGCACATCCCTAGGCCCGAGGTTCAGAGCTGGACACAGAGCAAGACGGCCGCCCCTCCTCGGTGGCTTTGCGGAATTCTGCCAGGACAGGGCTCTGCTGAAGCAGTCCCCCGGGCGTGGAGGGAGAGTGAGCAGGCAGGTTTGTCGAAACAGGCTTTTGTAATCTTACGTCCCAGCCTTCGCAGTGGAGAAAGAGTCCCAGAGAGAGTTTGTCACATAAAAGTGGGCCGTCGCTGTGCCCAAGGCGTGTTTTCTTCTCTGCTGACCCTCCAGGCTGGAGTGTGACCTGCGATTCCTTACCCAGAGGCTCTGCAGTTCCCACCTCGTGGCCCCCAGTTCTGTTCCAGGGTTGCTGGGTGCAGGCTGGGTAAAGGGCACTGAGAAACTCCTGAGAGCTAATGAGCTTACAAAGCAATTACCCAGGGAGGCTGGCCGCTAGTGGGGGCCGGCAGGAGGAGGGCACAGTCATTCCCACCCACACGGTGCCGGGGACCTCTGGTCGGCTCTCAGGAAAATATGCCACGCAGCCACAGTGGGTGTATCACCAGGGAGCTGCAGTCTGAACCAGTGCGTGTGTGCACGTGTGTGTGTGCATGTGCACACTTATACGTATTGTATACAATGATATCCTGACTCTCTTCCAGAACTTGGGCTGTTGTGAAATTCCACAAAGGAGAATCACTTCTCCAAAATAAGCGGGACTCACTTCTCTCCTTAGTCGCCCTGTTCCTTACAGAAGAGGGGAGGAGACTCCCTGTGGAGTTTCCTGGGGGCTTTCTGAGGAAGGTGTGGAACCAGAGAGGGTCTGAGGTCTGGGTGGGAATTCCCTTGGTTTTTTTTTTTGTGGTTGTTTTTTTTTTTTTTTTTTTTTAATATTCGGAGCGAAATGATAAATGATGAAACCAAAGGTCATTGAAGGAGTTAAAAGTGCTTTTTGTAAAGGGCCAGATGGCCCTCACAGAGGGGAGGCTGTTGTTTCTAGGAGGAGCCACGCGCACCGGGGTGGGGTTGGAGGTAGGTGGCGATGAGCATTTGGGGCCTGGATTCTTCCATTACTGGTGGACGAGTAGGAACGGAAGCCACAGCATATGGCCAGGAAGGGGGTCACAGGCCACCAGCAAAGAGTAGGAACAAGCCAAGGCTAAATGAGAAGTGGATAAAAGTGAGAGGCCCTCTGGCCTCACCAACCCAATGCCCCAGATAATAAGGAAACTGATGGGAAACATTGTCACTGTCACCTGCATTCAAGAAGCGTGATGTCTGAAGAGGGAAGAAGATAAAGGAAGTAACTGTGAATCGCCACCTTGGCTCTCTGCGGTCTGCCGAGGGGGTGGGGGGACTGCAGGGTGGAAGTGGGCTCCAGGTCCCCCCAGGGGAGGGTGCCTGCGTCATACAGAAAGTGGGGCCGACGGCTTGAGGCTTGCTCTGTGCGTTCACGTCTGAACCTCCTTTGTGTGTGCTTTCTGTCACTCTTGGTCTGAATCGTCTGTCATATTTGTTCAGTGAAACAAAATAAAAACAGGCGGACAGCAGCCATGCTGGAGCAGAGCCTCTCCTGCTGCGTTGGGCCCGGACAGAGCTCGCCAGGCCCCTGCCCAGCCGGCTCCCCCAGGCAGGGGGTGGGCACTGAAAACGGGTGAAGCATTTTCGGGTCCACAGTCTCGGAGGTTCCCACACTTTCTTAGTTCATGAAACCTGTGGGAATTGGACTTTAATGTATGGGTTCCTGCTCCCCTCCTCCAAAATTTAAAACGAATGCACATTTGATGTCCATACACACACGTGAGCCGAGGTTCCCACAGGAATCATCCCGGGGGGGGGGGGGCCTGAAAACGAGAACTGGCCCCAAAGCAGACCATGGGGAGGGAGCACTGGTCAAACCGGCACCTGCGAGCCACAGTGAGCCACGGAGTGGGGTCTGTGACACTGGGGTGCACGCTCTTTACCTAAAGTAGATTCATGTTCAAGATTAAAAAAAAAAAAACAGCACTTGAGAAATCCAGCCACTTGGGGTGGCTTCGGCTGCGGTGTGCAGTTCAAGGTCTTTTTCCTTCTTTTTCATGCATAAACGTGTGTGTGTCCCCATTTTGGCCCCCAGGCTCGGCAGCAAGCTCAGATACGTCACCAGATGGCAGAGGACAGCAAGGCAGACTACTCGTCGAGCCTTCAGAAGTTCAACCAGGAGCAGCACGAGTACTACCACACCCACATCCCCAGCATCTTCCAGGTGGGGCCTCGGGACCACTGGGCCTGTGGTCCAAGTGTTTCTGTAACTCGATGTCCAGTGAGTCATTTTTAGAATCATAGGTCAAGCATTGGCTAGCGAAAAGAACGAGATGTGATTTATTTTTAATTATTTATCTGGGTGCCAGGAATTGAACTGAGGGGCGCTTAACCACCGAGCCGTGTTCCCAGCCCTTTCTGAATTTTATTTTGAGATAGGGTCTCACTAGCTTGCTCAAGGCCTTGCTAAGTTGCTGAGGCTGGCCTCAAACTTGTGATCCTCGCCTCAAACTTGTGATCCTCCTGCCTCCGCCCTCCACGTCCCCAAAGCCACTTGGGTTATAGGCATGCACCACTGCCCCTGGCAAGGAGATGTCATATTACTCTCAAGACCAATGAGTTGCCTTGGCCAACCCCCTTTGTGCCTGCAGTTGGTGTATATGTGTGTGTGTGTGTGTGTGTGTGTGTGTGTGTGTGTGTGTGTGTCTGTGCGTGTGCATGTGCGAGTGCATGTCCTTGTGTGCCAGTCTTAACTAAAAGGACCATTTTAGTTCTTTGCTACAAGAACCATTCTACCTACAAAAAATGCCAACTTCAGAAAACAGCGTACATCCACACACTTGTAGGATCTGAATCAGTGACAATTCTTTCCTTTTGATTGTTTTCTTTTGGCTACTTTAGGTTGTCAAAAATGACGAGAGAAGGCAGGGTGTGGCTCAGTGGGAAAGTGTTCGCAGAGCAGGCACTTAGCCCTGGGTCCATCCCTAGTCTCTCTCTCTGTCTCACACACACACACACACACACATCAGAAAAGGTATGTACATGCTCTTCCATCTGGGAAATCTTTCATGACTTCAATTCTAGATGTAGGAAGACATCACATGGCTTGTTGGCATCTACACCCACAGCACACGAGAACCCCGGGTGGCCGAAGGAAGGGACACTACTTCTACTCCAGCCTGTGTTACACTGAGACAGCCACGGGCTGAGCTTTTTTTGGTCTAGAGTAAAATAGGGGATCAAAGACGTGTCGGGCACGTGGCACCCACCTGTAATCCTAGCGCCTCGGAGGCTGAGACAGAAGGATCACGAGTTGAAAGCCAGCCTCAGCAACTCAGTGACACCCTGCCTCTAGATGAAAAAGGTCTGGGGATGTGGCTCAGTGATCAAGTGCCCCTGGGTTCAATCCCCAGTACTAAAAAAGAAAATGGAGAAGGCGTTTGAAGCGTGTTACCAAATGATGTTAATAATAAACTACCACAACGGGGGAAATGGAATGGAATTGTGCAAAGTACACACTTGGCCGCCTAACAGTTTATCAGGTGTGTATACAGCCGGCTAGTATAGAGGCACAGGACACGTGACCTCCAGGCCTTTCCCCCTAGAGGATTTATTTTAGGTAACAGTGTGGCCCCAAACAACTTCCCGAACCTCAGGGACCGAGGTTTTCTAAACACACTGTGACGTTGCAGAAAATCCAAGAGATGGAGGAAAGGCGGATCGTGAGGATCGGGGAGTCCATGAAGACGTATGCCGAGGTGGACCGGCAGGTGATCCCCATCATCGGCAAGTGCTTGGACGGGATAGTGAAGGCGGCCGAGGCCATCAACCAGAAGAGCGTAAGCAGCGGGCTTTGGGCTTTGTTCACAGTGACATGCGGTGGTTCCCTGACAGGGCCCCTCCGCCTGCCAGGGCCACCTCCTCGTGGCCAAGCCTCTCCCGCAGCAGCCCCCCCGGGAGCTCTCAAGGGGCCCCTCCGTGGTGTGCTCCGGGCTCTGATCCCTTTTGCAGAAAACACATTGGTGAACTGACGGTGGTGACGTTGCAGGATTAAGTCCAAGTATTTTCTTGTCATTTGGCTGAGAAAATCTGTAAGTGGCATTTGTGGGGCTGTCAGGATACTTGGCACCAGATGCCAGTGGTGGTCCCCCAGTTGTGACAAGGGACACAGGCCTCCCCAGGAGTAATCACCAGGGAGTCATGTCCAGGGTCTTTCAAGGGGTGAGGGCGCGATGGAGCCGGGAAGTGTGGCCTTCCACCGTGGACGCCCTCTGTGTGGGTCTGGCTCCTCACAGGCGTCTGGCAGCGGTGAAGATCTAAGGAGCCTGGTGTGAAGGTCTCCTCTTAGGAGCTGGGAGACCCCTCAGCCACGGTTTTGCCAGAGTCTGTCTGAGTGATGTGTTCCTTGCTTAGTTTTATCTGGGAAATGATGAGCCACCACCAGATTCTAGAATTTTCCCCCATTATAGGAGCCTCTTTTTCCACCGTGTCGCTAAGAATCATTTCTCATACTCTTGTTGCTAAATCCAAGGGTCCTGTCTACATGTTTTTAGTGCGTGCTGGGACGGACCCAGGGCCTTGCACATGCTCAATAAGTGCTCGGCCACGGAGCCACATCCCCAGCTCTCGGCCACGGAGCCACATCCCCAGCCCTTGGCCACGGAGCCACATATCCAGCCCTCGGCCAGTGTTTTATATTGAGACCGGGTCCTGCTGAGTTGCTGAGGCTGGCCTTGAACTTGGGGTCCTTCCTCCTCAGCCTCCTCCATCACTGGGATTATAGTGGGTGTGGGCCACTGCGCCTGGCTCCATGGTGCTTTTATAACATGGTGCACTGAGTGTCACTGAACCCCTGCCTCATTCCATGCCTGTCCTCCCCAATGTGACCTACGGAGAAGAACCCTGAGCCCAAAGTGGTTACAGTCTTGCCCAGGTCCCTTTCAAAACGTGTCCATTAGACTCCTGGAGCCTGTGCTCTTTGCTCTGAAGCCCGCCACTGCCTTCTGTTTATTCCTAACAAGAGCCAGGCACTGCTGTAAGTGAGAACGTGTGTGGAACTGTAAACACGACAAGCATTTTGGGAGAGATGAAGTAGGAAAGAATGATAGGAAGAAACGGCACAGGACTAGGGGACAGGTACTTTATCAGGAAGTGACGTTGCAGTTGGAGGAGACAGTTTAATAATTACTTAGATGGGATCAGAGGATGCAAAGCTCCCAGTTTTGCTGTTGTGCTCACAATGATGTGACCTTCTACCTGATGGTCCAGTGTGGCACCTGGAGCTCCAACCATCACATCCAAATGTCAGAAAACAGAATCCAGAGACAGGCTCATGCCACTGCCTTAAGAAGAATTCCTAAGATCACACAGTGCACTTCTGCCTCTGTCTCGGAGGCCAAACTTAGTCACACAGCTACCTCTTGCCGTTCAGGAGGCGAAGCAGTGAAGCCTGTTGTCCGGGGGCAGTGTGCCCAGTCAGCTCTTAGGACCGAGAAGACAGGTGGCTGTGGTTGGAAGTCCGTCGGGAGCGCGACTCACCTGCACTTTCAGGATCAGCTAGAAGAGCGATGGCCAGCTGAACCCATCTCATTAAGAACCCGGGCCCCCCTTGTTGTGAGGTCACAGAGTTGGGTGGCCACCTGTCGTTGTCTGCCAATCCATCCATCTATAGCACGGCGCTCGAGACGCTGGGGCTGTGACTTCTTTACAACTGTGTCTCCGCCGTCTGGCTCTGGGCTCCCTGGGAAGTTGTGAACCCACAGTTCCTCGCCGTGGAGTATACGCTCAGTTCATTGATTTATTCAGCAAACACCTGTTGTCCCCCGGGATCCCCTGGGACCGCAGTAGAGAGGACCCAGAAGAGGGCTCGTGTTCTAGTGGGCAAACATCCACACCAGGGAACGCCAGGCTCTAGATCAGGGTCTTTGAACCCAGTGACCCGAGAAACGAGTCGGTCTCTTCCGGCCTTGGCCAGCGCGTGCCGAAGCGCTTCCAAAGCTTCTGCCAGAACCAGGTTTTTCTGTTACTCTGTTTATCAAGGGAATTGCGTAATCATGGCCCATGGATTTCTTTCTTTTTTTCCTCCTGCTTTTCACAATGTGGTTTTAAACTCGGTTTGTTCCTCCAGGGTGGAGAAGTGTCTGGAAGTCTGAGATGGAGCGCGCGGTTCCTGTAGATCCCGCCATATGAGGGCGCCGGGCGGGGTTCCCGGGTGGGACTGTTGTGCGTGGCTGATGCGTCTGTGGTTTGATTTCAGGACTCACAGCTGGTAATAGAAGCTTATAAGTCGGGCTTTGAGCCCCCCGGAGACATTGAATTTGAGGACTACACGCAGCCCATGAAACGCACCGTGTCCGACAACAGCCTCTCAAATTCCAGAGGAGACGGCAAGCCCGAGCTCAAATTCGGTGGCAAATCCAAAGGAAAGCTATGGCCGTTCATCAAGAAAAATAAGGTACTGGTGGTTTGGACCCAGTGCAAAATGAATTTGATAAAGTGTGGAGATTTGGACTTTAGGTTTAAAAAAAAATTAAAATATTAAATCTGTAGTTTCAGAATGAAAAAAAAAAAGAGAGAGAAATCTAGAGTGCTACTTTAGATCCGGTCCGCCTTGCTGTCGGTGGTAGTGCTGCCATGGCCCACTGTCTTATTTCAGACGCATTCTCACTTGTACCGTGTCATCCACACTAACAGATTACTGACCCTGTCCCTGTGCATTTGCCCTTTCACTCCTAGCCCCCCAAGGCTGCTGGGTACCTGCGCGGGGGTGAGGACGCCACCTCTATAACCATTAGCAGCACGTCTGATTAAACCTGTGGCCCTGGGCAATAACTGGGTTTTGAATCCCCCTTAACATGTGTCTCCATGAACATTCTCCATTTTCTTTCCGTAGTGTGGTAACATAGGTGCATGACAGCGTTTCCCTCCGCATAAGCTTAGACGGAAGCGGCTCCACGGCTCTAACCTTAGCGGGTCTGTTTAATTCTAGAAAGACCTTGTCCCGCTGTTTCCACGACCTTGGCATCAAGGCCTTTCATTTCCTCCCATCAAGCTGTATTAGTTTAGGTGGTGTAGACACGTCTCCCCTTCCGCCCTAAGCCGGTTTTGGAGTAACCATGGAGAGCCGTAGTTTGCATGCCAGCCACGCGGGCTTCCCCTCGGTGCCTCTGCTTCGCCTCTGCGCACCATGGACTAACCCTCTCCCTTCCACCCTGTCCTTCATTTGACATTCCTTCCTGCTTTCTGTTGGACCATGGCCTAAATATTTAATGGTTTGTGTTTGACTTGCTTTGGATTTCAAATGCCGTTTGATGTTTATTTTTGTTTTGTGTCTTATCTTCTTTTTCTGGTTTTACTCTGTCACTGCTGCATCTCTCACACGTAGCTTGTGTCCCTCTTAACATCCCCCCATCAGCCTCCCCCTCCTCCCCCCGCCTCTGCCTCACCCTCTGCTGTTCCCAACGGCCCCCAGTCTCCCAAGCAGCAAAAGGAACCCCTCTCCCATCGCTTCAACGAGTTCATGATCTCCAAACCCAAAATCCACTGCTTCAGGAGCCTAAAGCGTGGGGTAAGTTCCGCTCCGGAGTCCTGTCTCTCTGGCGCACTGTCTCTGGCTCGTTGTGTCCTGCCTAACTTATCTGTTTGTGAATGAATTCGTTGTGTTTTTCCATAACAACAAACACAGAAAAAAGAAAAAAGGTGAGACGAATCGGGGCTCGTTCAAGGAGAGAAGCACAGAAAGAGGAGGAAAGCAGGAGACAGAACAGAGAGGGAGAGAGAAAGCCCCCAGCACTTCCTGTGTCCAGTGCATTTCAAAAGGATTTTCCTCACTTCCCCTTGAAAGTCTCTAAGTTGTTACATTTTCACCTTGATTTCACCAAAAAAGGGAACCATTCTGTTTCTAAAACTAACCACGTGTGGGATGAGGAATTGGAAGTGGCCATGGAGTCAGAAAATATTTGCTTAGTGATTCCTGAACTGACGTGGAGCAGAGCCACTTCTCTCGAGCTGCGTCTCGGGGTCAAAGGGGAAATGTCACGGCAGCGGTTTCGTTAGCGATGTGAGTGAGTTATGAGAGTCGGTTAAGTGCGGAGGCCAGCACAGCATAGGCCAGGCAGCGCTGACCCACAGTCAGTCACCCAGTGCTTCAACCTCCGGAGCTTTCTGAGTGGCCGCGTGGCCCTGCGGGTGAAGATTCCAAGCTGACCACCCAGGTGCAGGGGCTGGTGGCTTTGGGCGAGGGCACTTGCCTGGCCCACTCGAGGCTCTGTGTTTCTTCCCCAGCACCCCAAAAAGCCATAAGCACCCTAGAAATATTGTCCCTTGAGGCTACATGTGTGCGTAACACACGTGAATTTCAGTTTTAGACTTGGGTGCCCCTGCAGGATGTCTCGTTATGTCTTAGAATATGCAATATTTCAAAATCTGGGGGGAAATGTGGAGCCTGAGCCACCTCTGGTGGGAGCACTTCAGGTCGGGGCGCTCCACCTGCATTTCTCTGGCTGCCCGTGCGTGGCGCTCCTGGGTGCTCTGAGAAGGCTCACCTCTCACCCCTCTAGACATGATATCTGCCTACTTTGCTGTCCGGGAAATTGAGGCAGAAAGAGGTGAGATTTGGGAGATGCGGAGCCAGGATTTGAAGCCAGGGATCCGCCTGCAGAGTCTGAGATTCCATGACCACACGGTCGGGGAGAATCTGCCAGAATGTGGTTGAGGCATCAGAGGCTCTTACTGAAGCTCAGGTCTGCCGTTCTTACTGAGATCTCGTGTGTCTGAGCCTCGGGACCTGATGTGCTAATCCAATCTACATTCCCGTTTGGCTTATGAAAAAAGGTCAAAGTAATCGGAGGCCTCCAAATAAAACCAAAGGGTAGGTCTAGTCCAATGCTGCCCCAAATGTCTCTTATAATGAAATCTCTTGTAAGGAAATATCCATACATCCATATTTAGTGCACTGACAAATGCAGTAGGGTTTTCTGGCCCGGTCCCTGGGGAGCTGAAACTGGGCTGGAACGGAAGGCTTGATTGGACCCACGTGAGTTCACTCTCCCCTTGCCCTGGGACCTCCAGTTGGGTCACTTCTTTCCATACTGTGCCTGAGGGCGAGGTCACCCCAGAGCCAGAGTGGGAGGCCTTGCAGGTAAAGGCAGGCCCAGCAGAGAGCTGAACTGAACCTGCAGACGTTCTGGCCTTTCCTCTGGAGGGTCACATGGACACAAGAAGAGATTCTGGAGAAAAACTGCTTCAGGATGACCAGTGTCCTGCTCAGGTTTTGAATCAATCTGCTAGATACCTGTAAGAGAATAACAGTAGTTAACCATTAACCTGACAGTCCTTATTCCTCTGAGTCTACAAAAGTACTCAATGTCAAAAGAAAGTTAAGATACATAAGTATGTATGTGTTTGTGTGTGTAGAGTCATTTATATGATGGATAACTAGGCTATTAGCTATTATAATAAGGGACAAAAACAACAATTCTTTATAGGTAGAGTTCTTTTAATGAGAGAATCTCAAGGTTTTGTGCACAGAATTTGGAATTAGATTGCTTTAAGTTTCCCCCGCATATCAAATGATGAGCTAGAAATCTGATATCCTGAAGCTGTCCAGGGGCACTGTTGAAGGTGAGTGTGGCTCTGGGAGTGGATGGCGGACGGAGTCGAGCTCTATTATTGGGGCTGGCTGAGGAATCGCTCCCAGCATGCGAGGCGAGCTGGGCCACGTAGCTCTGAGTCCGTGACACGTCACCCATGGCTGCACTTCCGAGGCCTTCACCAAGACGCAGTGGTCCCTCTGGATGGTCCCCTGTGTGTGTACCTGCCTCCTGCGTCTCTCCGCAGCTCACCCCCCGCTGCAGGTGGCTTCTGAATCCGTGTCATGGTATCCCTAAGGAAGTGGAGGGAAAGACCCAAGGACGTCAGTTTTTCCTAAGTAAAAGAAAAAGATAGCTAGAAAAAAAAATACTTAAAAACCAAACAGTGGAACGGGAAACTGGCTTATTTTGATGACTTAAAGGAAAATCCTCTTTTTTTTTTTTATCATAATCAGCAAAATGAATTTTATTTCTTATTCTTCACATCTGTGCTCAGCGAGTGTCTGTTAGTTTTTTTTCTTTCCTGAGGGCAAACCACACACATACGCACTGGAAGCACTGGTAAAGAAATGGTTTTCCTTCCTCATTTTGGTCAGACTATTTTTAGTGAGGGTCATGTTTGCTGTCCCCTCATTCCTCTAGGAAGAAACTGGAAAAGGAAAGAAAGAAAAAGGAAAAGAAATACCAGGACGTTCAGACAAAACATGTGAACCTAAAGTTTGGGAAATGGATTTGACTTCAAAGCCATCTCAGCAGAGAAGGTGCCCATTGTCCCCAAAGGACACCCACAGCCTCAGGACTGAGGTGGCGAAGTCTGTCATTTTATTTATTCTCCTCTTTTAACTTGAGACTGTCCTACCAAAGATGATTTCATTAGAAAAAGTATCCTAGGAGAATAACAAAGCTGTGGTTCCCATGTCTTGATTTCTCCCGTTTTGCAGTCCTTGGGCTCAGGTCTCAATCGCTGACTCAGCTGTCAGAGAGTATGGCTCTTGTGCAGACGTTCCTTAGCATGACCGGTTCTGTTTCTGAATGATGAAACAGGATAGAATTTTTTGTTGTTTTTGTAAGCCATTGGCGTTTATATAAGAAAATTTTGTTTTTCTGAGCATCTTCAAAGATTGGTATGCCACAGACATTTAACTATTGTCTCATCTTCACGTAAGTCAAAGAAAAATGAAGCCAGAGAGTCGTATATCCTTGGTTTATAATCTACAAAGTGTAGTTTTTTGGTCTTCAATGAAGACTTCTTCTCCTGGCCTGTGCAAGGGACTTCTATATCTAAAATATGGACATCCCCCCATATTTTAGAGTTAGTTGTATGGAAATGTAGCATCAAAAAAATCAAAGATGATCAAAAGATTTTGAAAAGCCATACCAATCATTTGTGGGTTGAACAATCTTGTGGTTACTTTAATTTTGTTTATTTTATCTTGTTTTCTTGCTGGTCACTGGCAGACTCAGTCTCTCTGTTTACACAAAGAACTCATGAAGAGGACGCTAGGGAAACCCACGTATGCCTTTGAGGCTAGGGACTATGTTGTAAGTTTAACTGTGGCAGCAGGTCACGCAGTCACGGCACAGCCACTAACCCCAGGGACAGGACCATGGCTGGGACCCGAGGGTACCTGTAGTGCTTCCACACCACCAAACGCAATGCCCCCTCAGAAGACCCGAAGAGCCTGATCGTATAAGTTCCACCGCTGCTTCCTCCGAAAAGCTTGCATGGGAAAAGCAGCAGGCTCTTCTTGCTGGGTTCCCCACTTTTTATTCTAGTTCTGGCAAGATCTTTAAAGGGACGGTGACTGCCGTCTGAGATGTCACCGGGTATGATCTCGCCACAGAATCTCACCCATTAAAATGCAGCCGCAGAGCGTGGTCGCGAACGCGGTGCTCTGGCAGGTAACCATCCCATGGCTCAGTCGCCCACGGCCGGGTTTCTAACAAACAGATCCCTCAGGGGTTTATGCCGTAAAGCTGGGACGAAAAAAGCCCACGAAGCGTGAGCCACACACTAGTGGAAGGAGTTTCCTTAAATACACGTGCTCACGAGCGGTTTTCATGTCCCCTTTCCTTGTTCTTGAGGTTAGTACCTGTGACTGTCCAATAACACATGGGCTTTGCCGGCGCTGTGTTCCCTCATGTGTTATTGATGCTTCTGGCCCCGAGGCTCTTGGTCGCCTGAAAGGGACAGCTTCTGAGTGGTTCAGGTGCCTGGCAATGCACTGGGTGAAGCCTTTAAAGTCATTCTCCTAGCTGATGGTCAGCTCTCTGATTTCGAGGGATCTAATTGGCTGACTCACAAATTAAGACTGAAAACCAGTTGATCATCCTTCAAAGGAGGTCCCTGTCCGGACAGCGCTTCCCATGGACTCTGGGGACTGGGTATTTCCGGTGTCTGCCGGGATCCATGTTGGATCCTGTCCGTGTCTTTTTATTAGGAGGTAGTAATCTTCCGACCATGTAGTTTTGAGGTTAGAAGTCTGTCTTGGGAACCCTTAAGAACGAAAGTGACAGGAGCAGCTGAGTTGAGGGCGACTAGCGCGTCCAGTCCTCGTGTCCGTGCCTTGAGTGAGCTCCGCCAGACGGAGTCGGGAAGCCGCGTGGGCCCGAGGGCTTCTGCGAGAGCTGTTTGGAAAGTCTCCGTGTGCACCCTCAGTGTTGTCTGCGTGTGACCAGCTCAGGTCACCGTGAGCGGATCTGGGCCAAGGCTCCAGGAGGCTTGGGCGGTGAGCGTCACTAGTCCCTGTCAGACAGAGGTCACCTGTCACCTGTGCCTGGAGAGGCTTTTATTTCTTTTCTTCAAAAGTTGTCTTGCTCATCAAAGTGACTGCCTATTTACAAAGAAGTGTCAGCGTTCAGTCAATCTTAAGGATTGCATTTCAAAAACCTGAGTAACCGCCCATTTAAAATCAAAGGGCACCTTCTTTGGTACTTTGTCTCCAAATTATTCTGGGGCCCTACTACCAGTTGCCTCAACTTGTAGGATTGATGGCCACGGAGGAAACATCATGCCCTGGACTCTCCAAGGGCCACTTTCAGCCATGCACCTTGAATGCAGAGCCACGTTCTTTTTCCAATTTGGTGACACCCTTTTATCTGTTTTTGGCCCAGTAATCACTGTCCCTCCCCAGTCTCCAGGCACAGCAGGATCGCATTGCCGTGGCCTGATGATCGTCAGGGATCCGTAGTCAGGAGCACCCTCGGCAACTCCCAGTAATTCTCCCGAGGCTTCATAGTCCACGGGGACAGCGCTGGGAGGCCAGAAGACCCCTCCCCTGGCCGGAGGTGGTGGCTGGGGCTCTGGTATTGTCCCTGTGCTCTCTAGAACACAGGGACTGGCTCCTGCAGGTCATTTCATAGAACAATTTCTAATCCTTGTTTCCCCCTCACTAAGTTCAGAGTCCCCTTCACGCCTTTACGGAACGCCAAGGTTCACGTCCATTCGAGTGACCGATGTGTAGACTTGATAAGCCCTGTGCAAAGCCGTGGGGCGGGGTTGGCCCTGTGGCTGTTTTTTTCCCCATCACCCTCCATGTCCCCAAGTACCAGCTTGCTATCCGGACCCAGGCTGAGGGACCACGCCCACTGTCACAGACTCTGCCGGCGCTGCAGCAGCTAGGAGAAGCTTTGCTGGGGTCAGACCCTCTTGTGAACCTTTGCACAGATCCGCTGCAGGTCGTCCTCGCGGCCCACGGGTGCATCTGTGGTGTGTGACGTGGACACGGGCCGGGCCTCCTGTTCTGATGTGTTGTTTTCTCTCTCTTTTTCCCTGTCACCTCTTCAATTTTCACGGGAAGCTTTCTCTCAAGCTGGTAAGCACAACGTCCCGTGCATGTCCTGATCTACTCAGGTGTTGGGGGCCTGGCGGAGGCGGGGCCTTGGCTCCGGATCCCCCAGGTTAATTGCTCCTTCCGTTCCTCTTGGGAGCTTTTGACCTGTGGGCATGAGGTCCGGGGCCTAATAGTGGTGGTCTTAATCTCTTCCAGTTGCTAAGGAAATTAATACCTAACCCATGATTTGGTTCTCTGTGTCATTGGGGCCCTAAGAGGGTGACATGGTGGTGACTCTCTATGGGCATGTCCAAAATTGGAGGGGGGCACTTATTGGACCATTATGGAAAAAAAGCAGATTTACTAAGTGAAAGATGCTCCCCTCCTAGAGCTGCGGAAGCAGCTGAGAGACACTGGAACCCAAAGAGACTCGCAGCAGCCACCCGCCTGCTCGGGTTCCAGGCGCCTGGAGGAGGGAAGCCGCCCTGGCCTCCAGGCGCCCTGTGGACATGCTGGAGTCTTGCGCAGAGCTGACTTGAAGGCCAGGCGATGACCTTCCGGACAGTGCCGAGACCCTCCTGGGCCCTGTCCTGTGCTGTCCCTCCTCTGCTCTGGTAAATGGGCAGACTAACCATTAAATTTATTAAAAGAAACTCTTAACCAACGTAACCCATAACTCTGCTTCAGCGATGGGTAAAGGTTACACGATCTTGCCAAATGCCACAGGTGAGAACATCCTCAACTCGGGGACAGCAGGAGACTGGCCGGTTAGCCAGGAATAAGACCAGCACAGTGGGGGCACTGCTGCTGCCGGCCCAGGGCAGTCTACGGTGCTGACCTTCATGTGTAACTTATCCATGTATGTGTCTGTAGACACATGTGTGTTTCCAGCCTGACTCAGTGTTTGGCAACTGGCCCAACCCTAAAAAAAAACAGTAATATTTTGCCCAATGTGCAGGCGCACACCTATAATCCCAGCGACTTGGGAGGTTGAGGCAGGAGGATTGCAAGATAGAGGCCAGCCTCAATGACTTAGCAGAAACAAAGAAAAAAAAACATTTATTAGAAACGTGTCTCAGGGCTGGGGTTGTGGCTGAGAGGTAGAGCACTCACCTGGCATGTGTGGGGCACTGGGTTCAATCCTCAGCACCACATAAAGTAAAATAAAGACATTGTATCCACGTATAACTAAAAACTAAATTTAAAAAATAAAATACATAAAATAAAAACATATCTCAGACTGTGAAATAAAATCCCAAGAGCCTTTGATTGGAATTATTAAAAAGAAAAATGAAATGCGTTTGTCCACAGGTTGAATTTGGGTAAAATGGAGTTGCCCGACCCGGAGCCTTCCCCAGATGCCAGGGTTCCCTTCTACCCTCTCCTGTTTCTTTGCTGCTGTGGATGGGGAAGGCAGTCCTTTGGGGCAGTCTGTTTGAAATAGAAGTCCTCTTACTCACTAGGTTCTGAGCTGTGGCTCCACACCCCTTCCTAGAACCTGTGAAGTGTAAGCATTGCCAAACTGCCCAGAGCCTGCGGTCCCGGGGCTGTGTCACCTGTAGGGAGTGGCCCAGGGGCAAGTGTGGGGCTCAACTCATGTGTGAAACAAGATCAGCGTCACACAGAACTCTGGCCACTTACAGCCTCCGTAGGTGTGTCTGGTAGGACTTGTCCTTCCTGGTCCAGCCTGCTTCCGTCAACAGGGCTGCTCCAAAGATGGCAGAGAAGTCTCTTCTGACTCAGAGTTGGAAATAAAAATTCCTCCATGGCAAAATGAATCACAGGTCAGAGTGTTGTTCACAGGAACCCAAGCTCTGAAGGGCTAAGTGGATGAAGTGGCCTTGTAAGGTACTTCCACGAAGCTTGACTTCCTTTGGATTCAGAAGAAGCTGAATCTCCGATGGCAATTGACATTTGTTTGAGGCACAGTTACAGAAACTGGTTTTTTTGTTAGTCTATTTTGGTTCTGGGGATTGAACCCGAGGTGCTTAACCACTGAACCACACTCCCATATTTTTATTTTATTTTGAGACAGGGTCTTGCTAAGATATCGAGGCTGCCTCCAACTTGCAATCCTCGTGCCTCAGCCTCCTCGGTAACTAGGATCACAGGTGTGCACCTCCATGCCCAGCTAGGAGACTGGTTCCCAAGTGACAACACAGAAGCACAGACTGTTGATTGAAAGGGACCTAAGTGGTCGATCTGATGGACTATCTTATCAATTGAAAAGAATCCATTCCTGTATCACTTCATCGTTCTGCTTTGGCTAAAGAATCTGTGGGCTTCTTGTCACTCGGGAGATCTATTTGTAAGTCATCCGTGCAGTGTGCGTGGCCTCCCGATTTCTTTTTGGCTGTGCACACACTGCGTACCTCTGACACCTGTCCTAGCACACGTTACAGTCCAGTCCCATGGTCCTTCCAGCCGCGTGGCTGGTGCTCTTATAGAACATTCCCGTCACCCAGAGGGTTCTGTGGGACTCGGGGCACGTCCCTCGGCCCAGCAGATGTTAACAGAAGGAGCGTGACCACTTACCTGATGTCCCGACTTCCAAAGCACTGTGTCTTACATTGCGTTATTTTTTTGTTGTTGTTAATTCTGACTTTAAAAAAAAAAAAATCACCCAGCCTGGTGCCCTCGCCTGTAATCTCAGCAACTCAGGAGGCTGAGGCAGGAGGACCACAAGTTCAAGGCCAGCCTGGGCAAGGCCCTGTCCCAAAATAAAAATAATAAGGTCTGAAGATGTCCCTGAGAGGAAGCGCACCCCGAGTTCAGCCCCTGGTACAGAAAGAGAAGAAAGCCCCAGTTCTGGAGAGCACCGGACCTGCTGTGGGTGGTCCAGCACAGCCTCTCCCTCTGGTCCAGGGCTTGAACTGGCAAAGGAGAAGGCAGAGAGCAGTTGGGTTCCGGTGTGGGGTGGACGGCGTCTGGAAAGCCCCAGGCCCGCTTGATTCTTATGTTGAAGATGAGTCTTTTGTGTTTTGGGCGTCCAGGGGAACCTTCTTGGCTTGGTGCTGGGAATGGGAATCCACCTCCCCCACCTTCTCACGTGGACCCAGGGGGAGCCCCGGTGTGTCACAGGCCGGTGTGTCACAGGCCGGTCTGAGAACAGTAGCCGAGGCCTTCGCGGGCCTTGGTGGCCAGCTATTTGCTGAGTCACGCACTTTGCAGCGTGGCCCCCTGCCGTTTTGTCATAATCGGTCACAAGCCCCCAGTAAGCTGCTTGGCCATCCCGGCCTGATGTCCTGCCACCCAGCCCGAGCCAGCCTGGCCCTTATTTTAAAAGAACAGAGGTGTTCAAGTGCCATCTCTCCCTCGTTCCCGGCTGATCCTCAGCCGTCTGCATTTGTCTTTCTTTGTGGAACAGCCTCCCTTAAGAGAAAGCCCTGGATGCCACAGTCGGGCAGCTTTCTAGCAAGTAGGCTCGGGCTGGGTCGAGGGGCGCCCCCTCCCAATGCCCTGAGGCCACCCTTAAGGCAGCAAAGTGACCAGACCTGAGAGACAGCCGAAGGAGGAGCACAGCAGGGGGAGGCAGGGGAGGGTGGACTTTTGTCCTTTCACCCATTCTTTGAGGCACCAGAGGCCCCCTGTGTCACTTCCCAGGACCAGGGGAAAGCAGCAGGGTCCTGGGCAGCAGTGGGTGAGTGTGTGGGAGCCCCGCTGGGTGACATTAAGGAGACAGAAACTTCAGCAGGGCTGCTGCAGGCAGGGCCCCAGGAAGACCCACCAGGATCTGCCCCCAGCCCGAGGGTGGCCGCGCCTGTGATCCAGGGCTGAGGCAGGGGGGGTCACAAGTCCACAGCCAGCCTCAGCAAAAGCAAAGTGCTCAGCAACTCAGTGAGAGCCTGTCTCTAAATAAAACACAAAATAGGGCTGTGAGGGCTGGGGTTAGAGCTCAGGTGGCAGAGTGCTTGCCTTGCAGGCACAAGGCCCTGGGTTCGATCCCCAGCACCACACACACACACACACACACACACACACACACACACTGGCAAATCTTACTGTGTGCTAATTGTACCTCAATAAAATTGACACAAAAAAATGTTTTTAAAAAATAGGGCTGGAGATGTGGCTCGGTGGTTGAGCACCCCTGGGTTTGATCCCGGTACCAAAACAGAGAGGAGACAGGAACACCCACCTCCACTCCAGGGTTCTTCACGGTCTCGCTGGAGTCCGAGCCTCTCACCTCCCTCCCTCCTCGTTGCTCTTTCCCTTTCCCAAACCTCGGCCACGGCGGCGTGGAGCGTGGGTGGTCGTGAGAGTCTGCATGCACTGACCCTCGCATCCCAGCGGGTGAGGGGGGGAGGCTTTGCTTACTTGGGGAGCCATCTGCAGACACCTGTGCAGTGTCTGTGGCCTGGCGCGGACCCGCTCTGCTTCCTGGCCTCTCACTCACGTTTGCCTCTGCAGGGCGCCACCCCTGAGGACTTCAGCAACCTCCCCCCTGAACAAAGGAGGAAAAAGCTCCAACAGAAAGTCGATGAACTAAATAAAGAAATTCAAAAGGAGATGGATCAAAGGTAGAGTGGATGATGTGACGGATGACGAAGCTCGGGGTGGGCTGTGTTTGGTCATGGTCTGCTGTTGCTCAACTCTCACCTCGGGGATTCCCTTTATTCCAAGAATAAGAACCCAGATTGTATTCTGGGTTTTGGAAACAAAATACACACCTCCTTTTATCACAAGTGAATATTTGGCACCAACTGAAAGAGGCTCGGTTCCCTCCCCCTCCCTTCCCCACCCAGCTTTGGGTCAGATCTACTGTCCTCCTATCCGAGGACAAGCAGCCTTGCTCCGCGCCCAGGTCGCCTCTGCTGGTCTCTAGGAAACAACTCCCGGGAAGCCCCACCGCACGCTGCCAGCTGCTCTTGAGTTCTAAAAAGAGTTGGCCTGAGGCTCCGCTGCCGCCGGGTGCCCGGGTGCTGAGCTGTTTTATGAGTTTGATCTCGGGGATGATAAGTTAATGTACATGCAAAAAAATCTGTTTTTTGCCATCTGTCCTGCGCATTCCTTCTATGCTGTGTATCTGTGCAGGGCCTTGAGCCCCGGGCCTTGCACATCCGCGGCCCTGCTGACTTCGCCCTGCCCACGTTCAGAATCAAGCTCGCCACACCTCACGGGGCAGTTTGCTAATCATCCCGATTGAAAGACCGCTTTATTAATCTTCTCCCACCTTGCCTGCCTCTGAGTGAGTTAGGTGAATCATCTGTTGATTTGAGATTTAGTGCTCTATGAGATGGGCCGAGGGCTGGGCTATAGCTCAGTGGCAGAGCCTGGCATACATGAGTTCCTGGGTTCAAACCCAGCACTGCAAAAAAAGAAGAAGAAAATCAATCATACAACAAAACAATGCCAACAAACCTGGTAAGAGAATAACAGCCTAATTGCACACAAAAGTGCATTTTAAAGAATAATTCCTGCCAGGCACGGTGGCACACACCTGTAACCCCAGCAGCTCCAGAGGCTGAGGCAGGAAGATCACAAGTTCAAAGCCAGCCTCAGCAACAGGGAGACACTAAGCCACGCAGCAAGACCCTGTCTCTAAATAAAATACAAATAGAGCTGGGGATGTGGCTCAGTGGTCACGTGCCCCTGAATTCAATCCCTGGTACCAAAAAAAAAAAAAGGAGTTCCTTTGTCTCTGGTAGAGCAGCTCCTAAAACACAGGTCACTTTTTAAACATGGTGACAGTAGGAAAAAATAGGAACACCTATAATTAACTGTTTTACACAAAATGGAATTTTTGCTTTGTAGTCTCATTAAAATGTATTCTTCAACTGATACATAAAAATTATACATATTATTGGGTATCATGCAATATTCCCATGCATTTATATATATTATATTTTGAGACAGGGTATCAATAAGTTCCTTAGGGCTTCGCTAAGTTGCTGACGCTGGCTTTGAACTCTCAGTCCTCCACCCTCAGCCTCCTGAGCCACTGGGATTACAGGCGTGTGCCCCTATGCCCAGTTCCATGCATTTATTATAGTTTTTATTATTACATATGGGACCAAACATATAAAGTTAGTATACTATAATAAACTTCATGCTGTTTAATAAATGAGTGGTTACATTTTCTGCAGGACTAAGAACTTAGACTTGAGTAACTGAAATGGCCTTTTAGAACTGATAGTGCCAGGCACGGTGGCCTGTGCCTGGAGACCCATTGACTCTGGAGGCTGAGCCTGGAGGATCGGCTGAGCCCAGGATTGGGAGACTGGCCTGAGCAACATAGTGAATCCCTGCCTCAAAAAGAGAAAAGAAAAAAAAAAAAAAAGCTTATTGACAGACTTAAGACGGATCTAGCTTCTCTCTCTAATGGTCCAACATTGTGTAGGGAAATTTCTGTCACTCGGGTGGTGGCTAGGACCCTGATCAGCCGTTGTCCTCCAGGGTGCCCTCGCTGGTGATGCGACAAACCGTGCTCACCTAGCAACAGCCTGTGGGGTGTTTCTGTCACAGGGAACACTCTAGATGCCACAGACAAAACTTACAAACCTCTGTTCTCCTGCAACTCACATTTTGTTCAGGACAAAAAACAAGAATAGATAAAAAAGGTTTTAAGCAAAAATAAGTAGCATGATCTAGGGGGAAAACATCTGTGATGATCCCAAACGAGAAAGTAGAGAACACGTCCAGAGCACAGGTCAGGCGAGCCGCGGCCTGAAGTGGGATGGGGGTTTAAGACACCACAGCACTTCTTACAACCCTGGCCTCCTCTTTAAAGGAGGTTAATACATCCTCTTTGTGCGAGGGTTAAACGAGTCAGTGTGTCGCTCATGCTTACAACACGGAAATGTGTTTATAAAAGAAAATGAACCAATCCCAATGACTCGGGAGGCTGAGGTAGGAGGATTGCAAGTTCAAGGCCAGCCTCAGCAACTTAGTAAGGCCCTAAGCAACTTATTGAGACCCTGTTTCAAAATAAAAAATGATATAAAAAGGGCTGGGGGTGTGGCTCAGTGGTAGAGCGCTCCTAAGTTCAATCCCTGGTACAAAAAAAAAAAAAAAATTAGGAAATGTAGTTCTGAATACCCCTAGACTAATGACAGAATCATCACAGATGTTAGAAAGCACATGGAACAGAACTAAATGTTAGTATGCACTCTACATGTCAGTTTCTGAGACGTTATTAGTGCCATACTTATAAAGAGACATTTGTAGCTTTCAATGCATATTGAAAACAAAGAAAGCTTATTAAATGGTAAAAAAAAAAAAAAAAGAAAGAAAGAAAACTAAAAGTCAGTGAGCTGAGGCTTCATCTCAAGAATTAGGAAAAGCTGGGTGTTTTTTATCCCAGTGACTTGGGAGGCTGGGGCCGGAGGATCACAAGTTCCAGGCAGCCTCAGCCTCAGCAACTTAGCAAGACCCTGTCTCAAAAAAAGGAAGTGGGTGCTGGGGTTGTGGCTCAGCGGTAGAGCGCTCGCCTAGCACATGCGAGGCCCTGGGTTCCATCCTCAGCACCACATAAAAATAAATAAATAAATAAAATGAAGGTATTTTTAAAAAAAAGAAAGAAAGAAAGGGGGGAGTTCTGGGGATGTAACTCAGTGGTTTAATGCCCCTGGGTTCAATTCCCAGTACAAAAAGCAACAACAAAAATCAATAAAATTGGGACTGGGAGTATAGCTCAGCAGTAGGGAAATTTCATATCATGTGCAGGGCCTGGGTTTAGTCCCAGCTCCAAAAAAAAAAAAAAAAAAACTATAAACTTGATGAGCTTTTGGAGAGTTTGATGAGCAGAGACTGGACTGGGAGGGGGACTGAAGATCATGGATTGTGACAGCTCTTCAGAGGATTCTGAGAAACAGGGCAGTGGGTGAAAGGGGAGCCATGAGGTTGAGAAAGGAGTTTTGCAAAGAGCTTCATAAGGGTGGATGACATTGTGCAAGAACATTTATTCATTTAACAGGTCTTTACTGAACCTCTGCTTTGGGCCTGACACTGGGGACACACATCAAGCTAGAATAACATTGAGCTCTTTAGAGAGCTTCTATTCCAGTGAGAAAAGACACAGAACACCGGAGTCGTCATAGCAAGTTCTATAACACAGGCCGTTGGTGCATGCTATTGGGAAAAAAGAAAGTAGAGCCAGGTCAAGAGGCTGCTGGTCCAAGTGGACCTCAGGCTCTGCTGGAGAGTCGACCCAGGCGGGGCTGACAGTTCACAGTGGCCATGTGGGGGAGGCCGACCGCCCAGGCCTGATGGAAGCAGGCAGGTGGCTGCAACCCTCTTCTGTCTTAATGATAAGCTGGCAGCTAGGGAAGCCCCTTGAGGTCAGGGTTAGTAGTTAGAGAAGCCCCAGCAGGCCTGCAGGCTGCTCTTGGGAAGCCTCACTCTGGCTCCTAGGGGCCATTTCCAAAATGGGATTTTGGGAAGGGAGTGGAATTTTGGAATGTGCACTTTAAGGCTCTGTTGCCCGGCATGACCAGCTGTGGATTCAAGCAGCACTGTCTCCTAGCTGAAATATTTCCTCATCAAATTTGCAAAGCAACGAGCTGTGCTTCTCCCTGAGATCAGCACAGGGCAGCCCACGGAAACCAGGGGGCAGCCCCGGCTGCTGTCAGCGCAGGGAGCACCCACATGGAAATACTTGGATGTTGTTTGTTTGTGTTGCTGTTTAGGGTCGAGGGTGGGGCAGGATGGATGGTGTTTCTCCTTCCCTGAAGACAATGGGATTTATTTATTCAGCCAAAGCAACTGGGATTTTAAAAGTCAGACCTGGATTATGCAGACCTTGGGAGCAGAATTCACATGGAAAGGTTTTAGAAGGAAGCAGCCCCCGCAGCCCCTTCAAATCCATGCAGGTCTCATCGGCCCCCAGCTCCAGGCACTTGGTTTTCAAAGAGTGCCTGGGGGACAGTGGCCCCTGGGCCCCGGGCGGCTGGGACCATGTTCTGCTCATTCATTTTTTCAGAGACGCTATAACCAAAATGAAAGACGTCTACCTGAAGAACCCGCAGATGGGAGACCCGGCCAGTCTGGATCACAAACTGACAGAAGTCAGCCAAAACATAGAGAAGCTGAGGCTAGAGGCCCAGAAATTTGAGGTACGGAAAAGCAGGTGTTGGAGCAGACACAGGGAGCGGCCGTGTCACTCCTGTGTCCTTGGGTGGAATCCAACGTCCCTTCTCGGGCTGCTTCAGGAACGGGTGGTAGGAAGCAGACAACCCAGGTGCAGCAGTGGCCGGGGTCGGGGCACTGAATGTTGGGCATTAGAAGTCAGTCACTCATCCAAGGCCACACAGTTGCTTAGATCCCAAGGATAAAGCTAGTCCAGTGTGCTTTTTGCCACAGCGGGGGAAATTAGGTGAATAGGAGCTTCCTTCTGTGGCTCTGAACTTGGATAAAAAGCCAGTGGTGGAGCCTCGCTGCGGCCCTGTTCCTGCAATCCTCAGGAGGCTGAGGCAAGAGGATCTCAAATTCCAAAGTAAAAACATAAAAAGGACTGGGGATGCCGCTCAGTGGTGCAGCACCTCCAGTCCCATGCAGACCCGGTGGCCTGGGGCTGTCCCACCTTGGCAGCTCAGGCCCTAGTCGTCCTGGCTGTCGTCCCCAGGCCTGGCTGGCAGAGGTGGAAGGCCGGCTCCCCACGCGAGGCGAGCAGGCGCGGCGGCAGAGCGGGATGTACGACGGCCAGGGCGCCCCGACGACGGCCAACAGCTGCGCGCAGGACCGCGAGAGGTACAGTATCTGCGCGGCGCCTGGCGTGAGCGGGGCGCTGGGTGTGTGCCTGGATCTGGCCTCTGGAAATGTGGATCCCAGGGCCCTGTGAACCCCCCACAGTGGGGCTGAGCTCTGCTGGAGTGGTGATCCCAGCGGAGGGCCACCACAGGGTCCTGTCATGCCAGCGTGGCAGGCGCTTTGCGGGGGTGGAACCCTTTGGGGGGACAGGGGGCGCCTCCCTCCCGCCGCCGTCGCGGTCGCTATAGTTGCCGCGGGTCTTCCTCTCTTGAGCAGCCCCGATGGCAGTTACACGGAGGAGCGGAGCCAGGAGAACGAGGTGAAGGTGCTGGCCACCGACTTCGACGACGAGTTCGATGACGAGGAGCCCCTTCCCGCCATAGGGACCTGCAAGGCCCTCTACACCTTTGAAGGTAGCCCAGGCGGCCGGGCCTCTGCTGCCTTCCCTGGGGCAGGGCCGCTTGGCTCTTCCTGGGACCAGAACTTTCCCTAGAGCTTCCCAGACCCGGTCCCTGGCACCTGGCAGCTGTGGCAGAGGGTGCGGGGTCAGGACTGTGGCAGAGCCCTGGACTGTCCGGCCGGGAGGGTGCGGGTACAGGTGGCTGGAGTGGCCCCTTCCCTGGAGAAGCAGAGCAGACCCCCACAACAGAGGGGTCTCCTGTCAAAGGAGGGTCCTGGGCGGCCACGGTGCCTGGAGAGTGAGAGCCCCTCCCAGGGGAGCGGAGTGGGGCTGGAGGCAGGAAGAGGGGAGTAGAGGGGTGGGAGTGGGTGTGGGGTGTTAGAGGGAAGGTGGACGTGCCGTGGCCGGAGAGAGGAGCATTAGAGGACCTGTTGGCAGGGTTTGGGCAGGGTGTGGACGTGGTCAGCGCCGGGCCCTGGGCAACAGGGGAGGCAGGCAGCTCACAGAATGGACTGACAGACCCCCCGGGGGTTTCTAATGTAAAGCTTCAAAGTCTGTTTCTAAGAATGTTACGGGGTCACTAGGAAAAGAAACTCTGAGCTCAGGTATGTTTGGGAAGCCCTGAGATAAATGAGTTTTACAGTGGGTGTTTTTTTAATCTAAATCTATCTAAATGCTCCTCTTTCTCCAGGGATTATCCCCAGCCCCTTTTTATTATTTATTTTTTATATTTAGACAGGATCTTGCTGAATTGCTTAGGGCCTTACTAAGTTGCTGAGGCTGGCTTTGAACTCATGATCCTCCTGCCTCAGCCTGGGCCACCGTGCCTGGCACAGGCAGGCGTGCCAGGACTTTTCAGAGCCTTCAACAGGCTAAAAGTCCATGTTTACAAAATGAGAAAGAAGCACCAGATTCACCATTTCCACCGCTGCTTGCCATCCAAGCCATGCCGCCTCCAATCCACCCTGTCACCCTGCCAACAGGTCCCTAAGCTATGGGTCTTTCAGAAAACCGCCTGGACCTCGGTGGCTGGCCTTTTGTAATTGATCTTAGCCAGAGGACACAAAGAGGTTGCCGTGGACAGGCTGCTCAGACCCAGGAACAAAGAGGAGAGGAAATGAGAGGCGCTCCCCAGCCCTGTCGCCAGGACCGTGGGCTGTCCAGCGGGATGGAGAGGGAGGAGCAGGAGCCCAGTGGCCACAGGTTCCTGGGGGCCAGGGCCACAGCCAGAGGGAGCTCGCTGCAGAGGGCAGGACAGGTGGGACTGTAGCCGCTGGAAAAAACCTGCGTAGGAGAGGACACTGTGGCAAGGGAGTCGGAGTCAGGGCACGGTCACCAAGAGAAAGCCCCGAGGGGGAGGGCCAGGAGGGGGAGGAGCAGAAAGGGGCTCCCTGCAGAGACGGACGGGAGACCCAGAAGGTCTCTAGGTGGGAGGAGAGCATTCGGGGTCAGCGTTGAGGGACCTTGTGTGCAGGAGGTCTAAGAGGATGGCCTTTGAACTGACCCCAGACTGACCCCTACTGCCTCCCCCCGCCAAGGTCCCCCTGGCTTTCTGCTGGGACTCGACAAGAAATCTAAAGCGTTGCCATGTTGCCTCCGCAGGTCAGAATGAAGGAACCATTTCCGTGATTGAAGGAGAAATCCTGTATGTCATAGAGGAAGACAAGGGCGACGGGTGGACCCGCATCCGGAGGAACGAGGACGAAGAGGGCTATGTCCCCACCTCGTACGTCGAAGTCTATTTGGACAAAAATGCCAAAGGTGCTAAGACTTATATTTAATACCACTTTAAACCTTTTTAAAACTTGGAGTTGTCCCTCCCCACAACCGTGACTGTTACAGGCAGACCCGCGGAGGACCGGATGCGCGGCGGGGTGGCGCAGCGACCGTGGGCCCCGCACGCCGAGTCTCCTTGTCTGTCTAAGCTTTGGCTAAAATCAAGTTTCACTTGCTGATGAGATTGTGTGTGAAGCTGCCAACTGCCAACTTATATCTGTGTCACTTGAAACCTGATAAAACATTCCTCCTTTCGGCAGCATCTGTAGATAACGAGAAAAAAAAAAAAGTCGCCTTCTAGCTTTTAATTAATATTTCTCAATTAAAAAGTCCACACACATCACGAGGCACCAGAGGGCCTCGGCTGGTGTCTGCCACGGATGGCCTTGCAGGAGGATGTGACCCTCGCTGTAACTTAATAAATGCAACTATGCTAGTTTGTTGAGTCACAGTCTGTCCAGGGGGACAGTCATAAATAAAATCTTCCCTCCCTAATGAAGAGGTCATGAGGTTCTTCTATTGGCCCGAGCACATGTATTTTCACTTGAATGTGGTGACATTGCTGTCAGGTCCTCTTGAGCTTTTATGTCTACATGGTCCTCAACAACCAAAGGAAATCTGGCCTCCAGGCTCTGCCCCGTGACAGCGGACCGAGGTGCCAGCGCTGTCCTGGCCAGATGAGCTTCTCAAGTGCGGGCGTTGCCCGTGCCTCGTCTGCTCCTGCCAGGTTCTGATTCTGGGTTTGCAGCAGCAGCTCACATTGCCCAGGAGGGGCTAGAAATAGAGCCACTGCCGCACAGGGACCTCAAGACAGTCCTTTTCAAAGCGGAAACTGTGGGGAGTGTTTAAGTCTTGGGCATCTGGAAGAACCCAAAGTTTCAATGTAAGGGCAATGGTTTTAGAATTTCTGGCTCATTTCATATGATTGACTGTTGCCTCCATTTTAAAGGAATCTGGGCCATGCGGGAATTTGCATTTTTCAGTTGGCACGGAGGCGGGAGGGCGGGTAGTGATGTTGGTTTCATGCATACCAAGTCCTGTGATTAATTGTGCCCGCTGTGAGAATCCGCCCCAAAGGCCCCCGAGAACCAGCTGTAAATGGGTCAGAATGAAAGCATCCGGGTAAAGTTCTCTTTGGATTTGACTTTGAAATTTATTTATTTATATCTTTCTACTTTGAAGGAGGGAGTTGGATCCTTGCCTCTGCAGAGTGGGCTCACTTTATAAGCTGAACTCAGTTTAGAGCTGTTTTTTGTTGTTGTTCTAACCTGGAGCTCGGGGCCTCCTGCGTGCTAAGCAGGTGCTCTGCCCCTGAGCTGCACCCCCAGCCCTGAAGCTGGGCCCTGCAGCTGCAGGTCCAGGACCCGGCAGGAGCTGCTGTGTTCCAAGATTCCAGCAGCAACTTCACTTAGATTTCACAAGGGCCACCAAATTGGAATTGAGTGATCTTTACTTAGTGACAACCTGATTTTTTTAAAGACACCCTTTTTTTTTTGGAAATAATGACAGAGTCCCAGGCAGTTGCAAAGACAGTGTAAAGAGATCCCTGTGCCTTTCACCCAGTGTGCCCCGGTAGCCACGGGGACAGTCGGCAGCCCGGGCTGGACGCCGGGCTGCTCACCTGGCTTTTTCAATCTATATATTGACTCTGTAGTTCAAATTCCTTTCGAATATCTTTAGCTGGCACAGTATTGATAAAGCCACTCACCCTGGGGCCTCTCTGCAGCAATGGTTTCGGTTCTGCTTTGTAGGTACTGCCATGAGAAAACCAGCAGAGCCTTAAACCCAGGGGTGGGTCTGAGTGTGAGGTGAGCAGCTCTATTCAGGTGACCAGGTAGCCCGGAGACCCCTAGGCATAACACCTCTGCCCCTCCATCCCATGCTGAGCTTGTGGCCAGACCAGGAGCTCCTGGTAGAAGCAGGGAACACTGAAAACGCTTGAGGCAGGGCCAGACAGTGTTAGCCTCTTCAAATCCCACTCAGTGAACTCGCGGCCCCCCACCCCCACCCTGGAGTTGTGCAAATTTGATTTGGAAATCACTCGGTTGGCTTGCAAAGCAAAGCGTGGGTGGGAAGGGGGTTCACTTTGAATGCCTAAATTTACATCACTAAGTTGTAAGCCTCAGTACTTATTGCAAATCAACCTGGGTCACACTGGTGAAGTCAAGAAGGGGATTGTGGTTTCGGTTCCATTTTGTCGGGGCGTGATGTTAGAAGACATTGGAAGGATTGCCGAAGAGTCAGAGTTCTCAGGTCCACCCCGAGTACCCTTGGTTTTCTTCCCATCAGTGTGCCATTTCAATAAAAGCAGCAAAATCTCAGCTGTTTATGATCTCCTCCTTTTATTGGAAAGAGGCCCCTAGAGGTTAAAAATGCTGGTCAACAAGTCCAGCCCCCGTGGTTTGGGGCAGCCCCTGCTTTCTGATACCAAACCTCAAAGCAGTTGTTTTCTTTTTAATAATACCAGTGCACTTTTCTCTCTGTGTGTGTATGTGTGTGTGTGTGGTGTCTACAATGTGCTTATTTAATAATTGCCAAAATATTTAGACTAGAGTCAATTGGTCAACTGGATTGGGATTTCCTTATGTGGTTGCATTTTGTGTTTTTAGAATTGCTTTCTGTTAAACATGTCCATAATTCTCCCCACCTAGGAATTTATTTGTATATACTGCAATTTAAAAACTAAAAAGGATGACTTGAATTAGTTGTTTTAATGTCTTACTCTTTTATCTGTTTGTTTTATCGGTTATTCTGCTGCCTAATGACCTTTTGTTTTTATAACTTCTGGGGAGGCCCCAGGACTCTTGCCCCAGCTGGGTCCCCAGCTGGCTGCTCCGCACTTGAGTTTTTATAGACTCTTGGGTTCTGAGTAAGTTGCATTGAACACGGCCAACATGATTGTTTCTTTCTCTTATCCTAAAAGAAAAGAATCTGTCTGGCATCTTCTAGTTGTACCCCTCACATCTGCCTCTCTAATAAACGTTATATTTTCTCAGTGTTGTGTATTTTAAGTGATTTTTCTCTTTTTTCCAAGAAAATTATTCTGTGTAATGAGTATTTAACTCTTTCATTGTTAGCAATGGGAAATTTTCTAGCCAAATGCTTTTTAAAAATTCTGCCTCCTCCTCCTCCTCCTCCTCCAGTGCCATCTGCCCTGCTCCTTGCCTTGTGTGTCCCTCAGGGCTGCCGAGCCCATTCTCTGTGTCTCCTCTGCCTCCTGGTGATGAAGAACTTTCACTGTTAATGGACGAGGTTTCCTTTTCACTGAGGAACCAAGAGTTTCCAGCTGGTAGACTCACTTCCTGGCACCATCCAGGGGCTGGGGAGTGGCCCCTGGAAGCCAAGGCTGGCCCTGCCCGCTGGAGGAGGACGGGTGGGGAGGGCGGCATTGATCTGGTTTGGGCTTCTCTTAACCCCAAAGTAAAACTGGCTGAAGATGGGAGATAACCGTGAAAGTTCCTTATCTAGGACGCTCTTGATAACCAATTGCTGCCAAAGCCCCGCCCCGCCCCGCCCAGGGCGGAGCAGTTTGCAGTGAACTGCAAAGTGCCCGCCTCTGCCCGCGACCCTCTCTAACGCGCTTTCTCTTCTCTTTTTGTGTTGTAGATTCCTAAAGTGGCATTCGCGGCACGAACCGGCGGCGAGCCTCCCAGGAGCCCCCGTGGCCGGGCGCTTGTCTCCGCAGGCCTCCCGTGCTGCTGCCCGCTGCCCGGCCTGCTGGGGGCCGCCCTCCCGCCCACCTGCAGCCCTGTCCCCGCCACCCTGCCTGCCTCTCCTGTCCTTCCTACAGCATGCTACTGTGGCTCAGCCAGCCCTGAGGCCCACGCTGGTGGCCTGGAGGGGACAGGTGTCCCCAACCGCACAGCAGGGGTCATCCTCATCCCCCCAGTCCCCACGTGCCCAGGCCAGAAGGTGGCAGCACGCTGCCCACCTTGCCCCTCCCCTTTGTCCAGGGCCCCAGTCCACAAACCGCGTGCCCTGGCCTCCTCGTCATTTCACACTGTGCCTTTTTGTGAAAACTTCGCCACGGGTCTCCT
Source organism: Ictidomys tridecemlineatus (assembly GCF_052094955.1). Lineage (NCBI taxonomy): Eukaryota > Metazoa > Chordata > Mammalia > Rodentia > Sciuridae > Ictidomys > Ictidomys tridecemlineatus. Next base: position 204,497,432 of record NC_135480.1, on the reverse strand, counting down.
GGGGCGATAACAGAATCTGGACAAGGAGGACAGGGCAGTCGCAGGGTGGGCTGAGCACCACGTGTCACCCACGCGTCCCCTGGTGTCTTACATTAGCAGATGCTTCCTCTCCCAGAGGTGCCTTCCTGATTGTGGGCTGGCACCTCGTGCTCCACATGGACCCTGCCCACAATTCCTGGACCCTCCGGTCGGACTTGGATGTCCCCCACTCCAGCCACACACACACACACTTTAGTTTGGTGCCCTGTCTGCAGAGGCTAGGAAGGTCCACACTGGAAGCCCAACCCCAGCTCGTCCTACCCATGTCCACCTTAGATAAGGGGCATCCTGGTCCACCCCTCCTGGTCATCCTCCTATCCATGATGACTACAGACCACGCGTGGCACTTGGTGGCCGGGTGACTCTCCTTTTGGTAGCTCATTATTGCAAAGTGAAACTTCCTCTTCTTCCCATGAATCCCAAGAGTAGCACTGTGGGACTCGAGTGCATTCATCACCAAAGACCTGGTGCCTCTCGTGGTCCTTTGGGGACTCTGTGGCCGCCGCTTCTGCCCTTGTCCATGAGCTCTGCCGGCTATTGGCAGCCACTGCACTTGCCCTTGGACCTGTTTCCTCCCTCTCCTTTCGGATCTCTGGGGGGAATCCGTGGTCACCTAACCTGTGGCCACTCAGGCCTTAGCAGCACAGCTTCTCCTCTTCCTTGGTGCGGAACAAGTCCTGCCGCGTCTCCCGCCGAGGGCGAGGGCCGCGCTCTAGTGTCCTGTGTGGTTGGCATGCGGGGCTCACCTGGGGCACTACAGTTCTTGGTGTTCGTGACCAGGGAGCCTAGCAAGAGCCACAGGGACAGGGATGGAAAGGACAGGTCCTCGGGTCAGGCCTGTCTGCTGGTGATTTGTCCCGTGGAAACCAGGAGATGACTCCCTGGGCAGACCAGGGGTGACCGCGTACCAGCCTCAGCAGCTCCATCCCCCTGGCGACTGGAGACCGCAGCAAGGAGAGGCCTGAGGAGCAGGCTCAGGGTCAAGTGGAGGGGGAGCGGGAGCCCTGGCTCGCTGTTCCCCAAAACTGAGGCTGAGCCCAGAGCCGGGGACCTGGAGCATGGCCTCCACTCAGGGTGGGCAGCCGGATGGGCCCACGCCTGGGGGCGCGGGAGGGTGGCTTGGCCGATGGGTCTAAAGCCAGGCCCACACATGAGCGCTGTCAGGGCCCAGCCCCGGCTGCAGACCAGCCCTCGCCCAGCAGCCCCAACCCGCCGTCGCATGGCGGGCGGCACCTCTGGGACTCCTGGACTTTGCCGAGTCTGGCTGACCACTGACCATTCCACAAGGATGCTAATTTTTTTTAATCTGATTTTAGAGCCTCCGTAATGCATGTGCGTCGTGCCGTTTCACATCGCGGTCCAGGTAAATTCGTTTCTTGCAACGTAGGGGGTGAAGTGTCAGCGCGGTTCTTTGTTCCTTTAATGTCAAGACCCAGTACAGGATGTGCTCCTGCGCTCTGTGACCTGTCTGTACTACCCGTGCCCCCAAAGGCTGGAGAATCAGCACTTCCCAATGCGTCCCCCGGGGCTGCCTCCTTGCCGTTGGTGCCGACGGGCTTGGGATTCTGTGATGCTGAGGTACTACCGTCTACTCTGGGAATCCTACTGCGGAAGTATCCCTGAGACCTTGGGGCAGCTCCCATGGAGGAGAGATGTGGGTGCTCCGTCCTCGTCCCTGGCACTCGCTGCCCGTCGTTGCTAGAATACAGTGTTGTAAGGTAAAAATGGATCGTTTTTATCAAACTTGCTCTGAAAATGACCTAAAGACAAAGGGAAAGAGAGGAACTTGTCATTTACCCAGGTTTTTCCTTTGGAGGATGGGGGCGGGGTGGGGGGGCGTGGGAAAACATGCAGGGATCTTCCTCTGGGTCTGTCCTGCTCAGCCTCGGGCTCAGCCACCGCGTGACCCACACAGCACAGGGGCCACGATGCCTTTCCGCAACATCTGTCATCAGAAAGTTCACACAACAAAATGTTACGATAATGCAAGGATTTTTCCAGAAATTGTGGTTTCATGTTTCTTACTGGCTCCGCCTCCTGTGCTTTAACACCCCACCCGTTATTTTTAAAAATGATCCAAGCCCAGGGCGGGGTTGTGGCTCAGTGGTAGAGCGCTTCTCTAGCGTGTGGGAGGCACTGGGTTCAATTCTCAGCACCACATATAAATAAATGAGTAAAATAAAGGTCAATGAACAACTAATAAAAAGAAATTAAGAAAAAAATGATCCAAGCCAGGCAGGGTGGGGCACACCACCTGAATCAGGAGGCTGAGGCAGGAGGATTGCAAGTTTGAAGCCAGCCTTTGCAACTTAGGGAGACCCTGTCTTAAAATTAAAAAGGGATGGAGATAGAGCTCAGATAAAGCACCGAGTTCAATCTCAGTACAAAAAAAAAATCCACAATTATGTTTTAACCCGATGTCAAGCACCTTTACACCTTCTTGTGTGTGCGTGTGTATATGTGTGTGTGTGTATGTGCACATGTGCGTCTGTGTGTGTGTGCACGTGCGTGCGTGCACTTACTCTACACTTGGAGGCATTTCAGTGTTGTAAACGCCCCTTGCCACTGTTAAGGTCTGAAATTGCCTGTTTTTCCCTGGAAATGGAATTAAACCAAATAAAGTGCTTCCATTGGAAGGCCCACATTGACCTTGTAACTATGTTAATCTTCTAAATGTTAAATAAAGTGTAACTTCTGGTGTAGCATCCTTGGACTCCTTTGTTGCACCGACAGATGACCCAGTCACAGAAGCTCTGGTGCCATCACTAGCCCCCTGGGCCGAGAGGCAAGAGTTAGGTCAGCTGTTCAGGCCTGGTTTGAGACCTGAGCTGGAGGTGCCTCCCCCCACCGGGAGGGCAGTCAGGCCTCTCCGTGACTCAAGGATCTGGGAAGTAGGAATTTCCTGGCCCAAGGATCTGGAAGTAGGAACTTCGTTCTGTGGGCAGATTCGGCAGGCAGCTGTACTAGCCACTCAGGAACGCTGCTGCGGGGGAGGTGGGACAGTCAGAGCAAGTTCACGGGTCACTGATCTGATCCCTGTCACAAGTGCTCAAGCTGGTCCTCCTGTTGGTTGGCCTGGCCGGAATTGCAGGTTTCTGTACAGCTGCAGGCCATGCTGAGTTGTTTCTGGAAAACTGTGAAGGGCGGGGACCCTAGTGTCCTGCACCCATGGGCGGGCTGCGGCGTGAGGCCCTGGAGCACAGCCAGCTTTGAGAGTTTCACCCCTGCCTTTGGGTTGGGGTGGTGAGATGACTGGTTCATGCCCACACCTGTCCTAAAGTCCCCCACCCCACCCCATCCCCGTACTGGATGAACCTAAGGCTTCTTGCATGCTGGGCAAGTACTACGCCACTGGGCTGTATCCCAGGCTTGTTTCCCCAGGGTTTGGGTTTTTGGGGCTTTTTTTGGGGGGGATATCTGGGAGTTGAACCCACGGGTGCAATCCCAAAGAGCTACATTCTCAGCCATTTTTATTTTGAGACAGAGTCTCACTAAGTTGTAGAGGCTGGCCTCAAACCCACAGTCCTCCTTCCTTGGTTGCTGGAATCATAGGGGTTCGCCAGCACGACAGGCTGTTTCCTTTTTACCTTTATTTTTGGTACTGGGGATTGAAACCAGGAACACTCATTTTTTTTTAATATTTTTTTTTCTGGTAGATGACATAATATTTTTATTTATTTTATATTTATGTGGGTCTGAGGATCAAATCCAGTGCCTCACATGTGTTAGGCAAGCATTCTACCAACCGAGCTACAACCTCAGCCCTTATTTCATTTTTTATTGTGAGGTAGAGTCTTACTAGATTGCTGAGGGCCTCACTAAGTTGGTGAGGCTGGCCCCCACTTCCTGAATCACTGGGATTACAGGCATTTGCCACTGCACCCATTTCCTGAGACTTTTTAGGGCTGATTTAAAAAGACAGTTATCCACCAGGGGAGGGTGTCCACCTGCTGAGCTACACTAAGTGTGACCAGAGTATACCTGCCAATGCCAAGTGACTTGATCCCTGATGGGCAAGAGGGAGGTCATAAGAGCCACACTCGGCCTCCTCTCCTCAGTGCACATAACTAGCTTCCAGAGTGGGACCTGCCTCCAAGGCTGGACCCAAACCTCCAAGCAATTGGGAATGCAGGTTTCCCAGTGAGACCGAGCAGATGAGGGGTCCGGGGAGTCTGCAGCTACCCGAGCTGTCCTACCCTGCCATCTAGGTTGTCAGCGAAAGATGACTTGAGGAAGGACATTTCGGGCAGCTCTTGGGCCTGGCTGCAGTCTGGCACGGGGGCGGCTCTGTTCTCTCTGCCTCCAGCAGCTGCTTCAGTGGCCTGGGCGGCGGCCGCACCTCTGGCCCCTGTGGGGAGCTCTGCTCACATGGGTTGGAAACAGCGGGGTCATTTGTACTCTGCAGAATCCGGGGCCTCTTGAAGTCGTGGTTCCCAACAGCCAGAAACTCCTGACTCAGAGGCTTGGGGCGGGGAGGGGGGGCCGGAACCTGTGCACCAGGTTCCTCTGGTAGGTCTGGAAATACCAGGCGCAGGGCCACCTCAGTCACCCCCACCTGCCTGGGCCACACCCAGCCCTAGGTCAGCAGGGCCGGTGACGACCTCTAGTGGAAGCAGAAGGCAGAGTGCCGGAGACAGGATGGAACCAGTGGGCAGGGAGGCAGGCAGAGGAGGGAGAGAGGGAGGAGGCAGAAGGCAGACGGACAGACTGGTTCTGAAATGGTGACCACCAAAGGACACAACATCTTCCTGCCAAGGGTGGACCATATGGGTCTCAGGGCAGAACCAGCCAATGTCGACAACTGCAGGGGCTTGGCTTGGAGGGGCCAATGTCCAGGTGGAACATGTCCTCCCTGGCCTCTGCTGTCCTTTCTTCTGAGGCTGTTACGGGGCTGGAAACTTCTGGGAGACTGAGGCGGCTCCGATTCTTGGCATCAAGTTAGAAAGTCTGGACAGGGCACGTAGAGCGACAGGTGTGAGGGAGGCACGGGAAAGGGACACTCTCAAGGAGAGGGTGGGTCCTCTCAGAGAGGAGAGGGACGGCATGCCCCCTTCCAGAGAGTCCCACCCAGTCCCCCTCTTGACTTTTGACTGACAGCAGGATGACATCAGATTTCACGTCCCCACTGCCATGACCACTCGAGGTCACTTTGGCCCATGTGGACCTGTTCTAACTGGAATCTGTTACCAATTTTACAGTTAGGGGAAATCATCCTTACCTCCCAGAAATCCAGGATCTGGTCTGTGACAGGGTCACAAAAGTCCTCCCTTCAGGGTAATTTTTTTTTTAATTTTTATTTTTTTTAAATTCCTACCATATAAGACCCAGGAGCTCTGCTGATTTTAATCAGGAAGGACCCCTTATATTTGTCTTTTTATTTATTTATTTATTTTTTAAGGATAATTTTTTTTAAATATTCATTTTCGGCGGACACAACATCTTTGTACGTGGTGCTGAGGATCGAACCCGGGCCGCACGCATGCCAGGCGAGCGCGCTACCGCTTGAGCCACATCCCCAGCCCTTTTAATTTTTTTTAATTTTTTATTTTTTGGTTTGCTTTAGTATATTAAACATCTTTCTAAAATAAACTATGAGAAAGCCATTCAATGGAAGAGATGCTGAAGGATTCAAGATTAACATCCATTATTAGCCATGTAAAACGGAGGGAAAGATCCGTGAATTGGGCTCGTAGGATTCTGCCCCTACGGGAGACAGAAGGGTCAAGCAGAAAGCCATCAGTGGGAAAGATGAAGATGGGCTCTCAGGGCAGGGGTTTCTGGCTAGACGCTGTTCCTGGCTCCCTGTGTCAATTTTTTCTCCCAGCCTCCTCAGGCTGGCTCTCTAGGCTAAGATGGTGGAGACGGTGTTTGCTGTAGTCGAGAAAGAAAGTGGCGGGCTGAACCCAGGGGTAGTGCTGAAAAGCTTCCGAGTCACACTTGGCTCAGGCTTCTCCAGGGAAGATGGACACAGGGAAAGGAGGTGCTGGCACCAAGCAAGGGCTTGGTGCAGGACTCTGGAAAGTTCAGAGGAGCTGGAGGTCCAGGAGGCAGGACACGCCTGGAGAGCAAAGAGAGAGTCTGCAATGCCCATACAAGGGACAGCAGTCCAATCCCTATCTTGCATAAGCAGATGGAGTTGACAAAGACTTGCCCTAACCTGTCTCCCATGTGGGACTGACCTAGCCCTATTAAGCCCTTGGTGGGCAGCCTGGGAGAGCAGGGGTCAGGGTAGCCCCGTGTTGGACAGGACACCATGGGAGACAGACCCCATGTGGTTTCTGGCTCATCTCCATCTCTCAAAGCTTCTGGACATGCACACAGCTGGAGGAGGTCTCCCTGGCGGAGAGCTTTGGAAAGCTCCCTCTAGTGAGACTGGGCAGGGGTGGCAGGGTGCGGGTGGGGACTCCCTTGAGAAAGCAGCTGAGGAATGGGGGGATCGGGATTTCCAGAGACTTCAGAGATGATACCTGGTCTGATAGGGACCATGATTCAGTGCTCCGACTTGGGGCTAGTTTGCCAAATGAGGTAGTTCCATCCTGACCTCTCTGGGCAGGGTTAGTCAGGGAAGACAGAAGACAGGCCTTCCCAAGACCCACGGGAATGAAAAGTAGCCAAGAAAAGCCAGATTTGGGCTCCCAGAACGCAATGAGAAAAATGGAGAGGGCCGTAAAGGATTCAAGGTGCAGGCTGAGCTGCCTTCTATCCATGATTCTGATCCTGACATTGGCCTGGAGGCAGAGACAGCCCTTCCCTGATCTTCCAAAGCCCCGGAGATAAAGGGACCAGCTGGAGGATGGGCTTTGGGGCATCCAAGGGCACAAGTGTGTGACGGCCACCCCTATGAAACTCAGCAGGGACCACAAAATTCCAGCCCCAGTTTGTTCTCAGAGCAACAAACACGGCACGGGGTTTGGGGGGGCATCAGTCTTGGAGACAAGGGCGGGGTTGCAGGTCTGTCTTCTTGGCCTGGGAATATTTGGGATTCCCCAGCTGAGCCATCCAGATCACCCTTCTGGAATTGCTAGCTCTCTCCTCTCTCCTCAGTGGACAGGAGAGTGGGTGGGAGGGCAGCTTCACCCAGCGGGAGCCACCACCCCCTCTCCACGGGACCCCCAGCCCCTCTCCTGGGCAGGACCCCCAGGGCGCACAGGCGTGTCTAGATCTCCATGTCCACGGGGCGATTGTTGCCCGTTTTGTGCTCTCTGACCCACAGCTCTCTGTCTTTGGCCAGGTCCACTTTTCGAAGCAGTTGGTCCACAGGCTTGACTGTGCTTTGGTTGAACATGTCTGTCTCATGCCGCAGCTGTGTGTACTGACACAGATGTTGCCGGATCATCTCCACCCTCTCCACCTCCAGCCGCTCCAGCTCCAAAGGGGTGGTCACCATCTCTTCAAACCACTTGGACTGCGCCTGGTTGTAGAGGTCCACACAGCGCAAGGGGTCATCGCCAGCCTGTGTGGACTTTCTCCGTGCCTTCTTGATGTCCTCCTCTGTCTCGTTGCTCAGCTTGATCTCCAGCTGCTGGGTCTTCACCTCCAGGTCTCTCTGCTGCTCTGTGAGGGCTTTCCGGGCCTTCTCCACCGACGCATAGCGGCTGGTGAGCTGCTTGCAGAGGTCAGCGATATGGTGGTCACACTTTTTCATGTCTTTCTTGAATTCTCACGAAAGTTCATTAGGGGCTTCTCTACCTCGCGTGAAGCTTGGTGGAGAACTTGAGATGAGCCTCTGCTTCATCTGCCAGACTCTTCTTCACCTGGGCCCAGGCTTCTCCCAAGGAGTCTTCCTCCTGTGCAGCCAAGGAGTTCTGAGAGAGCTTAGCCAAGTTCTTTGCATGTTCTTCTTCAATCTTTATCCTCTCTTGGACGAATTCAGACATTTCTTTCTGCATTTGTTTGCCCTTCAGTTGTTTTGGAGCAGCAGTTCGAACCCAGCCACCAGGCCATTGCCTTGGGGATCCTTCTTATCAGCCCAGAAGTAGTCACAGTAGCTCCACTCGGTTGGCTTTAGCAGTTACTGTTCGGGCATGGTGTCTGGTGAGGGAATGTCATGCAATTTATCATCTTCTCTATGGGGTCAACTTTATTTTCAAGATTTTGTCTTCATTGCCTGAGGTTCTATCTCTTGTCTGTTGGTGATACTTTCCATTGAACTTTTAAGTTGGTTTAGTGATTCCTTCACTTCAATGATTTCTTCTTGATTTCTTTTCAGGACCTCTAATATATCTTTACAGAAGTGATCTTTCATTTCCTGAAGCGAATCTGTTATTTTACTGCTTAACTCCTGTGCCTGCTCTCTTATGCAATTCTTTAAGTTGTAGAACAGTTTTACTAATTACATCCTGAACTCCTTCTCTGACATTTATTCGATGGATTCTCTTATGGGAGCAGCTTGGTTTGTTTGGAGCATTTTATTCCCTTGTTTTTTCATTTTGTTTGTGCGTCTTCCCATCTAGCCGTGTGGATCTGAGGCAGGATAGTTTCTACTCTGTCGATTTGAAGTGTCCCTGAAGGTTTCCAGAATCTCGCAGATCCAGGCTCCGGTTTCTGCAGGCTCTGCCACACTGCAGGACCCAGGAGGCTCACTGACCAAGGACCATGGATGAACCTGTGTTCTTCATATTGACATTTCAGACCTAAATTTCTCCTGCAGCTAACGGATAGTTTGCTGAGGAAGGTGACAGAGCCCATCCACTGAGGTCAGGCAGGGCTGTGGATAAATTGCTTCTTGGAAAAGAAAGCATGTGGGGGTCCACACGGTGGGCGCAACAGCAGAATCATTCCCTTCACCTCACGTTCCCACTGCTGGTGTCTGTCTGTCCTTTGACAAGACCTGCCAAGGCCACCAGCACTGAGCAGCCCCTCTGTGTGGCTCCAGAGGGTATCGAGGGCTCACTCAGGCCCCGACTTAAGCACTTCTCCTCCCAGGTGGCTATAGTGAGTGAGATCAGTGAGGGACACCGCAGGGCCACAACAGGACATTGAAGTTAAAAGGTCTTTGTCCTCTGCAGTAATGGTCATGAAAGCTGCGGGAATTCATTTTCTGTTGGGCTTCTGGAAGTAGCTTTGGAGGGTCTTCCCAGGACAGCTCAGTGCCCTGGTGCTCCAGGACCAGCGCGACCTCTGACTGCCCCGGGCAGAGCCCTGGCTGGACTCTCCAGACCACTTCATCAGGACTGGACGTTGGTGTCAAACCAATGGGAAGACTGGAGGCTGCGCCCAAATGCGTCCCTGGGGCTGGTACCTTCCCCCAAAAATGCATTCTGCTTTTACAAGCTTTCTCTGAAGGCACTGATCCCTTCCCCACCCTCTGCCCTTGGAACTGTGAACAATGGAGGGAGGGAGGGAGCCAAAATCCACTTACATCCCAGGGTGCCCGAATTAAAATAAGGTGGGACAGGTTCTCAAGGTGATTCATGTTTGTACCAAATTTATAACAGAACAGAGGCTGGGCGCAGTGGTGCACACCTGTAATCCCAGCAGCTTGGGAGGCTGAGGCAGGAGGGTTGAGAGTTCAAAGCCAGCCTCAGCAATGGAAAGGTGCTGAGCAACTCAGTGAGGACTGGGGATAGCGGTCAGTGGTTGAGTGTCCCTGAGTTCAGTCAGGGCACCATAAATCAATCAATCAATCAATCAATCAGATCAGCAGTAGGAAGAGCAGACGGGGAAGCTGCACATGGCAGAAGCCCTGATGCAGGTTTGGAGCAGAGCCGCAGGCTGGTGGACAAGCTGCACACCCACACAATGGGCCCCTTGGCAGGGGGGGGGGCTTCCTGGCTCATTTAAAAGGCACTGATGACGGGAGACTGAGGCAAGAAGTTGCAAGTTCAGCCTCAAGCTTGGCGAGACCCTGTCTCTAAATAAAAAATAAAGGGCGAGGCGCGGTGATGCAGGCCTGTAATCCCAGCAGCTCCTGAGGCTGAGGCAGGAGGATCGTGAGTTCAAAGCCAGCCTCAGCAACAGCGAGGTGCTAAAATACAAAACGGGGCTGGGGATGTGGCTCAAGTGGTAGTGCACTCGCCTGGCATGCATGAGGCCCTGGGTTTGATCCTCAGCACCACATACAAATAAAATAAAGATATTATGTCCACCTAAAACTAAAAAAAAAAAAAAAAAATTTTAAATAAAATACAAAACAGGGCTAGGTTGTGGCTCAGTGGTCGAGTGCCCGAGTTCAGTCCCTGGTGCCAATAAATAAATAAATAGATAGATAAATGGCACCAAAGCAGCCATTCCTGTCTCCAGGAGCCATCTCTGGGCACAGTGCATGGGAAAGAAGCCTGGACCGGCCTCCCCAGGCACTGAGCACTTCCTGTCTCCAACCAGCTGAGGTGAACAAGCACGGACCCCGCTCTGTCTTCAGATTCCATGTCCAGCTCTGACCAAGCCCCTTAAAAGCTGGATATTTCAGGGAAAATATATAGGAAACGTTTTAAGGCAAATTGGTACCTATCCACGTCTGGCTCACCTCGCTGCCACACGAGAAGGAGCGTCTCTACCCTCTGAAATAAACCAGCCCTCCATAGCCTTTTCACTCCCGCCCTCTACCTTCAACAGGGAAGGCCCCTGGCAGAGCACGGGAGCCCTGTTTGTTGGGTGCTGGGGACTGAACCTGGGGCCCTGTGCTTGCCGCACACGTGCTTTAGCCCGAGCTTTGCCCCAGCCCATGGGCACATGTTTTGAGTGATTTATAGAAATCTCAAGCCCTTCTCTCCCCAGGGAAGTCTCCACAGTGAAAACCACCCACCCAAGCTCCAGGGCAGACTCCAGAGGTCGTGGAGATGGAGCCTGCAGGCTTCGGGAAGGGCCCGCAGCTGGGGCCGGGTGGTGGAGAGGCGGCTTCCGCTGGCTGCTACTCCACAGCCGCCTGCTGGCCCCCGGCCACCACTGGACCCACTCGCCCGTGGTGTGCCCCCTTGCCACTTCCTGCAGCATCGGGCCTCAGGCAGCCATGGGCATTGCTCCTATTGTGCCTGGTCACTCACCACTTTAGTCACCTGGGCTCCAGGGGCCTGCGAGGACCCACAACCCTCCATATGGCAGCCAGTTTCACTTTCCCTCAAGGGACAGAAATGACTGTGGCAAAGGCAGAGGTGACTGTGGGGCACATCTGTTTATTATGACATTCTGAACACACACTGGCCATGCTGACATGGGCCAGGTGACGGCCTGCACAGTGGCCTCCACATCTCGAGGGTGCAGCGCGGGCACAGGGCCCGTGGCGACAGGCGGCAGCAGCTTTCACAAGCTGGTGACTTCACAGGCCCAGCAGCAGCTGCTCTGTCTGAGTGTGAAGGAACAGAGCGGGTGAATCCAGGCCCCAGCAGTAAAGTCTGGGCTCCACCAGGATGCTGCCAGGGCTCCCTGGGCACATGCAGGCCACAGTTGAGGGACTTGGTCCCAGGACCCCTGCTTTGTGCCCTCCTTGTGCTCCGACCCCAACAGGGTGTACACCTGGTCCAGCTATTGCAGCCAGGGGACTTCATGCCCCCAGAGGGGGAACAGCCTTGCCAGGCCCGCAGAGGGACCTTCCTGTGTGAGCAGCCCCGCGCCCTCCCTGGGGCCTGGGGCCGGGGCTGGGGCTGGGGCTGGGGAAGGGCTGGCGCTCGCTCTAGGCCTCCTGGAGCTGTGCCAGAAGCAGACACACCGCGTGAGGCATTCCGGTGACACCGTCCAGGCCCTGGTGGCAGCTTGGCATTCGTGAGGCTGAGGGCTGAACCAGAGGCAAGCCACACCGATGGCGGGCAGGACATCAGTGAGGGACGGCCGCCTCCAGAAACTGCCAGTGGAGAGCTCCCAGCTCTGTCCCAAGCACCAGCAAGCAGTCTGCAGGATGCACCAGAGCGGCCCAGACTCCAGGGGCCGCTGATGACAACCGAGTGCAGGGTGAGGGGGCCGGCAGGGAGGCACGCAGAAGCCCCTTGGTCCCGAGCCTTGGCTCCTCCACTCTCCGCTGTGGCCTCCTCCCTCTGTGCTTTTGGGCGCTGGGAGGCGGCAGCCACTCCGCCCCTGTCCAGGCGCCAGCCTCTGGCTGAGGGGCAGCACTGGGCTCCAAGGAAAAGCTGGACCTGAGCTAGCAAGAGGGCAGGTTTGGGGACGACGATGACAGTGACTGGCGTGGGCACTGCCAGGACAAAGACCCAGAGTCTCAGCCACTGAGACAGCGGAGTGGGTGTATTCCTAGGGGCAGCACTAGAGCTGTGAGCCACCGACACTGCCACACGCAGCTGGTGGCCACCACGCGGCCTCTGTGGGCACATGTCCCTGCGGGGAGGGCCTGTGGCCTGTGGGAACAGCCAGCTCAGCAGGGCGGGACCCCTCCAAGAGACTCAGGGAGGGTTTTAGAGGGGAGGGGCCGGCCGCCAGGACTTACGGCCTGGCCACCAAGTCACACGGCCCGCGTCTCGGCTTCGATCTTTTGTTCCCCATGCAAGGTCTCGGGGTCCTGCAGCTGGACCACGCTCTGCCGGATGGCAATCTCAGGGCCACCCCCATACAGGTGGTGCAGGTATGTCCAGGTCTCCTCAGAAATCTGCCCATAGTCAGCCCCTGCAGGACAAAGGGGCACACCTGGGCAGGGGCCGGGGCTCAAGCCCAAGGCCTGAGGGAAACCATCGTTGCTGGTGACATACAACCTCAGTGTTTCCCAAAGCCATCAAGCGGAAATCACAGGATTGTCCACAGGACACTGTTTTACCAAAGGCCCCAGAGGACACACCTCTGCCTGCAGCCCCTTGTGTCCCAGGGTGGGGTTGATAGAAAGAACAGGGTGGGACAAGCCAGCAGGAGGCAGAAGAGGCAGGGTGGGGGAGGGCCTGGGGGACCCACACCCTCCCCGTGTCTCCACTTGGGTGGGAGAACAGCCCAACTCTGAGACAGGTGGCAAGGGAGCTCCTGGGGGGACCCCAACTAGGAAACCACGTGGCAGTCAGGAGGGACAGGGGCCCAGCTGGGCCTGGAGCCAGGAGACTCACCCTGCTTTAACTGGACGTGGCCACTGCCCTTGACCTGTGCGATCCTGCTATTGTCAATGGGCCCAGGAGGCTCTGGAGGAGAGAGGGTGTGGACTCAGTGCTGGGAGTGGGGGTGGCCCTGCGGATGACGCAGCCTTCTCCAGTGAGGCTCTGACACCTGTGTCCTACAGAGGCCGCCCCGAGCCTGAGCCTCCAGACAGCTCGGAATCTGTATTTCCCCCCCAGTACTGGGAATTGGGGTTCTACCGCCGAGTACACCGGGAGTCTCACTAAGTTGCCCACTAAGTTGGCTGCTCTCGATCTTGTGATCCTCAGCCGCCTAAATGCTGGGATCACAGGCATGCGCCACCACACCAGCCACCTTAGAGCACTTAACAGGGGAGGTGCTGGGGTAGAAAAGGATCCTCGATTGCAGTGTGAGCCAAGGGCCCCCAACATCCTGGGACCTGGCAGAGGGCACTTCAAGGAAACACACAATCCTTTCAGACCCCAGCACATTGGCAACAGTCAGCAGCGGGTGGGCAATGACCTAATCTCTGGTGGCAGCTGGCACCGAGTCCCCTTCCCTGTGTCCCATCACTGCATTTAACCTTCAGCAATCATGAGACGAGACTTCACTCAGACAGAAGCTGAGGCCTGGTCAGCACCGTGCAGGGTGGAAGCTGGCAGGCGGCAGGGTCTGTGTCCAGGCCAGGGCTGGGCCTCCTCGTCCTTGTTCTAACTACAGCCACACCTGACTCTTTGGGCCAAATAGCAATCAGCTGCTATTTAGAAGCCGCTGGTGTCCCTGGCACCCTCTCCCCACCAGCGGGGGGTCGGGCTGTGAGGCAGTAAGACACCGCCCTCCTGAGCCCTGGTGGGTGCTGGTGCTCCCAGGGGGCAAACGCCCAGTACAAGGATCCACTGACTCTGCTGGTCTGGGGTCCAAGGGTGGGCATCCACATCCAGGCCAAGGTCTGGCCCTCCTGCTCTTTGCTAGGGACAGTGGGGAACCCCTGTCAAGGGTCTGTTTCTACCTCTGTAGATCTGAAGGGTCAGACAACAGCAGAGCCTTTCCTGAGAGTCTGAGACAATGCATTGGCAAGGGCCAAGGGACTTCCAGGACTGGCCTTGCAGGAGGAAGGGCCACAGTCCTGGGTGTTGGTAGAGGAGGGGGCAACAGAGACCCTGGGCACCAGCTTCTGCAGGTGGCCATTGCCAGGTGTGGAGGTGGCTCTACTCACCGCTGTCCTTCCCCTTGACGAAGGCCTCCCACTCCCGGAACCACTGCATGCTGATGCACAAGATGACGCCCGGAGACTCCTCAGCCTGGAAGGCCTTGTTCAACTGCAGGGCGGACGGCAAGGCTGGTCAGCTGCCCCTCCCTGGATGGTGTCCCAACGCCCCACCCCACCTCCACCCCAGTGCGTGATACCACCAGACACGGGAGGTAGGAATCTAGGACTCCTGGACAAGCTCAAGGAGCATGTCCTAGAACGTCCCCACCAGGCCACTGACTGCTGGTTACACTGGTGAATCTCAAGACCTGCTTTCTTTCCCTCTGGGGCACTAAGGACTGACCTCAGGGGCATCGGTCGCCGAGCCACGCCCCGGCCCTATTTTGTATTTTATCTAGAGACAGGTCCCACTGAGTTGCTTAGCGCCTGGCTTTTCCAAAACTGCTTCCTGGGGCTGGGACGCAGCTTAGAGGCAGAGTGCTAGCCCAGCAGGGTCGAGGCACCGGTCCAGGCAGCTCTCCCTGCCCAGCAGGTGCTTCTCTTTGCTCATATCCGTTCTGTCATATGACAGCACTTGTGTTTTGGGGTGCTGGAGACGGAATCTAGGCTTCACGTGTGCCAAGCAGGTGCTCTGTCACTGAGCCACAGCCCAGTCCCCTAACGGTATCGCTTTTCTCTTTTTGGTGCTAGGACTGAACACAGTGAGCCACGTTCCCAGTGCTCCCCAGGCCACCCACGCCCGTGGCACCTTGATGAAGGTGTCAATCTCCATCCGCCTGCGCTTGGCCAGGGCCTCGATCTCCACCTGACAGATGGAGCACACGTACAGGTGGCTCACGGCAGGGCCGCCCCCGAACCTGCACTCCAGAAGGAGAGATGTGGCCCTGAGGAGGGGGCGGTGGCAGCACAGGCAGAGGGCGCACCCTCCCTGGCTCCCCTCACACCCGCCTGGGCACCACACCCCTCGCCAGCTGTGTGCAGCATGGCGACAACGGCCTGGCCCGGCAGAGCGCAGCCTGCAGACTGGGTGGCCTGGCCCTGCTTCCTCTGGGCCGGTGCTGTGGGCCTGGAACTGCCCCACTGGACCCTGTGGCACCATCATAGGGAGGCTGCAGGACACAGGAGATGTGTCCCTGGCCCAAGGGATCCCACAGGATCAAGGGACACATCTCCCTGTGAGTTTCTGACCCCCTTACTGGCAGCTGGGCAGGGGGAAGGTGGCTTTGACCCTGGGACGGATGTGGCCAAGCTGACCCAATAGGGGGCAGGGCAGGGACAGCTGACCACACCACCACCGGCTGCAGAGGGGCCTGGGCAGGGCTGGGCTGCAGTGGGAGAGCTGCTGCTCTTGGTCCTGATGGCGGTGGCCTTGGGAGCTCCTTGGCCGGGGCTGCTGGCCCTGCTGTCAGTCCCTACACCCCTGAGACAGAGGCAGGCTTCTGTGGGGTGGAAGAACACACCTGCCTCTGTGTGGGCCAGTCTCCCGTCCCCTCTGAGGGCAGGGAGGGACTGCACCCCAGACCAGGCGTCCTTTGCACTAAGAAACACAGAACAGGGCTGCTCCACGCTGCCCCTGCAGGCCAGCTGGGCTCCGGCCGGCCGCCCCAGCGCCCTCCCCTGCCCCTCACCTGTTGTAGAGGTGCTCCCAGACATTCTGGGGCAGGATGACCACCAGGTCGTCGATGTAGTGGTACTTATTGGGTGGGATGCCTGCGGAGGGAGGCACAGGGAAGTAGGGCTGGGGCTCGGCCCGCCCACAGTGCCGGTGTCCCCTGGGTGGGCAACTCACCTCCATGGGAGCAGAGGAAGGTCTGGTTGGTGATGGGCCCTGGCTCGGCAAAGGTGTTGAACTTGTTGAGCCATTCTCGGGACACGTAGAACTGGAGCAGGCTGGGCTCCCGCATGGCCGCCAGGGACACCACCTGCTGCCGCTCCCGCACGGCCTCCTCGCTGCTCTTCCTGGGGGGGGGGGCAGGGTAAGCAGCAGCCTGGGCCAGGCCTGGGCCTGGCAGGGCTGTGCAGGCACTCAAGTCCCCTCCGTGGCCCAGGGCGCCTGACCACAGGTCCAGCTCAGAGGCCCAGCGTAGGTCCCGCCCACCTGTAGAAGAGAACGTAGGCCTCGGCATGCTGCACCACCGTCTCATGCACCTCAGTGACGTACTGGTCATCAAACTCATACCACTGCCCGTTGATCACGTTCTGGCAGTAGGCGATGTAGTGCCCACCTGGAGGGAGAGCAGCAGGTCACAGAGCCTGCAAGAGGCAGGCACAGCATGGGGAGGGGCTGGCGGCAGGGCTGCCACTCACTGCCTGCCGTGCCGTGGTGGCAGATGACCGAGAGGAGGTCGTAGGTGGTGATCTGGGACGTGCATTCCTTCGCCAGGAAGGGACGCAGGTCGAGGCCCTCCAGGGGGAAGGAGACGTGGCTGCTGATCTTGAAGGAGTACATCACCTCGTGCCGGAAGCGCTTCAGGTGGATGCACAGGATCTGAAGGCAGAGGGCAGGCATGGACACAGAAGCTCCTGAGCAAGAAGGGAGCTGGCCCTCGTGGGACGCTGCTAGCAGCCAGGTGCCGCCATAGTGTGGAGGAGGAGCTGGCCAAGCCCCAGCCACTCGCTCACCTCGGGCAACCGGAGGACTTTACAGTACTTCACGCCGTTCCGCAGCCTGGGGAGGAGGCACAAGGGAGTGACGGTCAGCGTCTCATGGGGCACAGAGGGGCCTGTTGGGCAGTCCCCCACCCTGTCACTCTGGAAGCCAGGACGGGGCTCCCTTGGGGGTGGGCAGGGAAGCGTAGAGGCGGGAGGACTGGGAACGGGAGCTGGGGAAGCCCCAGGCCCAGGCTTACTTCTTACACCGCTCGCAGCTGTACATGTTGTCACCTGCAGCACAAGAGCAGAGGGCAGGGTGGCAGCGAGCAACGGAGAGGAGGAAAGCCCTAACCCACAGTGTGGAGATGCCGCACCCCAAGGAGGCTCAGGGGAAAAGTGAATCTGCCCTGGAAACACTGAAACTCAGGACAGACATCTCTAAAACCAAAATTAGAAGCCAAAGGGCAAAATGAGAAGGAACTGCAACATGAAAGCCAGAAAGTGTCCAAATCTTCCATGCTCCCAGGGCCTCCCGCACTCACACCTGGGCTCACAGACTCAGAGTAGGTGGCAGAGCTAGGTTTCAGCTCCTGCACTGACTTATTATCAGGACACGGCCGGGAAAGCTTCAGACCTGGAGTCTGACAGCCGGTGCCAGGATCCGCCTCCAGGCCAGGCACTGCACTGAGAGCAGCGGCAGACAACGGGGCCACATCGGGATCAAAGACCCCCGAGAACCAAAGACAGAAATGAGAAGCAAACCCTGGACGGGAGACACCTGGCAGCACAGTCACCATCTAGAACACGTGAGGGACCCCAAAGCCAACAATAGAGCAGCCTAGTTAGGAAATGGACACAGGCCCGGAGCAGAGGACACGCCAGTGAGGACGAGCCCAGGAAGGGACGCCCCAGCTCACTGCCGTCAGCAAAGGCAGATCCAAGCCTCAGCGGCACACCACCATGCCCACAGGTTAGCTGTAATGGGAAATGCCAGGACAGCACTGGCGAGGTGCACAGAAAAGCAGGGCCCTGGGCACAGCACCAGCCCTGCAGGAACCTGAATGGTGGCCCCTCAAAAGACAGTAACGAAGACTGCCACGTGGTCTGGCAGTCCCCTCTGGGTACAGTGCAGAGGAGTTCAAAGAGATACTTGTTCACCCTTGCTCACAGAGCAATATTCACAACAGCTATACCCAGAAGCAACCCTAGCGTTCACTGAGGGGCCAATGGATAGATAAAGTGTGGAAGAGCCACTGAGAGGAATATCACTTGGCCCCGAAAAGGAAGGGCTGGAAATGTGGCTCAGGGGTAGAGCACTTGCCTGGCACACAAGGCCTGGATTCAACCCCAACACTTCCCAACACACACACACACACACACAAAAAAAAAAAAAAAAAAAAAAAGGAAGGAGATTCTGACGCATGCTCCATGGAGGAAACCTGGGGACACTATGCTCAGCAAACCAATCACAGAAAAGCTAGCACTATAACTGCACTTACACAAAGTACCTAGAGAAGTCAGGTTCACCAATCAGAAGGCAGAATGCTAGCCAGCAGGAGCAGGGTGGGGACAGCAAGCTGCTCAATGGACACAGAGTTTCCGTTTTGCAAGATGAAAATGTTCTGAGTCGGGGCCCATGGCAAAGCAGGAGGCCTGGGTTCCAGCCCAGCACCACACACACACACACACACACACACACACACACACACACACACACACACACACAAACACACAAACAGATGGAAATGGATGGCTGCTCTGTAATGTGACTGCACTTAATACTATGGAGGTGGACATTCTGTAAAATAACATTAAAATTGGTTATGGTGAGCCAAGCGCAGTGGTGCACGCCTGTAATCCTAGCAGTTCAGGAGGCTGAGGCAGGAGGATCTCAAGTTCAAAGCCAGCCTCAGCAAAAGCAAGGTGCTAAGCAACTCAGTGAAACCCTGTCGCTACATAAAATATAAAATAGAGCTGGGGATGTGGCTCAGTGGTTGAGTGCCCCAGAGTTCAATCTCCAGTACCCACCCCTCAAAAAAAGGTTATGGTGGTAAATTCTACGTTTTTATATTTTTCCACAATTGAAAATTGAAAAAGAGTTTTACCAAAGATTAATAAGATTCTCAAGCAGCCAACAGAAAAATAGGTGAGGAATAGGAATGGGAAATTTCAAAGTAGCAGTCAATACATTTAATGAAAAAGGATCTAAACTCATCAATAATCAAGGAAATGAAAAATTAAAGCAGAATATCACTACTGCCTCCACACTGGTAAAAAAATATAAACAGATGAACATCACGAGCCATGAAGCGGTGGGCTAGGGTGCGTGGCCAGGCCCAGCCGAGAGGTGGCCACAGGGACTCTCAGGTGCTCGGTGTTGGGAACAGAGCCAGGCACATGTCCCATGAGCCGGGCTGCACCCTGGCCCACAGTGTGTGTGGGGTCCACCGTGTCCCTGTGTCCCTCTCCAGCAACCTCCACCCCCACCCCCACCGGCCAGGCCACTCACCCTTCAGCTCATCAGCTGCAAAAAAGGCCGCAAGACAGTCTTCCAGAGTGACCACAGGCCCCCAAAACCAGCTTGGGGTACAGGACACCACAAATCTACAGAGACAGAAAGCGGTGAGGGCTACCAGAGCGGGGCCAGACAGGATGGGGGGGCTTTGGCATCGCCTGCTCAAGCCGGAGGCCCCACAGGCCCAGCGGGCCAGCTTAGCAAGGAGGTGCACTAATCTGGAGCGACCCCACCATGTCCTCGAGCTAGTGATGGCACCTCTCCCTGTGAAGGGGCCAGGGTCTTGGTGCCCCTCCCCTGGGCGGCCACAGAGGACCTCACTGCTGCACAGCAAGTCACTTGGTGTGTGGCAGGGTGCAGGGAGGCCACCTGCCACTCTTCCCTTGGGGCAGGCTGGCTCCCGGCTGCTGTCTCCCCTTCAGTTGCCATTTGGTCACACCTGCCACCCTTCTTCATTGAACCATCTGACTCAGCTGCCTCCGGGTGTCCAGGGAACCCACCTGCCTGCCCCTCTCTGGCAAGCTCCTGTACCCTCCCAGCCGCGCCCCCCCCAGGTTCTCCCTGGGGCTGCGGGCTCCTACTTTGCTGCATATCTGAGTCCCACCCAGGACAGTCAGGAAGGTGGCCCTGTGGCAGGTAGGGGCGTACCGCCGGATGTACTCCATGATGAAGGCCAGCCAGCCCTGGGTGGCGTAGCTGTCCCCACAGGCGCCTGGTTTAGCGGGTGCGTTCTGGTAGATGGCCGAGTGGAGCTTGGCCAGGTCCTCCTTGCCAGGAATGGGCAGCGACAGGTCCTGGAAAGTCTCCACTGTGGTAGACACCTATGGGGTCCAAGGTCAGTCTGGTACCCACCTTCTGGCAGCACCTGTACCCCAAGTCTGCCCCCCCAGGCCCTGGACCCAAAAGTCCACAACCAGGGCTTTCCCCAGGAGAAAGGCAGGGGGCCCAGGAGGAGTACACCCCACCCTGTCACACCCCACAACACCCTACCCACCACACCACACCCACCCACACCCCGCCCCACCCCACCCCGCCACACCCCGCCATACCCCACCCTGCCCCACCACACCAACTCCACCCCACGCTACCCCACCCCACGCCACCCCCAAAGTGGAAACTGCAGGCAGCCCAGCCCTCCCCACTCAGGATACCCACCCGGTCACAGGTGAGACACTGCACGAGGCTGAGGATGGAGCCATCAAAGATGTCGGAGATGACACTGCGGTAGTGCTGCTCCTTCCGCCTCCGGCTGCCCGTGCTCAGGGCCTGGGCTGGGGGCACAGCATAGGACTAGGCCCAGCCTCCAGCCACCAGGATGGGGCAAGGCACAGACACTGGGCCCTCCTTTGCCAGGATGCGGGATCGTGTGACGGGGAGTGTGACCCACCTCTGGCACCCAGGTTGTCATCTGTGAAGCAGGGCTGCCCTGCTCACATCCCAGGGGTGTGCCTAGTGAGGGGCACGCGGCCCAGCCTCCAGCAGCCAGTGTGCCAACTGGCAGCCGCTGTACCCTGTCCATGCCCTGCCCAAGCTCACCACCCTACTGCCCCCGAACCTTTCTTGAGCACGTAAGACGGCCCCATCCTCACAGGGCTCGCACGAGGAGGGCTGCTGGACAGCTTGGCGTGGCCCTCGCGGTGGTGGACAGGGCTGCAGGGGCGAGAGGAGCTGCGTAGGTGGGCATCATTGTCCGGCTCTAGGGGCAGAGGAGGGATGGTACCAGGCTGGGGCAGCCACACAGGGTCCCTCAGGCCAGGAGGACCTTCCAGCAGCTCCTGACGGGACAAAAGCCTCAACCCACTGTCTGCCTACCCTGCCCCACCCCCGGGCTACAGGGATGGAGCTGCCCTTCTATCTCCCACGAGGGACCCCACAGGCTCTGGCTCTTGGCCGGGTGATTGGACGCTGAAGTTGCGTCACACCTGAGTCCAGCCAGGGTAGGATCTGGGTGGGCTGCTACATGCTGGGCTTGGCACACACAGGCTTGTAGGCAAAGGTGCTGTGGCCCTGTGGCCAGGGTGCCCCCAGTTCACTGATACCTGGGGTCCGGCAGGGGCTGATGGACGGTGGTGACGGTGGCTGGGCCTCGGCAGGCTGGTCATCAAGGGCAGCCATGGCCGTGTCCACGTCTGCGTCCTCGTCCAGCTGCTCCGAGTTGGCGCGCTGCTGGCCCCAGGAGAACTTGCGGTCCTTCATGCGCTCCTTCTCGGAGATGGCGCGGCCCGCCTCATCGGGGATCAGCAGCTCCGCCTCAGCCTGCGAGCCGCCCCCGCTGCGCCCCTGCCCGTCACCTTCACCCCGATCACTGCTAGAGTCGCAGGACAGGAACTCGTCTTCCGACGGGCTCCTGTCGCCCTCTCGTTTCTCATCTGTGTCACTGGAGTCCGAGTCCCGGGTGTCTGTGAGCCCCACTGTGGCCGCCACAGCCGGCTCCTTGAGCTCCTCGTGCAGCTGGTCCATCAGGCAGCGCAGGAACTCCTGGGTGTCCTGTAACCAGGGCCACGTCAACGGGCCGTCCACGTGGGAGGGCACTGCATGTGCCCACTGCCCTGCCCACAGGATGCCAGCTGCTGCTGAGAGGTCCTGGTGGGGGCCCTGGGCAGACAGGCTGCTCAGCCCCTCATGGTGGCCTCCAGGGCAGGTCTGTCCTAATCCCCATTCTCCTGAGAAGGACACTGAAGGGCAGAGGCTGGGGACCCTCCCTGGCCTCACAACTCAGTGCCAGGCAGAGCCAGGTGTGCAGCCAGGTACATGCCACATCTGTAGCACAGTGTTCGCCACTGAAGTCACTTGTTCCCTAAAGGAGAGGCCAGTGTGGGAAAGTGGGGAGCAGGGGCGTGTAGGACAGGACACAGAAGGGGAGGACTTGGCAGAGTCCTGGAGGTGCAGTGCCACCCAGCAGGCCAGCCAGCCACGCGATCACCCTTCCTTTGCTCCTCCCTGATGTACCGTCCGGTCACAGGCTTGCACCTTCTCTTGCCGGTGCAGCACTGGAAGGCAGGCCCTGGGGTCAGGGTCCCTTGGCCTTGCAGACTCGGGCATGACATGGGCTCAGTGCTCAGATGGCTTCTCCTCAGAAGTGGTGCCCCGGCCGCCAGGCAGCGGGAGCCGGGGAGGTGGACTCTGGCAGGCAGCCCACTGGGCCAGCAGGGAGCTGCACTACCAAGGATGCTCTGAAGGGCACTAGGGGCGGGCACGGCCCACCTGGAGAGCTGAGGGCACTGGAGGAGGCCCTGGGTCCCGAGTCCAACTCTGAAAGTCCCTGACCAGTGCTGGCCCCACAAGGCGCAGGGAGGGTCATACAGCAGAGCCAACCAAGCCAGCCATGCTGCCAGCCACGCCCCGGCCCCAAGCCTGGAGAACACAGCCTGTTCTCTTGGCTCTACTGACGGGGAACGGAAGCCGGAGTACAGAAGCCGGGGTATGCTTTCCCCTGGCAGGTTTGTGGGTCCACCACCAGTCTGTGCACATCATGGGGCATGCAGGGGCCCCAAGTCAGGCTCATTGAAAGGTCCTCAGAAAAAACAGGCCCTTAATCACCATCTGCGTCTCCTTCTGGTCCTTCCTTCTAACACAACATTGTGTTAGACAAATGTTGACAAATTCTCATGCAGAGGCATGACAGTGTCCCTCGGCCACGGAGAGAGGCCCACAGCTGCACTGCACTTCAGACTCAGGAGTGTCCCTGCACATGTCCAAGACCCAGAGAGGGAGGTTCTCCGGAGGCCAGGTGGAGGTTACGCAGCATCAAGCTTCCCCTAACAGTGTCCTCACCCAGGGCTGAGGGCCAGCACTCAACTGGGCTTGAATCCCACCCCTGCCACCACACTTGTGTGATCTGTGACACAAGGTGACAACAGTGGATGCATCCCTCCCCAGAAAGGGGGCTGTCAGGCAGTGCGGGGCTCCCCAGGCACGCGCCCACCCAGGGGTAAGCAGAGAAAGAGCAGCAGCAGGCCTGGGAGGGGCTGGTGGGCTGGCTGAGAGGTGGACAGCGGGTGCAACCCCAATGCCTGCTGTGAACCCCAGGGCCCCACGCTCAGATGGCACAAGAAGTGACACAGGCAGGCCTGGCTGGGAACCTCCTGGGGACCTGGACCTTGGTATTCATTGGCTTAGCTTGGGACCTTTCTTTCTTTCTTTCTTTCTTTTTTTTTGTGGTGCTGGGGATTGAACCCAGGGCCTTATGCATGCAAGGCAAGCACTCTACTAACTGAGCTACATCCCCAGCCTGACTTCATGATTTTATAAAACAGATAAAGACAGCTAGTTTCAAAAGAGTTCTCTATATTAAAAAAATATATAATTAAAATCTTTACTTTAATAAAAGTGACACTGCACTGTGGTTTGTGCCACTGTGACTGCAGGGCTGGGGACAGCTACACTGCAGCCAAGCTGCCTGGGCTCAGAGTCCCTCCACCGTGCATTGGCTATGCACCAGGACTAGTGACAAGGCCCCTGAGCCTCAGCTTCCCCACCTATAGAGTGGGGTTAAACACCAGAATGGGGCTGGGGGCCCCACATTCCCACAAGAAGGGCTTACGCAGTACGTGCCTGGTCGGGGGCCCACCCACTCAGACCTCCTGCAGCACTGTGCTGGATCCCCTCCGGCTGACAGCAAGGCACTGGGTGTGCCCTGGCAGCTCAATGGCTTACCTGCTGGGCATAGCCTCGGAACATCGGGTTGACCAACTTGATCCCATGGGACAGGCTGGTAGGGACCACATAGCTTGGTCTGTGGGGAGACCAAACCCATCAGTCCAAGTTGCCAGCCTTGCACTACTGGCACTGAGATGCGGGTGACCAGTGAATCTATGTTGATTCAGGGCAGGGGCACCTGGCCTGGTGCAGGGACACCCAGGGGTTCCTGCAGCTCATGACCAGGGTGGTCAGGAAGGAACCCGAGAGGCCTGGCTGCTGCCTCGACTGGGCAAGGAGCTCTCAACTGGGGAGCGTCATTTCCCAAGCGCCTAGGATGGGCCCAGCCTGCTTTATTACTGTGAAACATCTATTATGTTTTTTTTATTTTATTTTAAGAGCAATACCCATTACTTCTTGAAAAATCTAAAATTTCAGAAAAGTACAATAAAGAAGCACCACTACTGGCACCATGTGGAGAGAAGCACAATCAGATTTCCTGAGTTTTCTGCAAAAATACACATACAAGAGCCCATGGGGCACACACCTGAGTACAACTGGAATATCGGTGGCTCTTAATCCACTTCTGCACTTGACACATTTCTAAGTGCTCATTATAAATTGTTCCCAATTTTGACTTCCTGGTGAAAGATCCAACTCAGGTTTCTGGTCTTTAAATTCATTTCATGCTGAGCCACAAGCCTGTGCCTGGCCAGCACCCACCACTCGAGACCTGGGGCTGGCACAGCCATCTGTGAAGTGGCTGCCATCTGGGTTCACCGCCAGCCCCAATCCCAGCTCTGTCCTTCCCAAGCCCTGTGACTGAGAGCAAGAAGTCTCAGTCCCCACTGGTAAAACAGGGCTGCATGCAACCTGCTGTGAGCATCCCACAGGGTCATGAAAAGCAAGTGCTTGGCTCAGGACCAAATCTACAGGATGTGTCCAATCAAGACAACTGACAGAAACCCAGTCCCTGTGTACCTGCCCAAGGTCAGGGGCTCAGTCTCTCACCGTTTTTTGTGCCAGACCTCAGAGACCAGCTTCTGGTAACTCTTGCACAGGGCTGGCTTCTTGTCGGTGCGCACCAGGCCGCCACACTCCAGGAAGAACTGGGTCAGCGGAGGGCTAGGGAAGGGAGCGTGAGCCAGGTCAGAGGGGAAGAGGGAACAGGGATCACTTACGAGGAGCTGGCAGAGAGCAGAAGCACCAAGTGCTCGTGTGGGAACAGAGGCCCCCACACCCAGAAATGCCTGCTGATGATTAGAAGTATCTCATTAGGGCTAGACTGTAGCCCCCCACCAATTCATATAAAGTCCTAATTCCTAGAACCTCAGACATGACTGCAAATAGACACAGGATCCTTCCCCCTCCCCCAGTATTGAAGATTGAACCCAGGGGTCTTGCTAAGTTTCCCTGGCTGGCCTTGACCTTGCGATCCTCCTGCCTCAGCCTCCCAAGTCTCTGAGATTACTTTAAAAGCCAGGTGCCAGGCCCGTGTGCACACAAGGAGACCACTTGAGGACCTGGAGCAGCTGCAGCTGCTACCAAGGAGAGACCTGGAAGAAACCAGACCTGCAGGTCCCTTGGTCCTGGACTTTTGGCCTCTGAAATGGATGGGTGATGGTGAAGCCACCAGGCGTGGTGTTTGTTACCCTGGGAAACAGACGCAGCCCTGTCTCCTGGGTCAGAGGTAGCTCCTGCTGGAGAGCCTGAGGCCAGGAGCAAGAGCTGCATGGAATGTGTGGGCCAGCCCTCCAGCTCGCCCACCTGCAGCACCTCCCAGGCCTGAAGGTGCCTCCCACAGTCCTTTCTTTCAAAAGTAACCTTATTACATAAAAGGATACACTTATTATTTAAAATATTAGAAAATGCAGTAAGCAAACTATAGAAATTGACATCTGGCCACCCGAGGACAACTACTCTGAATATTTGGGGGTTTTTCTTTCCAGATTTTTCTACACACACTTACCTGTTTGCTCTTCCCTCCTTTGCCTATAGATACCCAGTCCCTTCTCAGTGGGAAACCCTGAGTCAGGCACAGGGACACCCCCAGCCTAGTGGAATGGAAAGCCTATCCTCAAAGGAAATATTTCCCCCAGACAGGCCCGCACCTGTTACCACAAAGCCTGATAACGCCCTTTCCCACTTGCAGGTCTGCACCCTTCCTACTTCAGGAACACTGTCTTCCTGCATTTCCTGTAAGACTGGGCTACGCTGCGCTAATTTATACCCCACGCCAGGAGGCTTTTTTTCATAGAGCGCCGGGGCAGAATCCTGGCCCTGGCCCACACCAAGCCAGTGCTCTCCCCTCAGCCGCGACCCAGCCCCAGGTGGGCCTGCAGATGGTCTCTGACAGAAAACCCTGATGAGCACCCTTGCTCACATGTGTACCCCTCAGCTCTGCAGGGTGCGCACGCAGGAAGGACCTCTGGGTCTTGGGGCACACGCATGCAGTGTGGCAGCTTTGCCAGGTGGGCCGGGACATCACGGGGACGAGGACCACCTACCAGTTGGACAAGGCCTGCAGGGCTGCGTTCATGTAGCAGGAGTTCCCGAGGTTCTTCATGCCTGTGAGGCCTGGGGACAGACACCAGGGGTGGGTTAGTGCCCAGTCCAGAACGGCCTCCCAGGTCTCCCCCAGTGGAGCCGCCACCCAGAGCCCCCCAGGATGGTGGAAGGTGCGCTCCCCAGAAAGCCTTCAGTGAGCCAGTGTGCTCCTGCTCCTGGGGCTCCAAGGTCCTGAACTCGGGAGGTAAACAGGGTCCTAAGCCATGCTGCCCTGCCCAGCCAGCTGCCCTGCCCACACTGACCAGGAGGCCAACTGCAGAGGGGCCACCTGCCCAAGGCCACACAGCTGAGGGAGACGCCAGGCCTCTAGGACCTCAGCTGGGCCCACTGGCCCTCTAAAGGAAGCCACTTACCACCCCGTATGGCTGTCCCTCCTCCTGACCCTAGAGCTCCCAGCCCCCAGCCGAGGGCTCAGCCTGCCCCACACCTCCCCTTGTTCTGGGGCCATTACCTCGAGGTTTCAGGTCATCGTCCTCTGACTCAGACTCTCCTTCGTCAGCCACAGCAATGGGAACGGCTTTCGGAGGATGAGAGGGTAGCGGAGAGTCCTGTGTTCAAGACCCAGAGAGAAGGAAAAGGGGGCTGGGGAGGGAGAAGGGCTGGGGAGGGGGCTACCTGCCTCCAGAGGGCAGGACCAGCCCACAGCCCCGGCCCCACACACAGAGCACGGACCATGTTGGTCCATCAGAGCAGGAACAGCCTAGGAAGAGATGGCATCAGCAGCTAATGTGAGCACAGGGTCACTGACTTGTATTTTTTATTTGCAATAATGAATAATTTTATTTCTAATATATCTGGGAAAAAACAGGAACATAAAGAAAAACTATGAGATTCCATTTCTAGGAGAGGATCTTATTAACTATAATACACAGACTTCAAACTGCTCACTTCAAAACTCTCACTACAAGCTGGATGCTGCATATATTGGTAGTTTTTGTTTTTGTCTTTGT
Source organism: Ictidomys tridecemlineatus (assembly GCF_052094955.1). Classification (NCBI taxonomy): domain Eukaryota; kingdom Metazoa; phylum Chordata; class Mammalia; order Rodentia; family Sciuridae; genus Ictidomys; species Ictidomys tridecemlineatus. The sequence continues at coordinate 204,469,942 of NC_135480.1, read as the reverse complement.
TTTGCGGTACTGGGGATTGAGCATGGGGGTGCTCTATCACTGAGCTGCACCCCTGGCTCTTTTAATTTTTTATTTTGAGACAGGGTCTAATTAAGTTGCTGAGGCTGGCCTTGAACTTGCCATCCTCCTGCCTCAGCCTCCCAAGTAGCTGGGATCCCAGGTAGGGACCATCATGCCTGGCTGTGTATGTATATGGTTTTACAGCCTTTATTTTAGATCCATAAACATCTCCTGTGTTCAAAAGTGTATTCAATAAATGCTCATCAAGCACCATCATGTAACCATCTACACGAGGAGGAGATGCAGGGAGGCGTGGCCTGGCCTCCCCTGGGCCTCAACTGAGGCTCACTAGCTGTTCTGACAGTGGCTCGACCGGCCACTCTGGAGGCCGCACAGTGCCTTGCTGCTTGGAGGGACTATTCTCTGGCTGCCTCGTCATCCAGGCAGCCTCCTAGTTTCCCACGGATGAGCATGCTGCAGCGATTACTTGTGATCCCTCAGGACATGCTTAGATACGGGACACCAGGGGCCATGGGTGACCCCCATAAGGCCTGGGAGGGTCCCTGGACCCACCCCACACCCTGCACTCACACACAGCTGCCCCAGGGCCTTTAAGCGCCTGAGGGTCACTCTGCATTCTCAAAGCTCCATGCAGCCTGGGCACACAAGTGGGCTCAAAGAGCATTTGTCGACACAAGTTCCTTGGACACCTGAGAGCTCACTGGCCAGGAGCACTCAAAGACTGGAACCCACGAAGCATGCTCCCTGGATGCTCCGGCCACAGGGCCCCCATCCCCAGCAGTGTCTCACCTGCTCTGTGAATTTGGGCGGGGAGCCAAGTGGGTGGGCCGCCAGCCGCTGCTCCAGAAACACCTCTCGCTCACAGGCATAGCACCAGACCCGGAACGTGGTCAGGTTCACTGTCAGGTTGTGCTTCTTAGCCTGGAAGGAGATCCAAAATAAGGCCCAGGAGACCTGGCCTAACAGGTGTCAAGCCGAGTCAGGGCCGCCTCACTCTCTGGTCTCAGAAGAGGCGCCTGGGGCTGGGGCTGGGGCTCAGTGGTGCAGCACTCGCATCACAGGTGTGAGACCCTGGGTTCAATCCTCAGCCCCATGTAAAAATAAATAAATAAATAAATAAACAAATAAAGGTATTGTGTCCATCTAGAACTAAAAAAAAAAAAAAAAAAAAAAAATTAAAAAGAAGAGGCCCCTCTGGTTTTGCGGCCTTCAGTCAGGCGTGTGCCAGCGCTTTCACCGGTACTCCCTTTCTCCTGCTTCTTTGTGGGTCCCTATGACTGTCCCCACTTCAGAGCCTCAGCCACTGAGGCCAGGAGCAGGCAGAGTGGCAGGTGGCTGGCTTGGCCACCACACCTACCTGCGCGTGAATGGTGCTGTGGTCAGCAAAGGACTCTCCACAGCCAACATAGGGGCAGGCAACCTGGGAGGAAGAGGCAAGTGTGGACTGGGACCAGCCAGGAGGAGGGTGTCAAGGCAGTAAGCCCCTCACTGCACCCTAAGAGGCAGGGTGGCCCACCTCTACCCAGCCGGCCCCACGAGCAACTGCGGTGCTGCTGCCCGAAGGAGCCCAGTCTGTCCAGCTGCAGCTCACCTGGGCGGGGCCGCTCTTAGTGAAGGGCAGAAGCTCAGGCAGGGTCATAACTGGAGCTGGGCTGCTTGGGGCCCAGACCCTGTCCTTCCACCAGAACCCCACTTCCTGCCAGGCACGGTGGCACAGAACTGTAATCTTAACTACTTGGGAGGCTGAGGCAGGAGCATCACTAGTTCAAGATTGACCTGGGCAATTTAGTGAGACCCTGTCTCAAAAATAAACAGGGCTGGGGGTGTAGCTCAGTGATGGAGCACCCCTGGGCTTAATCCCCAGTAGCAAAACCCAAAATATGGCAAGGAGGTGGCTGGGGGCTGATGATGATCCCATGTCCCAAGGCGGGGCCTCGTGTCCTTGAGGAGCCTGCCTTCAGCCCTGCACTTGCCTCTCCAAGATCTGCCCATTTCCCAGGCCCAGCTTGGACATCTCCACTGCGGAGCTGGCAATCAATGGCCGAGGTACCTGACCCTCCCTGGGAGGGCCTGGTGTCACTAGCATCAGGGGTCAGCAATGTACAGGCTAGAGAAATGTTCTAGGAAATGACCTTTCAGCTGAGACCATAAAGTCATGGCCAAGGGCTGGGGATAGAGCTCAGTTGGTAGAGCGCTTGCCTCGCATGCACAAGGCCCTGGTTCAACACCCAGCACCACACACACAAAGTCATGGCCAAAAGGCCCCATTTCCCACATAAGGTTCCCTCATCTGTCTGTCTGGAGGACCTTGGACTCTCTTAAGGCAGGACCACGTCTCACCCTTCTTGCTGTCCCCTGGGTGTCCAGATGGTGTCCTGCAGTCCTAGTCATACTAAGTGAAAGGCCTCAACAGAAGAGGCCAGAGCGGCCCTGGAACCCTGAGTGTCGGCAAAGCCTGTGTCCTCACCCCCAGAGCTCACTGTCCTCTTTGCTTCTACTCATGGATTTTAAGAAGTTGTAGGTAATTTTTTTACTATGATTATAAAATCTATGATTATAAAATATAATATATACTTAGAGAAAGTTTGCAAAATGCTACAAAGCTATGAAGAAAAAAAATGAAAATCACTTGCAATCCCACCACCCAGAGGAACTGCTGCTGGGGCCCAGCCATGAGCCATGTGTGACCTGAGCGATATGGGGCCATTTGGCAGGGAAGGCTGGTCTTGGGAACTCCCAGGTAGAATCCACTGGTTTGAGAACAAGGATTCATGGGCACCCACTCCCAGCTCACTGCTCAAGTTCAAGCTCAGCCCCGGATGTGGGAGATGGGAGATAGAGCCAAAGGGCCTCCCAGAGATGGGTGTGGCTTCCAAACGCCATCTACCTGCTTAGGCAAGACCCCTGCCACAGGGAGAAACAAGCACAGAAACAAGACTCCTCTGCCTGAAACCTCATGCAGGCCTTTGAGGGACTTTCCTTCAATAAAGAAGGGGCCTTTTTCAGTTGTTCAGTTCCAAACTGACCTACCAGGCGCTCTATTTTTTTTGGAACCAGGGGCACTCCATCACTGAGCCACATCCCCAGCCCTGTTTTGTATTTTGAATTTAGAGACAGGTCTCACTGAGTTGCTTAGCACCTTGCTGTTGATGAGGCTGGCTTGCAACACACCACCCTCCTGTCTCAGCCTAACAGTGGGACTACAGGCATGCACCACTGTGCTCAGCATTCACTTTTCAAATCTATCTTTGGCTTTGTCTTATTTCTTACTGATTATTCCAGACTTTTTATTTTCCCAGAAGGCTCACACCTCCTGAGCAGGAGCCTGCTCTGTCAGGGTTCTGGCCACCCCGTCACAAACTGCTCTGTTTGGTGGACCCACTTTGTGTGGCAAGCAATGATTACAATACAATTCTGCCAGACTTTCCTGCATGCTGTCTGGGCTGTGCCCATGCCAAGCCTGTCATGGGCAGCTGTCTTGTCAAGTCCACCCTAAGCCCATTCTGGGCACAGCTGTGGGTGAGAACTCCCTACTTGCCAGCTGGGGAAGGGTAGGCAGTGCAGGCTTGGCCCAGGCACCTACCTCTGCGTACTCTTCAGGAGAGTTCTGCTGGGGTGGAGGTGGGACCTTCAGCCCCGCGTCTTCCCAATCTGCTCTTTTCTCTTGTAACTCTTAATGGCTGCTAGAGCAGCCTGCCCAGGGACTTGCTGACCCTGGAGCCCAAGCTTCTGGCAGTGCCCAGCAGGGACAAGCACTGTCAGCCCAAAATCTAGACTGAACCCACACCCCAAGTGCCGTAAGGACCCCTTACCTGGAGACAGGCCCACAGGTTGGGTCCAGCAACACCACAGGACTGGCAGCTTCCCTGGGGGAGTGGAGGTGAGAGAAGAGGAAGTGAGAGCCACACTGGGAGCAGAGCCAGGCTTGCCCTATCATCACCACGAGCCTGTGCTGCAGATGCCACCAAGCTCCCTCTTCATGGATGAAAAATAGGGGCTGAGAGGCTCATGCCCCTGTAAGAGCAAGGTTAGACGGTGAAGCCAAGGAGCTTGAGCCCCAGAGCAGGAGGTAGGTCATCCAAGCTACTACCAAGAAAGCCTGGTCCCCTGACAAGGCCAGGTAGGCTCCAGGCCTCCACAGGAGGCTGCATTCAGGACCCTCAGTGGGTTCAGGTGAAGAAAACGAGCTAGACCTGCAAGGCCTGCTCCCTCTCACTGAAGACGCTGCAGTGGCAACACGTGATCAGTCTGCCCAGCAGACCCAGAGCAGTGGCCCACCTTTGCGAATCTGTGACCTCTCCTGAGGTTCTGATTTCACAATTCACCCCTAAACTCCAGGTCTGTTTTTTCATCTCCGTCATTTGTCTGCTTGCTGTGACAATTGCTTTCGTACACATGTGCTGCATAGGATCTGAAGTAGAGCAGATGATACGCACATGTTGTCACCTTTAGAAGTCCATCCTCTGTTCATTCTTATACAAACATGTAAGCACAGCCCTCGGGGGTGATTTTTAGTGAAAGTTAAGATCACACAAAACACCTCTCTCAGGAGATGACCCTATCCCCTGCTGTGGTTTGTACGTGGAGACCACACCTCATTCTTTGCAGTTTTGACTCTGGACACATCAGGCCCTCCTTGCCCATTCTCTTGCTGATGAACATCAGGTGGCTGCCAGTGTCCTCCTCCATGGAAGGGTCCGATAAATGCTGCAGTGTCCTTAGATACACATCCACTGGATGAGCCCCAAGAACCGGAACTGCTCGGCCTCCCCGCAGCGAACGGTGTGCTTGACTCTGTCCACTCCCAGCAGCCCATCTGTCTGTGCTCATCTGAAATCCGTGTCATGCTGCTCTCCTCTCCACCCCCAGCCACCGGCAGCTGAGGTCTTCTGAGCACTTCTTGGCAGCACCTCCTGCACCGTGCCTGCTCAGAGCCTCGCCCCTGAGTATTTTAAAACAGTGCTGGGTTTACTCCATAACTTTCCGGATGGTCAGAGAGGTGCCGAAGACGAGCCCAGTCTTCCGCTCGGGGCCCCAGGACACTAGCACACTTCTGGAAGGCCCAGCCCAGACCGTCCCAGGCCCCACCTCCCTCGCCTTCTGCCCTGACACCTGCCTCCTGGGAAACCCCTTCTTGGTTGGCCTGCTCCTTCCTTGGTGCGATTTGGGAAGAAACCAGGTATCAGAGGGTGCGGAAATGTGCACTGGAGCCTCACTCTGCCCTTGTCCACGCCGTGAAGGCGGCAGACTCACTTCGAAAGTAGCTCCAGATGCTGGAGAACTTCTCTCACCAGGGTCCACGACCCTGCTCAAGCCAAAGGCCACTGGTGCGGTGAGGTAGGGCTGGAAAAAGCCCAGCATGTGCCCAGAAATCCACCCTGCACAGCTCTGCCACGCACAGTGGCACTCAGGGGGTCAGTCACTGTGTCCACAATGAAGTGTGGCCAAGCTTCCAGACAGAGAAGGACAGGGCCTCTCTATAACCTGAGGCTGTTCTGTGACTGAAGCACTTTACACACAAAACAGGGGGCAGTCTGCCCTCTCTTATGCAAGAAAGGGCAGAAAGGAGAGGGAGAGCATCTGCTTGTATTTGCACGAAAAACTGAAAAGGTGCAATAAACACCAAGGCAGGTGGTTACCTAGGGGGTTGGAGGAGGGGGCTTCTGACATTTACCTTCTCCTGCTGTTTCATTCTTGGCCATGTGACAGCATGATTTTTCAAAATATATTAATTCACCAACAAAAAGACAATTACAATGCATCATCCCATTCAGAGAAGTGGCGCCTCGACTTCCACTTGAGCCCAGGTAGTGAGAATGGAGGGCTGGGAGTGGCTCTCCCAGGCCCTGGGCTCCTCCCACACAGCAGGAGCAAACTAAAACTGGTCCTGGCAGACTCAGCAGCACTTGCTGGGCCCCAACAGCTAATGGCCCATCTAGACTGTAATTAATGGCCTCGGGATCCAGCCCTGGAAGGGGACTCCCTACAGATGCCAGCCTCCCCATCTGCACAGAGGCTAAGCGCCCAAGGCAGCCAGTGCTGCCTGTTTCAGACACGGTGCACCAGGCACAGCAACCCTGGGCATGGGCCCTGGTCATAAGGTCTGCCCCTTTACCTTAGATTTGAGCAGCAAGTCCTCTTTGGTCACTTCCCCTATGGAGTCCAGATGAGGGCAGAAGTCCCTGGGGTCACCCATTCTCTCCTGGGCTCACCTGCAAGAAGACACAGGCAGTCCTGGGTCAATGGCAGCCTAGAGGTGAAGCACTCGACTTTGGCTTTGAGTCTGGCTCTGCCACACACCAGCTGGTGACCCAGGGAAGCACTTAGCCTGAGCCTTACTTCTTGTCTGAGAAGATGGAGCTGCCTCAGACGGCTGCCAGGAGGACTCAGGGAGACCACAGAGTCTAATACAGGCCCCCCACAGAGCGCCTGCCCAGAGCCATGCGGGAGGCCCAGAATCCCTGGCAGAAGGCACGACTATCCTGCCTGTGCTCAGGAGCTGCACATGGAAGACGGAAGCTGTGGCGGCTTTCCTCGGTAGGAAGCCAAACCCAAGTCCAGGAGGCCACTGCACCAAGAGGGCCGGCGGGGGAAAGGCTGCATCTCCAAAGGGCAAGGAGCAGACGCTGGCCTGGGCCTGGGTGGTCTCAAGAGCCCGTGGGAGGCCTAGGGCCTGCAGGCCACCTGCCTCACTTCCAGGGAGAAGCTCACCTACAGCTGCATTGTTAGCAGGACACCGGGGAGACGGGTGACTGGCACCACCTCTGGAGAACGTCCAGAGAACAGGAGGACAATGTCCTGAGAACAGGAGGAGAAGCAGAGCGCCACCTAGGAAACCAGGTAAAGAGTGCTTACAAACCGCTGGGGATGGTGCCAGGGCAGGTTCGAGCAGTGGGGGACAGCTGTGCTGCTTTGTTTAAGTGATGTAAGAAAGTCTCAAGGACAAGGTGAAATCAGTCACTAAGGCAGGGGTCAGTACCTCTCAACACTCTTGTCATTTATGTGCTTATGAATTTATGGATCTATCTATTTACTTAGTGGTACTGGGGACCGACCCAGGGCCTCACACACACCAGGAAGTGCTCTCCCACTGAGCTATACCCCAGTCCTTTTATTTTATTTTGAGACAGGGTTTTGCTAATTTGCCCAGGCTGGCCTTGAACTTGAGATCCTCATGCCTCAGCCTCCTGGGTTGCTGGGATTACAAGTGGGTGCCACAGCTCCCAGCCATCTGCTTTCCTTCTTAGATCAACTTCTTTTTTAATCCCCGCTTTTTTTTTTTTTTTTTTTTTTGTAGTCTGGGGATTGAACCTAGAGGTGCTCTACCACTGAGCTATACTCCTTTTTACTTTATTTTGTGACAAAGTCTCACTAAGTTTCTGAGGCTGGCCTTTGTGCCCCCCCCTGCTTCAGCCTCCCAAGTAGCTGGGATTGCGAGTGTGTACCACTGTGCCTGGCCAATTCTTTTGCATACCATTTCTTTCTCTCTAAAATCAGAAAAAGAAAAAGATTTTGGTTTGGAAAATTAATGTTTCATACTACAGTGATTCGGCCACATTAATGTTTATAGCAACTCAATTCACAATAGCTAAATTGTGGAACCAACCAAGTGCCCTTCAACAGATGAATGGATAAAGAAAATATAGTATATACATACAATGGAATATTACTCAGCCTTAAAGAAGAATGAAGTTATGGCATTTTCTGGTAAATGGAGTGAGCTGGAGAATATCATGCTAAATAAAATAAGCCAATCTCAAAAAACCAAAGGAGAATATTTTCTTATACGCAGATGCTAATTCATAATAAGGGGGTGGGGAAGGGGTGTTTAAGGAAGAATAGAAGTACTTTGGATTGGACAAAGGGGAATGAAGGGAAGGGAGAGGGGGTGGGAATAGGAGAGACAGTAGAGTGACTAGGACATTACTAACCTGGAGCATGAATGACTACATGACCAATGTGACTCTACACCAAGTACCACCAGAGAGTGAGAAGTTACATTGTTACACTCCGTATATGTACAATATGTTAAAATACATTCTACTGTCATGTATAACTAATTAGAACAAATTTAAAAAAGAAAAAAAAAAACAATGCTTCGCTTGAGGAGCACCTGGCGGTGAAGAAGCAGCTGTGTGCGGACAGGGCCGTGGTGGACAGGCAGACCTGCAGCGTGTTAAAACCACACCATGGGGGCCTGGGGTCGTGGCTCAGTGGCAGAGTGCTCACCTACCATACACGAGGCACTGGGTTCGATCCTCAGCACCACATAAATGAAAAATAAAGATGTTGTGTCCATCTAAAAAAAACTTAAGAATAAATACTAAAAAGAAAAAAAAAAACCACACCACGCAGAACACACACCTCACACACACACTCACACACCGCGAGGCTGCAGAGCTGGAGAAACCTGAGTGAGCTCGGGACTGCGTGGGCGTCACCTAGAGTCATCCTGCAGCCATGACAAAGGCAGGGTGCCACGGGGGCCCTCTAGGTGCATTTCCACAACTGATAGGAACCTATGTCTATTTCAAAAGAAAACATTTCAAAATAAGTAAGTGCTCCAGCCACCCAGGGGGTCCGCAGCCATCAGCAAGCTACGACTGACCCCAGCTCTGCGCGGCTGCTGACAGGGGCCCAAGTAACCCAACACGTGAGTGGAGACGAGAGGGTGGACACCAGGTCCCTCCTGGGGCCGCTGCCCACTCCCAGTGGCCAGCCGGGGCCACCGGCCCAGACTCCCAGCTAGATGGTGGGAGCCAGGCCTAGGCCGAGCGCCATGGACACCTACAGGCCACCAGCCCCTGCAGCCCCAGGCCCTGTGGTGGCCCCCGATGCTCCTCCTGAGGAGACAGGCGCCTGGGAGGCATAGCCACTCTCCCCTTCCCCTTCACTCCCAGGAAGTTCAGACCACAGAGACAGGGGGCTACGCACCACTCCCAGGTGCCTGGGTTGGAGGCAACAGCTCACGACCACTCTGCACCCCCCCCCCCAGGCACACACAGTCACATTTTATTAGCACCTTTTCTAAGAGATGAGGACTTGGAAAAAACGACCCATAAACACAGTTCCGTTCCTTCACCAAAACAGAGACCAGCGCCCACTGGGTGCCTGTCTGAGGGGTGTGCTGGGGAGGCCATGGGTATCCACCTTCTCTGCCCCCAGCTCACATCCAGTAAGGGGGACCTCCTGCAGGGAGCCTGGGGGGTCAACCAGGCATTTCACACTTCTCTTATTTTAAAATCACTCTTAGCACAAACCAGAGAATAATGATTGTGTGGACTCCATCCTAGGAAGGGGCAAGTGCACCTGGCATGCCCGGGACATCCACAGGCTACAACACCCCCAGCCCACCCACAGGACAGCTACTAAGCTGGGCAGTGCTGGAGTGGGTGCCGGCCCGTCACTAGTCACCGCATTACCTCTGTGATCCCCCAGAGAGGAGACCCTCGCAGGGCTGATCCTTCACTGCCACCAGGCTGCCACAGCCTGTCCGCCCTCTGGATGGGAAGGCCTGGCGACTTCCATACGGGCCACTGGGTCCCTCAGGTCATCCTTTGAGCCTTTGGGGGATCTTGTGCTGCTCTAAACCAATCCCCAAGTTTTCACAAGCCAGGCTACGGCACAGCAGGGTTCACCCGCATGTCACCGCAGCCCTCTTCTCTGTGATCACAGTTTTCTGGGTGTGGGCAGTTCAAAGAGGGAGAGGCAGTTAGAAGGTAACATTTCAAACAGTCACATGACAATACAGGGTTCAAGGTTCTAAATTCCAAACCTCACTGGAAGCCAAGTTTTTGTTTTGTTTTGTTTTTAATTGTCTCTATTGAGGCCTGGAGCCCTGGGTTGGCACTGGTCCTCAGCTATTTCAAGCAGGGTGTGATTTTTTTTTAAGTGTCTTTGGTACATGCCCCATCTCTTCAGCTGGATGGCCAGGGAGGGCAGGAGCCAGGTGACTACCCTGATGCCCGAACCAGGAAGAGGGGGATAGGACCTACAGGAGCAATCAGATTTAGGTTCCTGCAAGTTCAGAGGGGAAAAAAAAAGCCCTCTAACAACCCCCAGTATACTTTCACAGATGAGAAAACGGAGCTGGAGCTTAATTAAGTACTAACCAGCTCAGCCCAGGTCAATTGCCCAGGTAATAAGCACTTGGTGATCAGATCTGTCCAGCCAGAGCGTGTTCTAAAGCAGGGCTCAGCAAACTTTCAAAGGACCAGATGGTGAATAGCTGAGGTTTGACAGGCCACATCAACCTCTCTCACATTAATCTCCTTTTTTTTTTCTTCCTAATCCTTTTGAAAAAATTCTCTGTTTAAAACCATACAGCACAAGCCTGGCCCACTGCTACTGTCTGCAACACCTGTCCCAGGATCCATGCTGCTGGGCCTCCTGAGAACAAGCAGGAAGCACAGGCCCTCCACATCCAACTGCACCCAACTCAACAGTTAAACAAGGCAAACAGCAAAGACGACAAGAAGGTAACTTAGCTCCAGGGTTATTCTAAGGTAAAACTCAGGTGCACAGGAAGACAACACACATGTTCTGTGGCACTGCTAATGATTGACAGGGCAACAGATGTGACCTACATGAGCAGCAAGAGGCAGCTGAGTATGCACAACACAACGACACGCTGCTGTGCTACACGGCCCTTACAGACACGTGGTAGCGAATCCTCCAAACCGAGAAATCAGATCTGAATAAATGGAGAGATACCACATTCATGGACTAGCAGGCTCAATACTGTTAAGATGGACGTGGAAACAAGAGTCCTAGAACAGCCAAAACACTTCTGCAAAAGAACAAAGTTGGGGACCCACACTGCCTGACAAGACTGTGTATCAGGACCATATGGCACTGGCTCAAACACAGACATGAGTGCTATGAGCAGAGCAGAGTCTAGAACCATGCCTGGCTTTAAACCTCCAAAAAGCTCCAGTAACTCCACCACAGGGTATATATCCAAAGAAATCAGCATGTCAAAGAGACACCTGCACCCGTGTCTACCGCAGCGCTGTTCACAGTAGCGAAGACACGGACCGGCCTGGGTGCCCACTGCACATGAACGGATAAGAAAGTGTGGCACTACACACTCTGGAATAACTCAGCCAGAAGAAAGAAAATGAGATCCTGTCATTTATGGCAATGCGGATGGAAGCAGAAGAGTTATGTTAAGTGAAATGAGTCAGCATAAAAACACAAGCGCTGGGGCTGAGGGCGTGGCATGTGCAGGCCCTGGGTCCCACCCCTGCCCCGACACAAACCAAAACCAAACAACAACAACAAAACCAATATAAGCACTAAGTGTCCTCACATGTGGAGGCTATAAAAGTAGAAAGTGGAACAGGGTTACCAGATGCTGGGAAGGATGGGCTGGAGGCAGGGGGGTGGCAAGGTGCGAGGTGCAGGTGGACAGGAGGAATCGTTTCTGCTCTTCTACAGTACGCTACCTGACACTGGCCACCAGAGAGGATTCCAAAGGTTCATAACCCAAAGAAATGAGAAAGGTTTGAGATAATGGACATGCCAGTGACTCTGATCTGATTACCACACACTCTATGCATGTGTTAAAATATTACACTGTACTCCACAAAAGTGTAGAGTTGTGCATCAAGAAAAATATGTACATATATCCTTTTTTTTTTTTTTTTTTGGTACCAGGGATTGAACCAGGGGCGCTTAACCTCCAAGCCATATCCCCAGTTTATATTTTATTTAGAGTCAGGGTCTCACTGAGTTCCTTAGGGCCTCCCTGACTTGCTGAGGCTGGCTTTGAACTTTTGATCCTCCTGCCTCAGCCTCCTGAGCCGCTGGGATTACTAGTGTATGCCACCACACCCAGCTAAACAGCCCAATTTTATTTTATTTTATTTTTTTTAAAAGAGAGAGTGAGAGAGGAGAGAGAGAGAATTTTTAATATTTATTTTTCAGTTCTCAGCGGACACAACATCTTCGTTGGTAAGTGGTGCTGAGGATCGAACCCGGGCCGCACGCATGCCAGGCGAGCGCGCTACCACTTGAGCCACATCCCCAGCCCCAACAGCCCAATTTTAAAATGGGAAAATGATTAACAGTTCTTGGTTAGGAATGGCCAGTAAGCCAGGTACAACAGGGCATGCCTGTCATCCCAGCTACTTGGGAGGCTGAGGCAAGAAGATCCTTTGAGTCCAGGAGTTTGAGGTCAGCCTAGGCCATGAGCAAGACCCTGTTTAAAAAAGATTAAAAAAAAAAAAAAAAAGCCCAGTTTCAGAGAAATTCAAGTTAAAACCAGAGGTTAACATCTCACCCCCTAGAAGATATGAAACTAAGAATTCTGAAACACGATACCCAGTGTTGCTAAGATGGGATGGAAGTCACATATATTCTGATGGAAAAGTAAAACGGTACAAAGAGATTTGGAAAGGTTTGGCAGTTTCCTACAAAGTCAAGCACACCTGTATGACCTTGCAATCCCACTCTTAGGAGAAATGAAACACTTGTCTCCGCGAAGGCCTGTACGGGTTCCTGCCAGCTCCTCACACAGGGCTGAAGGAAACCAGGATGTGCCCCCCAGCATGTGCCTCCCTACCCTCCCCACTTGCCTAAAACCAGGACATAAGTTTGGAAAGCAGTCCCCTCCCACGTGGCCCAGGAAGGACAGAAGCTAACCACTGGGCACAGCTCTTCAGACCAACAAGCAACAGAGGGAGTCTGCAAACCAACCTCAGGCCCGAGTCCCTTCCATGCTGGTCCTGGCCCAGGTCCCCACCTCTGAAAGCACAGGGCTGCTGTCCTTTCTCCTGTCACTTCTCTCAAAGTGAATGTTCCTTGTTGAGGCTGTTACATAAGCCGAGTTCAGCCCCTGCTCTGAGTGGCCTTTCACAGGGCTTTTCTCTCACATGATGTGCGCCGCGCGTGTTGATAAATGAGCTTGCTTTTCTCTTGTCAATCTTTCATTACACTGTTTATTATGAATTCGGGAGTGTTGAGAAAAAAATTATAAATCTTGCCAGGTGTGGTAGTGCACACCTGTAATCCCCACATCTCGGGAGGCTGAGGCAAGAGGATTGCAAGTTCCAGGCCCACCTGGGCAGCTTAACTTAGCAAGACCCTGTGTAAGAATAAAATAAGGACGGGGGTGTAGCTCAGTGGTGGAGCACCCTGGGTTCAATTTCCAGGAGAGCAAAGAAAACGAAAAAAGGAACTTATATTTCCTCCCTGACAAGTGTTTGCCAAGCCAGCCAGGATTTCCGGCACGACCCACTTTTTCTGGAGCCTGTGGATAGGACCCTGGGAACTGGCAGAAGCTGGCAGGAAAAGGCGAGAATTCCTCACGAGTGGCTCTCCTGTGTCTCTACCTAGTGCCTGAGAGAGAGAAAGAGGAAGAGTTTTTCCCCCTCATTCCTTCCTTTCCAAACTCAGATTGGCAGGAGAAAGCATCTGTAAATATTCATTCTCAGGATTCCCGACTTGTACAGACACGGCCGGGCACCTGTTGGTTACCGATATTGAGCCTCCAAGAGATGGTCTTGTTCTCCTTTGTCTTTAGTGACATCGGTCATAAAGAGGAGGACTGGAACACAGTGCAGACATTACGGGCCTGTCCCTCGTGCTGGCCTTGCAGCCTGGTCCGTTGATGGTTCTCTGGCATCTGGATAGACAAACTCAGCTATGGGTCCCCAAGTAAAAAGCTGAATAAAATTTTCTTTTAGTTTTATGTCCGGAAAGTTGGGCTTTGAGATCAGAAAGCACAGCCTCTGAGGCAAAGATCACGAACTGCAGAGTCAAAATAAATGTTCTGAAGCTCTGGAGATGGACCATCAAGCTTCCCTCCAGAGAGACCCCATAAGTGTGCCTGCCAGCTGTGCACAAGGGCTCAACATGAAAAGTCCCCCCACCCAAATAAAAAGTTTAAAGCTTACTAACATTTCAAAAAATTAATGGTTAAAAATGTATGTGAGGGGGCTGGGGATGTGGCTCAAGCGGTAGCGCGCTCGCCTGGCATGCGTGCGGCCCAGGTTCGATCCTCAGCACCACATACCAACGAAGATGTTGTGTCCGCCGAGAAATAAAAAATAAATATTAAAAAAAAAATTCTCTCTCTCTCTCTCCTCTTTCAAAAAAAAAAAAATGTATGTGAATGGGCTGGGGCTGCAGCTCAGTGGTTGAGCACTTGCCTTGCATGCGTGAGGCACTGGGTTTGATCCTTGGCACCATGTAAGGGAATGGATGAATAAAATAAAGATGTGTTCATCCACAACTAAAAAAATATTGTGTGAAGAGAAAAGTCTACTAAACTTTGAGTGCTTAATGTCCCACGGGTGGGTCTGAAACCCCAGTAGCACATGTCTGCAGGGGCTACGGTCTCAGTCTCTGAAGGTTACCATTTGCTCTGCCTTAGTACCCAGCCAACACTGACCAAGCACTTCCTCAGGGCCAGTGAGCAAACAGGCCAGACACGGGCCCTGCTCTCAAGGGACACAGACCCCTGGATTCCACCCTAGGCTGCCCACAGGCACACACTAGGCAGCCACCTTCTACTGACCCCCTGCCACCATCAGCTGCTTCACACAGTATCCTAGGCATGATCGCAGGTGTTCCAGAAGGCGATGACACAGAGAGCGAGCCCTGATCCACCACCCCACTGTCACTTGCAAGTGAAATCACTCAGTCCTCAGTTTCTTCATCCATAAAAGGGGGACAATGACAGCAACTAGATCGCTGAGAAGATGAAGTAAGCTAATGCACAGGAAGCATTTAGCATAATGACTTCTGACCACACAGACTCTCAGAGTGGCTCAGATTTCCTATTGATCGGCATGGCAGGAATGCTCAGAAGATGTTTACCATTATAGATTGTGTTGCTGGTTGTGTGAGATCAGGACTCTGAGACTGCAGGAATGGAATCACGGGCCCTCTCCAGCAGACTTCACTCGGGGCTCCGCAAGCCTACCAGCCCAGCAAAGAAAACTTGCATGTTGATCAAGTTGGATATGAGCAGTGACTGACGATGTGGTAGCTCTGATTCTTGGAGCTACTTTTTAAGATCCAAGCTCACCTCCTGATGTTTGTGTTATGGGCCAAGCTATTCGGGCAATGACCAAACAGACTCCATTTTACCCTGACTCTCCATGTCGAGTAAGAAATGCTTCTCCCATGGGAAAGGCAGCTGCCTGCCTTAGTATATCTTGGGCAACACAAAATGGCAATTTTCATGCACTGTACTTGTACAATGTACCCTGAATGCACAGAATGTCAGAGAATGTTTGTTTAGATGTTAGTAACCACTCTTTAAATTGTACTCAACTAGGGTCGTTTTGACCCCTTCCCCTCTGCTGATGATTTTACATCTCATGATTTTAGATCTCCCGGTTTTTGTTTGTGGTTTTGGATCCTAGCAACAGCCACTTACGGTGAATGTACTGACATATTTTACTTGTGGTTTTGAACTGCGCAAGGTGTGCTCTAACTCTGGAGGGGGTCCAGGAGTGCAGACTTGCAGTCTGCCCTGGGCCACCATCTCCTGCTTCAAGATCAACTCGGTGATCTATTGCAATCTCACCACAGCACTTTGACATCAAAGAAAAAGCCAGGAAAGGTGACCCCAGGGACTGGAATCAACCTTTGGACAGCTTTCTTGCCCTGAGGGGCCATAGATGTGAGTGTTCCCCCGCCCCAAGCTCATGTGAAACAAGGCAGGAATTTTCAGAGGTGAAGTGCTTAGATTATGAGATGTGACCTGATCAGTGGATTAATCCTCGGCTCTGGATCAACTGAGCAGTAACCGTAGGCAGTAGAGTGGCTGGAGGAGGCAGGTCACTGGGGCACACTGCCTTTGGGGTGCATATTTTGTCCTTGGTGAACAGAGCTCTCTTTCTGCTTCCTGACAGTCATGTCCTAAGCTGCTTTCCTGTGCCAGAACTTTCCACATGATGCTCAGCTTTATCTGGGGCCCACAGCAATGGAGTCAGCTGACCATAGATGGAATCTCTGAAACCAGGAGCCCCAAATAAACTTCTCTTCTTCTAATTGCTCTTGTCAGTTTTTTGGTCACAGCAAAACAAAACTGACAAAAATACCCCAACTCCTCTGTGCACCTCAGCTTCCCTGCGCCTGGATAGTTCTCTTTCTCAACAAAGGCTGAAAAACAGTTCCAGACAGAAGACACTACAGAGACAGGACAAACTGGACCTGGGTCAAGGGGTAAATGCCGTTAAGAACTGCATGGGTTAGAGGTAATTGGTCATAACTCTCCTCGCTTTGTGTCTGTGTACACGACAGGATAGCTCCACATCATACACGACCACAGGAGTGGGACCCACTAGAATAAGTTTTACCTTATGTATGTATATTCTGCCAAAATAAGTTCTACTGTCACGTATAACAGGAAAAAAAAAAACAGAACAGTATTGGGACAATTGGAAAATGTGAATATGGACTACATATTAGATGACAGCATTTATTACAGACTGAAAGGTACCCCCCCCAATCCAAACTCATATGCTGAAGTTCTAACCACCAGTACCCCAGAATGCAATAGCATTTGGAGATCAGGTCTTTAAAGAGGTCATTAAGTTAAAATAAGATCTTTATGTGCACATGGTGGCACTTGCTTCTAATCCCAGTGACTTGGGAGGCTGAGGCAGGAGGATCACAAGTTTGAGGCCACCCTCAGCAACTTAATAAGACCCTGTCCAAAATAAAAATAAAAATAACTGAGGATGGAGCTCAGTGATAAAGTACCTCTTGGGTTCAATTCCTAGGGCCTAAAATTAAAAAAGGATTGGGTAGAGAGAAGTGATGGGAGGGGAGGGGAGAAGAGGGGAAGGGGGGAAAGGAAAGACAGCAGAATAAAACAGACTTTATTATTGCTGAATGTATATACTTGACTGCATGACCAATGTGATTCTGCAACCTGTACATTCAGAAAAATGAGAAATTATATCCTATCTGATTCAAATGTATGATATTTCAAGATCATTGTACTATCATGTATAACTAATTAAAACAAAAAATATATAAATAAATAAGGGCTGGGGGTACAGCTCATGAGATCTTTACTGTAGGCCCTAATCTAATCAGACTGGTATCTTTATGGAGGGAGGAAAAACCTCTACAAAGAGGCACCGGGGTACATGCACACAGAGGAAGACCAGGTGAGCACAGTTTGATGGTGGCCATCTTCAGGCCACAGAGAGAGGCCTTAGAGGAAACCAAACCCATCAACACTTTAATCTTGGGCTTCTAGCCTCCAGAACTGTGAGAAAATAAACCTCTGTTTAGGCCACCCAGGCTCTGGTACTTGGTCATGGCAGCTCTGGGAAGTGCTTACAGTCCTGATCAACATTAAGTTTCTGAGGATGGGGCTGAGAGTGCTTGCCTCGCATGCACAAGGCCCTGGGTTCCATCCCCAGCACCGTGCATAAATAAACCAAGGGTCTCTGATTGAAAAAAAAAAAAAGGGCCAGGAGTGGTGTCACACACCTGAAATCCCAGCAGCTCAGGAGACTGAGGCAGGAGGATCCTGAGGTCAAAGCCAGCCTCAGCAACAGCAAGGTGCTAGGCAACACAGTGAGTCCCTGTCGCTAAATAAAATAGGGCTGGGGATGTGTCTCAGTGGTCAAATGCCCCTGAGTTCAAGCCCCAATACCTGGCCCCCTCAAAAAATAAGGGCTAAGGGATGTGGCTCAGTGGTTAAGTGACTTGGGTTCAATCCCTGGTACCAAAAAAAAAAATTAAATTAAAATAATAAAAGTGGCTGAGGATGAAAATCATTCTCTGGTTATAGAGAATACCTTTATGCTCAGATGATTCCCTGAAGAATTGAAGGGTGAAGCATCCTGATGTCTGCAGCTTACTCTTATGTGAATCAGCAATAATAATTATGACAATAAGTCTGTAAATACATGGTTATACTAAATAAGGCTAAAACATTTAATAGTCAGTGAATCTAGGTAAAGGGGAGATGGGGGTTCAACATATTATTTCTATAACCTTTCTGTAAGCTTGCTGTTTTTTCAAAATGTAAAGATTTGTAAAAGCCCAGCATGCCAGCACTGCCCTGTAATCGCAGTAATTCAGGAGGCTGAGGCAGGAGGATTGGAAGTTTCAGGCCAGACTCAGCAACCTAGTGAGGCCCTGCCTCAGAATAAAAACTGGAAAGGGCTGGGGATGTGGCAGAACATCCTAGGTTCAATTCCCAGTACTGTAATGAGAGGAAGAAAGAAAGTCTAAAAGATTCCCTTCCTCTCACTGAGGTGGGAGCAGGGCCGAGTCTCATGGGAGGGGGGCAGCAACTCACTGAGGATCATACCTCCCCCAACACCATCCTCTCAGGAGGGGGCTGAGGCACAGCTCAGAGAGGAAGAACAATTCACTTGCCCAGATCACACAGAAAGAAGTGATGGCTGGGAGCCAGCAGCTGCCGCCTTCACTGCCCTCCCTCCTGTGCCTTGGTGCCAATAAATGGGTGCACACAGCAGGCACTTAAAAAGGCTAAAGGGGAGGCCAGCCACGCTGCTGAAAGAACCGGATTTGTGTACAGGCCCCTTCAGAGCCGCTGGGCCCCTGGGCAGCTGGTAGGGCTGCACCTTGCCCTGGTACCCACTATCCCCCATCTCTTGGGGCAGGAGAGTAAGGGGGACGAGCAGGGCTGGTTCCTCTGGCAAGAGCCCACCACTCTGGGCTCTGGTTGAGACCCTCAAGATGAAAGGGAGGCGCTTCCCCCTCCCACCAGGGCAGGGCTGGGCGGGGCGTCAGCGGCCACCTAGGGAGGACCCATCGTTTTCCCAGAGGCCAACCAGGGAGGAGCTAGTCCCTCAGAGCGGGGAAGATGGCCCTGTGGGGATACCCCTGCAGTCCTCCTAGCCTGGTCCCCACATTGGCCAGTCACAGCCCTGTCCCAGCACCTGCCCCCTCCGCACAACTCTCCATGAAGCCTTGGCCCCTCAGGACCTGCGCCATTTCCCTCCCTCCTGCCCGCCTCTCCTTCCCAGCCCCAAACACTGTCTTTCCTTCTGAAGAGTCTTCCACCCTGACTCTGAGGCAGAACCCCGGCTCCTCCTGCACCGACCAACCCCACTCCCCACGTCTTCAGGCCTCCTGCTCTGCCCAGCCTGACCCTCCTCGCCCCTGCCCTGCAGGGACCCAGTACCGGGTCTGACTCCAACAGCTCCAGGCCCAGAGTTCTCCCACAGTGTCCTCAGCGGACCCTCACCACCGTGCTGGGGGCAGCAATGAGGCAAGCTGAATCCATCTCCATCACTCAAGGTGAGGCACCAGGCTGAGAGAGGCCGAGGAAACCCGCTGAGGTCACTCAGCCACTGAGCCGCAGAGCCAGGGTCCAAACTCGGGGCAAAGTGACCTGAAGCCCATGCTCTGAACTACCACTCCACCGTGTCCTAAAGGCCTGGCCAGCCTGGCAAGGGGGGTCTCCACCTCCCAGGTCCAAACACTTACGCTCCAAGCACAGTCTCCCGGGGCCTCTCCAGAGTCATGGTCACAAAGTGCATCTTCGCTCAGCTCAGTGTCCACAAGTCTAGGACTGTATCTTTGCACAGCTCAAAGCCCGACATGGGTTCCAGGAGAGTCACTAATTGACACAGGTTTGGGGCTATGCCAGGCTGGTAGTCCCTGGGGGTTGTCTGGCTAGGGGAAACTACAGGCCCAGCTCACAGGAAGCCTCCAGCACTGGGGTAGGTGCACTAGTGTGAGCAGAAACTCAGAAATTCAGACCTACAAACCCTAGAGGTAACTAAGCTACACTCCCAATTAGGGGCAATGGAAACGAAGAGCCAGGAAGATCTTGACTTCTGGGATTTGAAATGAGATTCTCTTTATTCAGGTGGTGAGATCTGCACCCTGCTTCTGCCAAGCCATCTCGAGATTTAAAGGGATTGAGGAAGCATTCATCATCCTTTGGGCCTAACATAGGCAAGGCAGGCGTTCTACCGCCGGGTGTGCTGCCCGGCTATATCTCTCCCGCCCCCACCCCCCACTGGAGATTGGCCAAGGGGCACTCCACCTCTAAGCTACATCCTCAACTCTTTTTTTATTTTATTTATATTTTTTTAAAAAATTGAGACAGGGTCTCACTAAATTGCCCAGATTGGCTTTGAATTTGTGATCCTCCTGCCTCAGCCTCCAGAGTAGCTTGAATGACAGACATGAGCCACCAAGCTTGGCCTGCATCTTCCTCTTAGGATGGGACTGTATTCCATAAAATCCCTGTTGGCTGGCTGTCCAAACTCGCTTGGAGCCCAGTCATTGACAATAAAATCACCCTTTTCCCAGAAGGTGACTCTGGTTGTTTCAGTCCTAACAATAAATGAAAATTGGCTTCCCTGAAATTTCTACATACAAATTCATTTCTGTTCACAGCAAAGAGAACTGTCACAATTCTGTCTTTAAGCATCTGTTGTCAACTTTCAAATTTTCTCCAAGTGCCCTCTTTTCATGCTAATGTGAACCAGCTGTGTTTGGTTTAGTGTATTATCCTGCCAACTTGAAAAACTAAGAAAGGCTTGATTCTTCCACTGCCATTATACAACCTGAGCTTAGAACATAAGCCTTAAGCTGGTGCTGGAGATGTGGCTCAATGGTAGAGAGCTTGCCTAGCATGTGTGAGGCACTGGGTTCAATTCTCAGCACCACATAAAAATAAAGAAATAAAAAACAAAGGTATTGTGTCCATCTACAACTAAAAAATTAAATTAAAAAAAAAACCTAAAGCCACAAAACAGCTGAAGGTCAGAGGCTCATGCCAGAGGTCACAGAGCTAGTATATGGCAAAGCAGGTTCTCCAAGGAGGAAGCAGACTCCCAGCAGGGAAGGCTCCTCAAGACTCACAAGCCGGCTGAAGTGGGACTTGAACCTGGGGCCTGTAGTTCAGTTCACTGCATCCTGGCACATTGCCAACTACAGCATGAACCAGATTACAATAATTTAAATCTTCCACTTGGTCCCCTCCACGGCTGATTTCTTTGCAGTTTTCCATTTTTTTCTCTTTTCCAAAGTATTTATTACCTAACACACTTACATACTTTATTTACTAAGTTATCAGAATAAAAAATTCCACTACAATTGGGATCTTATGTCTCTTTTGCTCACTGATGTATTTCAAGCAGTGTCTGACTCACGTAGTAAATGCTCAGTAAATATCCCCTTTTCTTTATTTTTTTTCCCTTCAAACTGGGAATTGAACCCATGGGTGCTCTACCACTGAGCTATGGCCCTGTCCTTTTTTTTTTTTTTTTTTAAAACAGGAGCTAAGTTGCTGAACTGGCCTTGAATTTGTAATTCTTTTGCCTCAGCCTCCCAAGTAGCTGGAGTTCATAGGCATGCTCCACAGTAAATATCTCCTGAATAAATAAATTGGTCCAACAAGCATTTATTAAATACCTACTATGGCTGAGCTATGAACTGTATCACTCTACTGGATCCCAATCCATCCAGACATCATGTTCCCTGAACCATGTCACGATTTCATCTATTGCTACAAAAAGCTAGTGAACCAATGAAAACCCAGGCTTTTTGAACAACTAAACTCCCAAATAAAATTAAAACATAAGAGAATCTAAATTTCCTGGAGGCCCCTTCTGAGAAGCAGTCTCATTCCTCAAACCAGCCTGACAAGACAGAGGGACTGCAGTCCCTCAGTCCAACCCACTGTCAGACTGACAACTGCCACTTTGGGGCATTACTCTTTTGTGGTGCTGGGGTTGGAACCCAGGGCCTCATGCATACTAGGCAAGTGCTCTTCTACTGAGCCACACCCCAGCTTCTAAATGGTATCCAGTACCCCCAGATGGGAGGGGGACTAAGCAGGCAAACAGAGCCACCTCTAAAAGTGTGAGAGATGAAGACCCTGAGTTCCTGGCTTCCTGCAGCAATTCCCAAGGAGCCTCTCCTGTTGACAAGGACACGGTGTCCAGTGAGTGCCATGTACATCTGGGTTTGGATGAACCAGAATGCAGAGGGCAAGACTTAAGACTTTTGATGTATGGCTTTCGAATGAAGCCAAAAGGCTGTTTCAAGAAGCCCTGAATCTTATTTGTCCCAGTTCAAGAAAGAGAACAACAATCTCAGAAAAGACTGATCCAGAGAAAAGGAAGGAATTCCAGAAATGTTGCCCTGCTTTAGAATGATCTTCCAGAAAAAAAGAGGCTCCATCAGCCCCTCCCACAGCCAATGGGAGCCGCAGCAGCTGCAGCCGTAGATACCCACAGAAGCCAACTGTGCCAGGTACTGCACAACCCCTGGAGCAGATCGACACCTGCACTGACCCCTGCTCCACCTTCAGGCTGTGCACCCTCGTTCATGAAGTGGAAAACAACTGAACCTGCTTCCCAGGACTGCTGGGAGAAATCAAGTAGGTAAGGCTTCGCCAGTACCTGCCCCAGTAAGCACTAACAATCGGGTCTTCTTTCAAAGGAGAATAGAGAGGAGAGGAGAAAAACTATTACTAAGGGGTTCCTAAAGTCCCATGAGCATTTTTTTTTTTTTTGCATTTTGTGCATTTTTCTATTTCCTAAGCATTTGCTGACACCCGTTTTCACATAAACTTTATCCTCACAGCATCTGCGGGGTGGAAGGTGTGGAGGGCAGAGCGACTGTCCTCCTGGCAGGAGGAAGACAAGGCCTGTGTCAGGGAGGAAGGAGGCCAGCAAGCGCCCGAGGAAGAGCGCCCTGGTCTCCAACCCTCCGAGTGGCTGTCAGCCGAGGCGAGGCATCTCTCGGGGAGAGGCGGCCTCAGGCCATTACTACCCAGGCAGTGGGCGCTGCGACTGAAATTCACCACCGTGGGAGAGTGGTCATCTTTTGTCCCTAAAGGGGAAAAAATGCACGTCAGGGCCCAAAGCCGGAGGAAATAAAAGTCAGCGCCTCAGGACGCCACGCGCACGCTTTCAGCGCTGGGTCAGGCCTCAGCAGAAGCCAGAGACAAGGGCGGCCCCCGTCTGGAGGAAGCCACGGGTCCTCGGGGGCTAGATGCGCGGCGCCCGAGAGGCCCCCCAGGCGCCGGCCAGAGGCGGGGAGAGGGGCGGCGGCGACCAGGGCATCCCGGGCTCCGCTCACCTGGCTGGGCGTTCCGCGCATCTAGCAGCGCCAGGCCCCACGGCCCAGAGAGGGACTGGGGGTCTTCCCTGCTCGGAGAGGCCCAGCCCCCGAAGCAGCCGGCGGCGGCCCGGAACTCACCTGCCGTCGCCACCGCGCCGCCGCCGCCTGTCAGTCAAGCGCGCCCTCAGCAGCGCCGCTCCAGGCTGTGGGGCCTGGCAGAACTCGCCCCGCCTCCCCCACCTCGGCCGCCCAATCGGAAGAGGACTACGCCACGTTGGGGGCGGGCCCCGGGGCGGGGCGTCCAGGGGGCGTGATCGGCGCTCTGACAGCAACGCCGCGCGCCGGAAGCGGCCCGGAACTTGGCGCGGCGGCGCGGCTGCCGGACCCGGGGCCGGTTCCACCATGCCGGTCACCGGGAAGATGTTTCGCCGGCGCCGGGCCGACTCTGAGTCGGAGGAAGATGAGCAGGATTCAGAGGAGGTTCGGTGCGTTTGGGGCGGGGCTTCCACCGACCTAGAAAAGAGCAACTGGCACGGGAGACTGACCGCTGACCGGGCGCTTCCTAGACTGAGTTAACTGTGAGCTGGGGCTGTTGTTCCTTCTGGACAAAGAAATTGAGTCTCCTGGGTATGAGGCCGTCGCCCCAGGCCGCACAGATGGGGGTGGTGCCCCGGGATATGCCTGGATCTGACTCCCAGGGGTCCGAGGCGCAGGGTCACCCTCTTGACCACTGTGCGGGCGGCTCTGCTTGGAGTCAGGGTGCCCTCCAAGCAGCCTGTTGGCTCTGGGTTCCACGGAGGATCTCTCAGCTTGGGCATTGCTTTTTTTTTTTTTCCCCAGGCTAAAACTGGAAGAGACCCGAGAAGTGCAGAACTTGAGAAAAAGGCCTAATGGGGTGAGGTGGGTACCACGGGGACAGCCGGGTGCTTGGCCGGTGGTAAAGACAGACACGCCACTGCCTGGGTTGTCATCCAGACATTTCAGAAATGGCTCTTATTAACACATCGTACACCTTCTGCTGCTTGGAGAGGGGACCAATGTTGCTTGTAGACGCTTAACCACATGTCCAGAGAACAGTGGTCTCTGGGAACGCTCCAGAGGTACAGAAACAGGTCATGAACTTGCACTTTAATTCACCCGATTAATTTTGTGAAATACACATTGATTATTAAGAGTTTAGGAAATTTGGAAAAATATAGTCCAAATAAAGAGTACCTTCCAGTGACTGGGGAGGTTGAGACAGGAGGATCACAAGCTCAAAGTCAGTCTCAGCAACTTGGTTAAACCCTCAGCAGCTTAGGGAGGCTCTATCTCAAAAAATATAAAGAATTGGGGATGTTGCTTATAGATTAAAAACACTTGGCTTCAATCCCCAGCACCAAAAGATAGATAAATAATGTTTATGCTTGCTCTCTGCACTCATAATTTGCAGATCCAGAAGTAACTAAGGTTAACATTTAAGGTTCTTTCCAGTCTGTTTCCTCTTTCTCTTTTGTGAAGATTTTCAGCAATGTGATATACATACTTTTTCTCTTGCTTTTTTCAACTCATTACAACATTGTGGGCATTCACTCATATTGTGGAATACTTTTCAGAAAATGGCTATATAATATTCCAACAGAACTATGCGCTGTAATTTATTAACAAATCTATGTAGGTCATTTATAAATTTTCACCATTGAAGATGGCTGAAGCAGCTATTCTCTTGCATTTGTCTTTTTTTACTGCACTTTCCTTGATGACAAAATCTTAGAAATGAGATTTTCAGGCCAAGACATGATGAATGGTTTTATAGGAAAGTGTACTACTTCCCCCTCGCCCTCAGCATCCACAGTAAGCCATTTCATTTTAATTTAATTGTGGGACTTTGCACCTGGCTTTCTTGTCTATCCCTCGGATCTTGCCCTTTATACTTATATTGCATCCTACAAATTTCTGACTGTTCCTCTTTATTGCTGAATTGTGATTTCTTTTGTTTTGCACAGTGCTGCTGCCCTGCTGGTGGGAGAGAAGGTACAAGAAGAGACCACACTAGTGGTAAGTTATGAGGTCCTCTCAGTGGCTTCTCTTTTGTAGAGGACTGTTCTTAAAATCAGTGATGACTGCTGGACATGGTGATGCACGCCTGTAATCCCAGCCACTTGGAGGATGAGGCAGGAGGATCACAAGTTTGGGGTCAGCCTCAGCAACTTAGTGAGGCTCTAAGCAACTTAGCAAGACCTTTATTCAAAAAATAAAAAGGCTTAGGGATGTAGCTCTGTGATTAAGCACCCCTGGGTTCAATCCCTGGTGTTTTAGAAAAAAAAAATAATGATGATGATGGTGGTCGCCATGCTGTTGCTGTGGTGCTCCCTCTAACTGTGCTTGCTCTCTGCAGGATGATCCCTTTCAGATGAAGACAGGTGGTATGGTGGACATGAAGAAACTGAAGGAAAGGGGGAAAGATAAGTAAGTAGAGGGTAGACAGATGCAGATTCATGCCACCCTCTGCCTCAGGCCAAGCACCTTCAGAGATGGGTTGGAGGGTGGTCTGCAGTGGTACTTTTCATGAAACATCTAGAAGTATCCTTTGTGCTTTTCAAAGGGCATGTTATTTAAAAACAAAAGAAGGGCACTTGCCTAGCATGCTCAGGCCCTAGGTTTGGTCCCCACCAACCCCTGCCCCCAACTCAAAAGAAATAAAACTTTAAAACTTAGCTCAGAGCCAAGTAGGTAGACTCCCTTTGTAAAAGTGCTTTGTTCATTACCTTTCAAACACGAAACCATTCTAAAAATAATATACTCAAATATTACAAAGCTTAAAAAATAAATTTCCCAGAGTTATCACCAGAAGCCAACAGATAGTTGGCATTAATTTTAGTTTGTATATCATACATACCATGTCATGTTTTTTGCCCAGCCATAAACAGAATATTGTGCTTTCTATTGTGTCCTTGTTTCATTCTTATATCATACAAGCTGGCCACACTGAATGGTGACTTGGAGTCTTTGCCTCACTGCTCTTTCAGGATCAGTGAAGAGGAGGACCTTCATCTGGGGACATCATTTTCTGCAGAAACCAACCGGAGGGATGAAGATGCAGACATGTAGGTGCCAGTCTGTTTGGCTGTGAGCACCTGGAGCTGGGCTGAAGTCAGACAAGTCTAAGATGATACTTAGTCACATTTGACATTTCTAGAGTTCTCTAGAAGACACCAAAGTTGACCTCTCTCTCCCTGCCTCTCAGGCTTCAGAACTTTGAAAACCTCTTAAAAAGCTGGGCATGGTGGCATGCGCCTGTAATCCTAGAGACTTGGGAGACTGAGGAGGGAGGATCCTAAGTTTGTGGCCAGCCTCAACTTATCTCAAAAAAAAAAAAAAAAAAAAGCAAAAAGGGCTGGGAACGTGGGTCAGTGGTTAAGTGCCTCTGGGTTCAATCCTGGTAGAAAGAAAGAAAGGAAGGGGGCTGGGGTTGTAGCTCAATGGTAGAGCACTTGCCTTACACGTGGAAGGTACTGGGTTCCATCCTCAGCACCGCATAAAAATAAAATAAAGGTATTATGTCCATCTACAACTAAATATATTTTTATTTTATTTTTTTTAAGAGAGAATTTTAATATGTTTATTTATTTATTTATTTTAGTTATAGGTGGACACAACATCTTTGTTTGTATGTGGTACTGAGGATCGAACCCGGGCCGCACGCATGCCAAGCAAGCGCGCTACCGCTTAAGCCACATCCCCAGCCCTAAATATATTTTTTAAAAAAAGAAATAAAAAAGAAGGAAGGTAGAAAACGTTTTAAAAGTTCTTTAAAGGGTGGTTCTTGGGATTTTAGATTCCTTGACTAGTGATATTTCCCCAAAATATTACAGGAATAAGCATGAACTTACCCATATTCTTTTGCTAAATCCTTTTAAAAACAAATACCACCTCTAATCCCAGCAATAGGCTGAGGCTGGAGGATGTCCAGTTCAAGACCAGACTGGGCAACTTAGTGGGATTCTGTCTCAAAATTAAAAAAAAAAATTTAAGGTGTGACTGAGGCTGTAGCTCAATGGTAGAATTCCCCTGGATTCACTCCTCAGTGTAGTAAAAAACAAAAATAACTACATATTGTACTTTCTGTTGTGTCCTTGTTTCATTCTTATATCATACAAGCTGGCCATACTGAATGGTGACTTGGAGTCTCTGCCTCACTGCTCTTTCTTTCAGGATCAACAGTTGGCATTAATTTTAGTTTGTATATCATACATACCATGTCATGTTTTTTGCCTAACCATATACAGAATATTGTGCTTTTTGTCTTCAAAGAAGCTTAACATCAGTAGATTGGTAAGACATGATATAGGTTGGTACTTTAAGTTGAAATTTTCTTTTTTTGGGGGGGGTACCAGGAATTGAACTCAGGGGCACTTGGCCACTGAGCCCCATCCCAGTCCTATTTTGTGTTTTATTAGAGACAGGCTCTCACTGAGTTGTTAAGCACCTCACTGTTGCTGAGGCTGGCTTTGAACTCTCAATCCTCCTGCTTTAGCCTCCCAAGCCACTGGGATTACAGGTGTGCACCACTGTGCCCAGTTTAAATTGAAATTTCTAACTTGAAAAATCACAAGTTATTTTTTTTCTCAGTTCTCCAGGAACTGAAGAGTATTTCCTCGTGGACCATCATGGATCTGTGGGCCAGTGTTGGGGACTCCTAATTTAGAAGATGTCCAACACGAGCTCTTGCCCTCTCTGATGCCTGTGGGTTTCTCTTTTCAGGATGAAGTACATTGAGACAGAGCTAAAGAAGAGGAAAGGGATTGTGGAACACGAGGAACAGAAAATCAAGCCAAAGAACGCAGAGGACTGTCTATATGAACTTCCTGAAAACATCCGTGTCTCCTCTGCAAAGAAGACTGAGGAGATGCTTTCCAACCAGATGCTGAGTGGCATCCCCGAGGTGGACCTGGGCATCGAGTGCGTGTTAGACCCTTCTTGTCTCTCCCTGCCCTGGGCACTCAGGAGAGCTGTTTGCCAGTTAAAAGTCATGGGGACCATTTTTTCCTTGGAAACCCACAAGCATAAATTCCATTCTCTCTGGAAGGCTGTTGCAGGAGTTTTCTGGAGGCTTGGGTCGGGGTGGTCAGAGAGACCTGAGGGCCTGACTGCTGAGAGCACAAGTGCTTCCTCGCCTCCTGCTCCCAGCTTGGGCTTTTACGCTGGGTTCTCCAGCGGGAGCTGTTAAAGGCTCCCCCAGGCTCCCCGATGATCCTCCTTTCACTTTAACTACAAAATACCTGCTTAGAGGGGGAGTATCACAAAAGAAATACAATGACCCACACCCTCACTGGGGAGAGTGCACAGGAGACCTTGGGTTCTCACCTCTTTCCTGGCCTTGCTGGCTTTGAACTACAGGCTTGATTTCCTGTTGATCAGAAGAGAGGAACAGCTCCTGATCTCCCATGACTACAAATGGTCCACAAGAACGTGACTGTAAAGGCGCTTGGTGAACTGTAGAGAGTCCTGCCTAGGACAGACCATTTCCCCACACAGGGGTGGGCTGCCAGCCTCGCCAGTGAATTCCACCTGCATACCAGAGGGGCTGTGGTCTAACATGGGCTCTGATTCCTCTCTCCCCATAGTGCAAAAATAAAAAATATCATTTCCACGGAGGATGCCAAGGCTCGCCTGCTGGCAGAGCAGCAGAACAAGAAGAAAGATAGTGAGACATCCTTTGTGCCCACGAACATGGCTGTGAATTACGTGCAACACAACCGATGTAAGCGCTCTGGCAAGCAGCCCTGCCGTCCCCCACGTTGGGCTAGGTGCCCAGGAGCCCCGCAGTCTGTCTGACGTGTACTCTGCTCTCTTGTGGTCCAGTTTATCATGAGGAGCTCAATGCTCCCATCCGGAGAAACAAAGAGGAGCCCAAAGCCCGGCCATTGCGAGTGGGTGACACGGAGAAGCCAGAGCCTGAGCGTGAGTACAGCTGAGGCCCCGGTTCCCAGGAGGCCTGTGTGCAGGCCAGGGCAGGCGGGGGAGGGCATCCTGGTTCTCATCCATGCTCTGGCCCATCCCTTTCCAAGCCTCAGCATCTTCATTTATACGATGGGGATGGTAACAGAACTCACCTCTTGGGGCTATTCTAAGGATTCACTCTATGACCAAGTACAGGAGAGACAAGCTGGGAAAGTTCAGACAGCAAAAATAAAACATACTCACCGCAGGCCCTCCCATGCTGTATGCACTGGCCTAGCCACAGGGAACCAGACGGTGTGGCCCTGGCCTGTGAGCAGCAGGGTCTCGTGGTGGGTTCCAGTGTGGCAGACTGTCTCCTCTTCTCCTCAGGGTCCCCTCCTAACCGCAAACGTCCTGCTAATGAGAAGGCCACTGATGACTACCACTATGAGAAGTTCAAGAAGATGAACAGGCGGTACTGAGGCGTCGTGGAGGGGGTGGCTAGCACACGCGGCCTCACCCGCCCTGCTGCAGAAGGCCTGGGCTGTCCCTGCTGGGCAGGCTTGGTGGCGCTGCTTCCTGCTGGCTTTCAAGCACTGAATTTGTGACTTTTTGAAACAAAACTGGGTAGTTTTCCTATTTGGGGGCAAACTGTTCCTATGAGCTTCATTAAATCTTGTTTGTAAATATGTTGACTTTCTCTTTTTTTAAAAAAAATATATTTTTTAGTTGTTGACAGACCTTTATTTCATTTATTTATATGCGGTGCTGAGAATCAAACCCAGTGCCTCACACATCTAGGCAAGTGTGCTACTGCTGAGCCCCCAGCCCAACCCCGACTTCTCTTAGTGCTGTTCTGAGTCGGAGGGCACAGCCGTGTGTTGCTCGCGGTGGGATGACATCCTTCATACTGTGCTTCCAAGAGCACACATGATCAGGTCTTCTGCTTTTGTGCATTTGGAATAGGGTTTGAGTCTGCATCCTTTTTTGCTTAGAGTAGGTCCAGCAGACAGCAGAAAACATGGGATGGGATCAGAGATATTAGTATTTCTGACTTATACAAAGTTACCTGTTTCTCTTCATTAAAAAAGAAAAACTGAGGGGCTGGGGATGTGGCTCAAGTGGTAGCGCACTCACCTAATATGCGTGAGACACTGGGTTCGATTCTCTGCACCACGTAAAAATAAAATAAAGATAGTGTGTCCACCTAAAACTAAAAAATAAAAAAAATTTTTAAAAAAAAGAAAAATTGATTTGGGTGCAGTTGCACACACCTGACTTGGGAGACTGAGGCAGGAGGATCCATCACAAGTTCAAAGCCAGCCTCAGCAACTTAGCACGGCACTAACCAACTTAGTGAGACCCTCTCTCTAAATGAAGAAAAAAAAAAAGAAAACAATCAAGCTGAGACAGTGGTGCACATCTATAATTCCAGCTACTATGGAGGCTGAGGCAGGAGGATTGCAGGTTTGAGAGCAGCCTGGGCAACTTAGACCTTCAGGGGGCTGAGTATCTTCATGATGTCCACTGTCAGCAGGTTGACTGACACCTGGGTAGGCCACACCCAAGGGCACAGTAAGAGAAGGGGACACACACAAGGCACTTCCATGGAAGATTCTATCTTAAACAGGGCAAGGGGTTATATTACAAAGGAACAGTGAGCATAGCTTCACCCATGGGGCTGTAGCAAGACATACCCATGCAGGAGACACTGACCCTCGAACCCAAGAAGGGTGGGGAAAACTCACATTTCTGTGACTGAGCACCTCAGCACCCAGCCGGGGAGTGTGACTCAGTCATGTGTAAGGTTGGTCTCCCACATAGACACTGTTTCAAAAAAATAAAATGGGGTAGAGATATAGTTCAGTGGTGTGCTCCTAGGTTGTATCACTAATACCACTAAAAAAGAAAAACTGCATTTCTTATCACTTAAAACAGTGATGGAATTGAAAATGAAACTCACCTTATTGTTTGTATTATATTTCTTTACATTAACATCAGATAATGTTTTCAAAGCCTGGGGTGGAGTAACTCAAATGTAAAACTGAATTACTAAGATAGATTTTTCTCCTTTAATTCAAAAGACATGGACATGCCCCAGCCTGTCAAGTACCTTCCCAAACTTGCTGCTATTTTCCCTGAGGCATTGACACAGGCACCACAACAAGGAAGGAGCAGTCTGTTGACTCCTGAGCTGATGTAGGGTAGGTGCTGTGGCTACAGAAATTTGGCTCGAGGTCAGATCTGAGCCCTGCTCCTGGTTAATTGTGTCCTTGGACAAATCCCTTTCCCTCTAAATCTGTTTTCTCATCTATAAAGTGGAGAATACCCAGCTCTAGTAGCATGCAAGGTCACAGAGGCAGGAACCACATGTGCCTCTTTTTTTTGAATACATGAGGACCTGGATTTCATCCTTATCACCACTACAACAAAACAAACAAACAAAAAATTCAGGCCAGACCAGTACTTCTCAAAACTATCAGGGCAAGATCTTAAAAAAAAAAAAAAAAAAAAAAAAAAAAAATCTGTAGAAGTCACAATTAAGAAGAGTCTGAGGGGCTGGGGATGTGGCTCAAGCGGTAGCCCGCTCGCCTGGCATGCGTGCAGCCCAGGTTCGATCCTCAGCACCACATACAAACGAAGATGCTGTGTCCGCCGAAAACTAAAAAAAATAAGATATTAAGAAATTAAGGGCTGGGGATGTGGCTCAAGCGGTAGCTTGCTCGCCTAGCATGCATGCGGCCCGGGTTCGATCCTCAGCACCACATACCAACAAAGATGTTGTGTCCGCCGATAACTAAAAAATAAATAAATATTTAAAAAAAAGAATTCTCTCTCTCTCTCTCTCTCTCTCTCCTTTCTCACTCTCTCTTTAAAAAAAAAAAAAAAGAAATTAAAAAATAAATAAATAAACAAAAGTAAGGGAATGTGAATAAACTACAGACTTTAGTTAATCTATGGAGTGGTTCATTAATTGTAACAAATGTAGCATACAGGATTTTAATAATATAAGATTTTGGGCTGGGGATGTGGCTCAAGCGGTAGCGCGCTCGCCTGGCATGCGTGGGGCCCGGGTTCGATCCTCAGCACCACATACCAACAAAGATGTTGTGTCCGCCGAGAACTGAAAAATAAAGATAAAAAAACCCCTCTCTCTCTCTCAAAAAAAAAAAAAAAGGTTTTAATAATGGATGGGCTGGGGTCGTAGCTTAATGGAAGAGCGCTTGCCTAGCATGTGCGAGGCCCTGGGTTCGATTCTTAACACCACAACTTTTAAAAAAATTAATAATGGAAACTAGGGGGATGGTATGTGGGAACCCTCTGACCTTCTCAATTTTTCTGTAAACCTAAAACTGTTCTTAAAAACAAAACAAACAAACAAAAAAAAAACCCACGTAACTATCAGCTGATGTCTACAAAAAACATTTCAGAAGAGGAGGTGCGATGTCGGGGGCTGCCCCTAATAAATATGGCGGTCTCACGCGCCAGGGGCGGGACTGCCCCAAACAAAGAGGGCGGCCACCGCGGGGCGGAAGCGGAAGCGTGCGGCTGGCGGGTCGCGCGGGTGCAGGGTCGGCGCAGGCTCGCGCAGGGCGGCGCGGGTCCGGGCATGAAGCTGGGCCGGGCCGTGCTGGCCCTGCTGCTCCTGGCGCCGTGGGTGGTGCGGGCGGTGGAGCCCATCAGCCTGGGGCTGGCCCTGGCCGGCGTGCTCACCGGCTACATCTCCTATCCGCGCCTCTACTGCCTCTTCGCCGAGTGCTGCGGCCAGAAGCGGAGCCTGAGCCGGGAGGGTAGGCGCGCCGGGCGGGGGCCGGGGCTGCGGGGGGCTGCAGGTGGCACCACCGCGGCGGCCGGCCGCACTCTGCTCGCGGGCCAGGGACCGGGTCCGGAGGAGCCCGCCGGGAGGCTGGAGCGCGGCCTGGGCGTCCCCGGCCGTGGCCTCAGGTGGGAGGAGCCGGCGGGTCGGTGCTCGGCGGAGCCCGCGGGCCTGCCCTGGCGGACTGGGCCACCTCTCCTGCCCTCCCCCGACTGGCTTTCTTTTTCCTAGCACTGCAGAAGGATCTGGATAAGAAACTCTTTGGACAGCATCTTGCAAAGAAAGTGATTTTAAACGCTGTGTCTGGTTTCCTGAGCAACCCGAGGCCCAAGAAACCTCTCACGCTCTCCTTGCACGGGTGGACCGGCACCGGGAAAAATTTTGTCAGCAAGATCATCGCCGAGAATATTTACGAGGGCGGTCTGAACAGTGACTATGTCCACCTGTTTGTGGCCACGCTGCATTTCCCCCACGCCTCGAACATCACCCTGTATAAGGCAAGGGCAGAAATTTGGAATCCTTCCTGGATGAAGCTGGGTGTGGGGTCTCTACTATGAGCTGTGGGGGTTCCCTGTTGTAATAAGTGAGCCTGAACACGGCACCACGTGTCAGTTCCCCTTTGAAGTTAGAGAGAGTTGAAATTCTTGGTCATTACACATCAAAGCTTTGTGGTGGTTTCTGAAACTAGGCCCAGTGATAGTAAGCATAGACATAGGCTTTTATTTATTTATTTAATATCTCATTATCATGACCATCATCATGACCTGTCCCAGTGGCTTATACTTTTTGTTCTTTTTTTTTTTTTTTAAAGAGAGAGGGAAAGAGATAGAATTTTAATATTTATTTTTTAGTTTTCGACGGACACAACATCTTTGTTTGTATGTGGTGTTGAGGATTGAACTCAGGTGCACACATGCCAGGCCACCCGCGCTACCGCTTGAGCCACATCCCCAGCCCCTAGACATAAGTTTTTAGAAATGGAAATGATTAAATCCAGTTTGAAGGTTGTCACATGTCATTCATTTTGTGCAAAGGGAAGCATGTCTAGAGAGGCCTAAGTTTGCTTGAACTTCCCTGCTGCTAAGTGATTTTACAGTTTAATTCACTGAATAACCAACCACCCAGGCTCTGGCAGTGACACCTAGACTCAAATCTTTTTTTTTTAAAGAGAGAGAATTTTAATATTTATTATTTTTTAGTTATCAGCGGACACAACATCTTTTGTTTGTATGTGGTGCTGAGGATTGAACCCGGGCAGCATGCATGCCAGGCGAGTGTGCTACCGCTTGAGGCACATCCCCAGCCCTAGACTCAAATCTTGACACTCCCTCCTACCAGCTGTGTAGCCTTAAGAAAGTCACCTGACCTCTCTGAGAAACAGGGTCTTCATTACATAATGGTGCTTGGGAGAATTCAGTGAGCTTTCAGTTATGTAGCATGGTGCCTGGCACTTGAGCTTTAAATAAGTGCTGTTACCTTTTAGGATCCATGTGACAGACCTGCAAAGTAGGCAGAACAGTCAGGTACTTAGCCCTCACCACCTGAACACAACTGCCTAGGGCTCCTGAGATTCTGGACTTCCAGCATTGAAACTGGACAAGTTCTAGGCCAATTGGGATGAGTTGGTTGTCATAGTTAGGATTGAGGCACCTCCATCTTAACAAATGACTTTGGGCAGGTTGACCTCTCCATCCCTGCATTTTCTTATCTGTCTGAAAGAGAATGTGGTAGTTTGTCCTGATGGCTTTGGGTGGAACGGTAACATGTTGTGCAAATGGTGCTTTGAATAGTGTCTTACAATGTTTTTTTGCAGTGCTACAAAAGGAACCCAGGGCCCCGAGCATGTTAGGCCTATGATCAACTGTCTACATTGGGGTAGCATAGTGAGAACACCTTGGCTGATAGGGGCCAACAGAGCAGGGAGTCCTGTGTAAATAGTGACACAGTGAGCTCAAGCCACTTCAGGTCTCCAGAGGTTCCTGTGTAAGTGAAAGCTAGTTCAGACCTACAGGGCAGGATTGCTGCTTAGATTAGATACACACAAGGAACATTGTAACCACAGTCACAGTAGCCAAGGATAACCCCGGAATAATAATAAGACCTACAGTGTAACTTCCAGAGTCTTCCTTAGAAAATAAATAGCTCATTTTCCTACCTCACCTGGAGGGGAAAAAATATCTGTGGATTTTATAGAATCATAGTCTAACTTTCTGATAAAAAAGCTTCAAGGTGTCTTGTTCCTTACCCTGAACTGGGGTGTGGCTCTGTGGTAGAGCCCTTGCCTAGCATGCTCTAGAACCTAGCCTGGGTTCCATTCCCAGCACACACAAAAATAAGTACCTAAATGTGTTCACAGGGTATATGGTGAGGCGGATTTATTTCAGGAACTGTTCCAGAAACTCCGATGTGCTGCCTCACCAGGTGTCCTCTAAGTGCTGGCCTGGGGTTCAGCTGCTCTCCTGAGGGAGCCGGATCACCACATTTCCGACTATAAGTTGGAGCACTGGCGCTGGCCATGCTGCCGAGTAAGGGTAGAGGTCACTTAGGTTCTCTCTTCCAGAAAGATTGGAGTACACTACACAGCGTGTGTAACTCACTGCCGTTGTTGGCCTAGTCTCCCAGCAGGAGTCATCACTGGGGTGAGGGGTTTGGAGTCAGGCAGGGCTGGGTTCAGATCCTGCTCTGCTACATACTGTATAATCTTGGGCATGTGGGTTAAGCTCCCTCTACTTCCACGTCCTCATCTGTAAGCCAGGTATGATGGTGCC
Organism: Ictidomys tridecemlineatus; assembly: GCF_052094955.1. Lineage (NCBI taxonomy): Eukaryota > Metazoa > Chordata > Mammalia > Rodentia > Sciuridae > Ictidomys > Ictidomys tridecemlineatus. Next base: position 204,434,383 of record NC_135480.1, on the reverse strand, counting down.
CCCTCCCTGGAGTGATCGTGAGGAAGAAAGTGCATGTCAGGTTCTTGGTGCAGACCTCCCAAAATGCACCCATGGTTCTCAGTGGTGGAAGTTGTCCCACAGGGCTAGGGTGTGGCTCAGTGGTTGATCACAGGCCTAACACGTTCTTTTCGTAGCACTGCAAAGAAATGGTTGTTTCCGTTGTGCTTGCTGAGGGCTCTGAATTGGCTTTCCCCTTGCAATCCAGGACCAGTTACAGCTGTGGATCCGAGGCAACGTGAGTGCCTGTGCGAGGTCCATCTTCATCTTTGATGAGATGGACAAGATGCACGCTGGCCTCATAGATGCCATCAAGCCTTTCCTGGACTATTACGATGTGGTGGATGAGGTCTCCTACCAGAAGGCCATCTTCATATTCCTCAGGTGAGGTCCCGGCAGGGACATGGCTGAAGGGCTGGGCGCGCGCCCGTGGGCGTCGGGAAGCCCAGTCCCCCCTCACTGCAGCTGTCTTACAGCAATGCTGGAGCAGAGAGGATCACAGATGTGGCTTTGGATTTCTGGAGAAGAGGGAAGCAGAGGGAGGAAATCAAGCTCAAGGACATGGAGCACGCCTTGTCTGTGTCTGTCTTCAACAACAGGAACAGTAAGTGGGCTGTCTGCGCCAACCTTCAGAATCCCCACCATTAAGTTAGGAAGCATGAGCGCCTCCATCCCCAGGAGCTGGGTAGAAATCCACTTCTCATTCCCTTCCAAGTCAGAATTCCTAAGGGGAATCTGGTGACAAACTCCAGGTGACTTTTATGAACACTAAAGTTTGAGCAGTACCATTTTCAACAAAGAGGGAAATTGTTGAAATTTCGAAAATTAGTTTTCTTCAGCTAAGTATTTTCTCTATAGTGGAAAAGAAGAGGAGACCACTGTGGGTGGCTGGTGGGGACGGGGCCCCAGGAGGCCTCTTCCTTTGTCAGCCTCGAGTAGAACTCAGGTCCTGTGTCTGAGAACACAGTGCCAGGGCAGGCCCTCGCCCTGTCCAGCCATAGGCCCCGTTCCCACCTGCACATCGCCTGTAGTCTCACAATCCCCTTGGTGAGGAGGTGGCTGTTTTCCCTATTTGCAGATGAGGACCGTGAAGCACAGCCCATTATGTATCTTTGCTTCCAGAACCGAGCTTTTGACTTCTGGCTCAGCTACCTGTCCTGCCAGTGTCACACAGACCTTTGACCTTGAACCCTGGGGGGATCAGGCCATGCCAGGGCTGACTCACTGGCTGAAGACTTCGCAGTGCCCTTTGCCTGGTCACATCTTTACTCGGGTTTGAAGAGACAAAACAGAGGGCCTTGGCCTTGAGTTTTTTGGGGTTTTTTGGTACCAGGAATTGAACCTAGGGGCACCTAACCACTGAGCCAAATCTCCAAACCCTTTTGGGTATTTTATTAGAGACAGGGTCTTACTGAGTTTCTTAGGGCCTCGCTGGCTTTTGAACTCACCATCCTTCTGCCTTGGCCTCCCAAGTTGCTGGGATTATAGGCATGCGCCACCACGCCTGGCCCAGAAAGCCTTGTTTGAAACGTGGTTGCTAAGAAATTCATACTGGAATTTCAGGAATAGCATGGGGCATTTTATGTGAACTTTTAAGTGTAATATTACTGAGGAAAGACAAATATTGTGTAGAATGTTAAGAAGTCTCTTTCATGCCGGAAGACGTGAGCAGGCACCACGGGAACTGTGACCTCCGGTGGTCATGACAAGGCAGTGCTGAGACCACACTGGCAGGCCGCACAGTGGCTGCAGGACAAGCGTGGCCACTGGACAGACCTGGCTTGGCCACTGTGGAGGGAGCTGAACGCTCACTGCGCAGCAAGTGGACAGGCATTCTTGCCCTCGGACCTTGTGCTGTGATGATGATAAAGATGGCAGGATGTGTGCATGCGCGTGTGCTCACTCAGTAAATACGCACACACAGACACCCACATCCTCCTCCGCTTGTGGAAAAAAAAATAAGAAATGGTTTGTGCTGCTAGGATAAGTTCAAGCCATACTTAGAGAGCCCAGAGGTTTCAGGCAGCATTTGAGCTCACCCGTGGGACTGAGCCATGTGGACAACTAAGGGACAATATTCCCTTGGGTCTGCAGGTACAGGTCTCTGAGGTAGGCAGGGGCTGGGGTCATGGCAGGAAGGACAGTAGTGAGGTCTGGCCACTTACCCCAAGTGAGGAGAGGACCCGGAGGGTTTTGGCAGGTGATGACATGCCCCCGGTTCTCAAGGGATCCTGGCTGCTGTGGACAACAGATTCTCTGGTGTGGTAGCCATGGAGGTGCTAAGGCCCGGTCAGATTCTGGGTGCAGTTTGAAGGTAAAAGCCAGATTTCCCACAGGATTGCTTGTGGGCATGAGAGAAGTCTGAGGTTTGAGCAGAAGGAGGGTGGGTCCTGCCACTGGATGGAGCAGGAGGAGCAGGCTTATGGGGATCACATGATCAGTGTGTCCTGACTTGTTGATGTCCCAGCAGGGATGTGGAACAGACGTGGCCCGTCCTAGGGACACTCCAGGGGAGCTATCTAGTTGGGAAGATAGTTCTGGGAGTCAGCAGTACGTGTCCTTTGTTCCTCTGGAGCTGGGGGTTGAACAGCCCCGGCCCATAGACGTTTTATTATTGTCGGGTGCTGCTGCTGGGGCTGGAACCCAGGGCCTCGCTCATGCTAAACAAGGGCTCCACCACTTGCTGCAACCCCAGCCCTTTTGATATTTTGTGACAGGTCTCTCTAAATTGCCCAAACTGACCTCAAACTTGCAATCCTCCTGCCTCAGCCTCCTGAGGGGCTAGGATTACAGGTGTGCACCACTGCACCTGGCCCAGTAGGTGGTTTTTAAATCACTGGTTCTGCTGGACACCTTCTGGGCCTGTGTGGCCAGGTCCTTGTCATCATTGCTGTGCTCAGAGGTCCCCTTTTTCTCTGGGCCCTGCCCAACCACCCCAGCTGCCTGGTTCACTTCATAGTGCCTAGGGATTGGCCCTGTGGGAAAGTGTGTCTCTCCTGGTTGGTCGAGTGTCTCCTCACCCCTGGTGGAAAGCCCTGTGCCAGCAGTGTCTCTGGCTGGCTGGCTGGCTCTGCTGTTCCCAGGACCCAGCACACACCTGCTGGGTGAGCCATTCCACTTGTTAGTGTGGTTAATTTCTGTGGCCACATTCTCCTTCCCAGCCAGCCGGGCGGGTCTACTGAGAACCAGTGGTGTGCGAGGCACTATTGGGAATGGAAAGCTTACACTTCAGTCTTGGTGGAGTTGGCATTAGGGGCAGAGTCACAAGGAATAACCAGCCAAGCAGCAGGGTGTGGAGGATCGTGGGAGTGGTGAGCAGTGGGTGCTGTGTGGTGTGGGAGGGAGTACCCCCTGGATCAAGAGTCCCACGAAGCCAGGTATGGTCGTGTGCACCTGTAATCCCAGGGACTCAGGAGGTTGAGGCAGGAGGATTGCAAGTTGGAGGCCAGCCTCAACAATTTAGACCCTAAGCAACTTAGAAAGACCCTGTCTTAAAATAAAAAGGACTGGGATGTGGCTCAGTGGTTAAGCACCCCTGGGTTCAATCCCTGCTACCAAAAAATAAATAAAAGGTCCCAGGACCCGGGAGGGCTAGGCAGGGCTAGGGAGACCCTCTGGGAGAATGCCTGGCAGAGCCATGTCCCTGGGTGTGCAGTGTCACATTCGCACTTGGGTGTTTGAGGGGGTCCGGCTTTTGGCTCTGGGATGCTCTGCACACTTGGGCTGCACTGCAGCAGCAGTGAGTTTCTGCCCTCTGCTAGTCCAGATGCCAAAGTTCCAGCAGAGTCCAGGTTTTCAGGACTCACCCGCTCCTGCACCACCTCTGCTGGTCCCAGGGTTCCTGGGACACTGACCTTGTGTTGCCAGGCAGAGGTGCTCTGCATCGTCACCCTGCCCCTGCTGTCGTAGAAGAGTCACAGCTTGTGGGTGTGTGCTGGGTGGACGGACTGGCAGGTGGCTGGTGGCAAACAGCATCTTTTCCTGTTTCCCAGGTGGTTTCTGGCACAGCAGTCTGATTGACCGAAACCTCATTGATTATTTTGTCCCCTTCCTGCCCTTGGAATACAAACACCTGAAGATGTGCATCAGGGTCGAGATGCAGGCCCGTGGCTATGAGGTTGACGAGGACATCATCAGCAGAGTGGCTGAAGAGATGACCTTTTTCCCCAAGGAGGAACGCGTTTTCTCTGACAAGGGCTGCAAGACGGTGCACACCAAGCTGGACTATTACCTTGATGACTGACGGCCCACACCAGGCTTTGAGAGGAACTCAACACTCAGTCTGCCCCTGCTCCTTTCCAGGGAAGAGGAATCAAATGGATATTTCCAGGAGTGCAGCAGGAATTCTGGGCCTATTCCCTCCCTGGAAGGCCACAGTGCCCTACCTTCAGAACCCGGATATGGACAGGAGGTGTCTGGGGCCTTCAGAGGAGAAATCTGCAGCTCCCAGCCCACCCACTCTGGGGCTCGTGATTTTTTAAAAATTATGTTTTAATTTCACTTATTTCTGTTTCAAGGAACGATAAATAAGTTTTACTGAAAATGTGATAACTTTATTTAAGATGGTTTTTAACATTATGAGAAACTTTTTTCAGATTCTAAGTTTTTGGCTTTGTGTGATTTTTTTCAAATCCTCATCATTACAAACCGTCATGTCTACCGCATTAAGGCTGAGCATGGTCCTTGGCATCTGTTCTGTGGGATGGCAGTACAGGGGACACCAGCGCTATCCCGGGATGACCAGAACCAGCCCCACCAGGGCCAGGAAGTGTGCAGACAGAAGGAGGAGTACAGCAGAGGACCCAGGCCGGCCCGTGGTAAGCCCGACGTCCTCCTGGGGCTTTCAGCTGGGAGCAGTGGGGACAGTGGGCGCTATGGGGACGAGCTTGGTCATACTGCGTGCACGCGTCAGAACTTGAATCTTTTGAAAGAAACATCCAGAGCCTGGCACACCTGCCCGCCATCCCAGGTTGAAGAGGGAGGATCAGAAGTCTGAGGCCAGCCTCAGCAGGAGAGTGAGGCCAGAGGAGACTTAGTGAGGACAGTAGTGAGACCCGCCACGGGAGGAGAGCTGGGATGCAGCTCAGTGTGGCAAAGCGCCCATGACAATCCACCCCACCCCAAAAAAGGGAAGAAAAGGACCCTCCAGCTCCCCACTTGCCAGCCCCGCTACGTCTCCAAACGAGCCGCGCTTCCTCTGCGGGTTCTTCAGTTGTGATGGATTTTGCCATATTCTTTTTAAGAACTCCCTCATGGTCACTAGTTTTGTTATGTTGAATGAGAACTCCCCACATCTAGGAGAGCTTAGCTGCCCCTCTGAGAAGGCCAAGAATACTGTTATCTATAAATGCTACCATTTTACAACAGAATTTTGAACTTTTGGTTTCTTTTTCTCTGGGTGGTGCTGGGGACAGAGCGCAGTGCCTCACATGTCCGAGGCGAGGGTTCTCTGACTGTGCCATGTCCCAGCCTCGCATAATTTGCGGATACATGCGAATGTGCTGGAGACTGGAGCTCACATGTGCTCACTACTGAGCCACACCCACAGCCTTTTGAGTATGGTTTATAAAGGAAAACCCTTCACCAGAGGCCTGTGCGTGTAGGCTGAGTAAAGACGTAGCAAGGCAGTTCTGGTGGGAAGGAAGTGCAGTCTGACCTTCACCAAGCTGCCAAGGCACTGCACTTCAAGGGTAGGACTCACAGAGCTCCTGGCACCCAGCCATGGTGCTCCAGTCCAGCTAAGGTGTCAGGCAAGAGCGCAGGGCTCCAGGAGACAAGCCATATTGTGCAGCGCAGCTCACATGCCTACAGAGGGGCAGGGCTCCCCAGGAAGGGTCCAGCAGGCTTAGAAGATGGCTGGAGGGGCCGAGATGCTCAACGGCAGAGCCATGCTCATGTTCAAGCCCTGTGTTCAGTTCCCGGCATAAAGACGATGCTGGTCTGGCTGCTGTGGGAGCCCCTGCCTTACGGCTACCTCGCCTGTTTCTAGAGTGCCTGGTCTCCCTAACATGGTTCAAGTGTCCCTAGCAGTCACAGATGAGCTCTGATCATCTCTCTGAAGATGGCAGCCCTGGCACCTGTAAGGCTATAGATAGGAAAAAGAAGTCCTCTGACATCATTTTGCAAAGTTCAGCCTCAGTAGATGAAGCAGTTTGGGGTTGAACAGAGACTGCCTTAGGCCAGACCAAGGAAATAAGTCTCCTGCCAGTTGAGCACCTTCAACTGAGAAATGGAGGGAGGGGGCAGGGCCATGAAGAGGGGTGTGAGGGCTGGGGATGTGGCTTAAGCGGTAGCACGCTCGCCTGGCATGCGTGCGGCCCGGGTTCAATCCTCAGCACCACATACAAAGATGATGTGTCCGCCAAAAACAAAAAATATTAAAAATTCTCTCACCTTCTAATAATTTTTTTTGAGAAATTTTTTTAATATTTATTTTTTAGTTTTCGGCAGACACAACATCTTTGTTTGTATGTGGTGCTGAGGATCGAACCCGGGCCACACGCATGCCAGGCAAGTGCACTACCGCTTGAGCCACATCCCCAGCCTCTCACCTTTTTTTTTTTTTTAAAAGAGGGGTGTGAACTTTCTAGAAACTTTCCAGTCCTGTGAAGTCCATGTTATGACCTCAGTGACAAGATGACTGCCAGGATAAGTGTGGTTAAGGTAAGATCTGAGTGACAACCAGGTTCTCGTTGTGTCCTAGTTTTGGGTGGGAAGAGCCAGCAGAGGAGTTTCCTCACCCGAGTTAGGGTCCTGGGGCTTCAACTTTTCCTTCCTGCGTCGGCCTCAGGAGGATGTATTTTCTAGAGTGAAGCCCACCTGGGTCCCAGGGAGCTAACTCTGGGGATAGCCACCTTTGAGACAAATCTTGGCTGTGAGATGCAGGCTGCCAACCCCCCACACCTGGGGTAAGTGTGTCTAACCCGAGATGTTGAAAACCTTTATTCTGCGCTGACTTTGCCTCCACATAAAATAGGGGTAAGAAGAAAAAGTGACATCTCACAACATAGTATTTAGTTTTTATTATTTTCTATTCACTAGTCAATTCAAGTTCTTGTCCATATCTCATGAGAGGCTGGGCTTTTCCAAATCAGCAACCACAGTCCAAAGGTGGCCCACATGTGTGGAATTTATTGCATCACTGTAAACAGGAAACCTTGTCTCCTCCAGACCACAGGCCCAAAAGGTTATAAAAGAAAGGTAACTTAGCTCCAATGTAAGAACACGTCCTGAAACTCAGCAGCCTCACCTTGGCATCTTCATTTATTGGGTGGTGCTGAGGAAGAGAACTCAGGGCCTCATGCATGAGAGGCCAGCACTCTACCCAAGCCACGTCCCCAGCCCACAGAGGTGTTTGGGGGTGTTTTTAGATATTTTTTTAGTTGTCATTTTATCTCTTATGTGGTGCTGAGGATTGAAACCAGCACTTCCCACGTGCTAGGCGAGGGCACTCTATTGCTGAGCCACAACCCCAGCAGGCATTTCCACATTGCAGACTTTTCATTCTTGCACATTTCACACATATAAAAATGTTACCCAGTGCCTCAATCACGTGTCTAGTTATATCACAGCTGTGGGTCAGGCAGAAGGATCCTGCTGGCTGGAATCTGACTCTATTTTCCAGTGATCAGGGCCATCCAGCCTGGCACTGCCATGCAGGGGTCAGCATCAGATGACACCCAGACCAGCCACCACTCAGATGACCTTCTTTGATCTTCAATTGTGACCATATCGTACCTTGAACTTAACAATAAAAACTCATACTACTTCCCTAGCACAAAAAATAAAAAACCCCATACTATTTAAAAGTACCTGAGAATAAGCAATTATTCCATTTTATGTCGTTCCCAGGTTTTAAAAATACAATCTTTTTCTGGGGTGGGTACAGGGATTGAACTCAGGGGCACTCAACCACTGAGCCACATACCCAGCCCTATTTTGTGTTTAAATAAAAAAATTTTTTGTGTGTTTAAATAAGACCGGGTCTCACTGAATTGCTTAGCGCCTCACCATTGCCAAGGCTGGTTTTGAACTCGTGATCCTCCAGCCTCAGCCTCGCAAACCCCTGGGATTATAGGCGTGCACCACGGAGCCCGGCAAAATACACTTATGTTTAAGGAGGTGCTTAAGCATTTTGCTCCCTCCACAATCAGGCTCTGCAGGCCCGCACAGCCCAGAGCACCCACCGGTCCTGCTGAGCTGCACATGACTCACATGTGAAGTGTTAACAGGCAAATGTAGCATGATGGTAGTGGCGTGTCTGGAGGACATGGTATAAGGAGCTGGCAGGCTCACCAAGCTGACAGTGGGAATTCCAAGGCCAGGGCCAGACCCAAGGGACTCTGGATCCTGGTCTGCTTACAGAGCCTGGGTGCACCTTCACTCTTAGGATGACAGTCCAGCCCTGGGCAAGAGTAGCCGGTGTGCAGGGCCATATCCTCCTCGCCAACACCATCTGAACCTGCAGGGCCACTGATGTTAACTAAAAATACTACCAGCCAGTGAATGCGCTTTGTACAAAGAAAAAGCAGAGCAAGATGACTTTGGCATGTGAAAACCTGATGCTCCCAACTGTAGCAGGGTCCCTGGGGTCCTTGGTCAAAGTACTGGCTTGAGAGGCCGGGCCATGGGTCACCCACCAATGACCCTCCACCTCACGCACAGCTGTTTGTAGGCACTTCCATGAAGGTTAATAACTGTGCATATAAGGATTCTAAAAGCTCACATTCAATTGCAAGGAACAGCTGAACTGCCATTATGTTGCACGCAGGACAGATTAGTGTCTTTTCAATAGTTAACTCTTAGAAACTTCTAAATCCCAAGTTCACAGGTGCAAATATGCAGAACCCTGAAGAGGTCTTCAAAGTGCTTCTGAAGGACAAGGTCCAGGTGTGGGTAAGCGCTCAGTGGAAATCTAGCCGGGACTGAACGGTCTTGCAGCCCTTGTCTGAATAGATTTTCTCATCTTTGGGGAAAAACGTCATTTCCTCTGCCACCCTGGTGACAATGTCTTCATCTACAGCAGCACCACGGGCCCGCATCTCTGCCCGCACACACATCTTCACGTGTTTGTACTCCAAGGGCAGGAAGGGGACGAAGTAGTCGATGAGGTTTCTGTCTATCAGCCCACTGCGCCACAGACCACCTGCAGAACAACACAGAGCTGTCTCCTGCCTGTCACTGCCACCTGGTCGAACTCCACACCTGATCTCAGCCTGCAGCATGTTCTTCACGTCTTCACTCCTGGCAAGTCTGTCAGGTGTGCAACCCCTGCTAAGGCCCTAGGGAACCCCTCAGCAGCAGAGCCCCTAGCAAGTAGGCTCTGGGGCTCTGTAAAGAATCAGCAGAACAGACAGCACCTGCTGGCTCCTCGCCCTGGGGACTCACTGTGTTTATTGTTGAAGACTCCGACAGACAGCACAGGTTCCAGGTCCTTCAGCTGGATATCTTCCCTCTTTCTTCCTGCCCTCCAAAAGTCCAGAGCTGTCTTAGTTATGAGGTCCCCACCTGCATTGCTGGGTTGGCCAGGGAATAGATCAAATCACATATCAAGACTTCTATGTTTCATCAGGAAATGAACCTGCTCCAGGGTTTATTTATTTTTCTGGTGCTAGGAATGGAATACAGGCCTCAAGCATGCTAAGCATGCTATGCCACTGAACTCCGCCCCAGCCCTAAGCTTCAGCCTTTCTTGGGGTGCTAGCAGTTGAACTCAGGGTCTCATGCATGCTTGGCAAGTACTCTACCACCAACCTACACATCTAGCCCCTGAAGCTTTCTTCTTAGACCAAATTTACTAAATGCTACTATACACAAAAGAAACTGCCCTCAAGGAACTTAAAATTTGTTTCTGTTTTGTTTTGCATATTGAAGATTAAACCCAGGGATGTTCTGGGCTACACTCCCAGCCCTTTTTAAATTTTATTTTGAGATAGGGTCTTGCAAAGTTGCTGAGGCTCACCTCAAACTTTCAATCCTCCTGCTTCAGCCTGCAGAGTCACTGGGATTATAGGCATGCACCATTTGTTTCCTTTTTATTACTATTATTAGTGATTAATTTATTTATTTTGATATGGGGATTGAACCTAGAAGCATTTTGTCACTGACCTACCCCCCCACCCACCCCCCACCCACCCCACTCCAATCTTGGTACTGGGGATTTAACCCAGGGATACTTAAGCACCTAGCCACATCCCCAGCTGTTTTTTAAATATTTTACTTAAAGACAGGGTCTCGCTGGGTTGCTCAGAGCCTAAGTTGCTGACACTGGCTTTGAATCCATAATCCTCCTGCTTATCCTCCCGAGCCAGGCCATCCCCAGCCCTTTTTCTTATCTTTTTATTTTTATGGTTAATTATTTTCAGAACATAATTTTAATAATAAATACCTCCACACATTTAGGAAGCTCCTCTAGGATCCTGGTGCCTTGCTCTTCTCACTACACCCCTCCCCTATTCGGGCCAAGGGCCCCACAAGGCTCTCCACCCACATCCATGGGCTCACCTACACCTCCTCCTCCCCCTCCCCCATGCACTGCCCCACCCTGTGGTCCCCTATCGCCTCTCCAGCCAGAGCACCCACCTCCCAGACCACCCCTGCACACTGGCTTCCCCACCTGCGGCCCTCCTCACTGCTCCAGGCTGGGGCACCAGGGGAAAACAGTCCATGAAGGCCACCAGAAGAGTTGTGGAAGCCCAGTGGCCACTATGGCAGGGCCAAGTATAACCTGGGCACCATGGAGAGGATGGCGACTCCACCTCCCAGGACGGCAGCAAGGACAGGGACAGGAGCAGCAGAAGCCCTGGGATTATATGCAGTCTTCTTTTTTATTCTGAGACAGTTTTGCTAAGTTGCTTAGAGCCTTGCTGATTTACTGCGGCTGGCCTTTAACTTGTGACCCACCTGCCTCAGCCACGCGAGTTGCCAAGACCAAAGGTGTGCACCACTGCCCAACACCATCTATGTCTTCATAGCTTTCTGGGATCATGCTGTGGTTTTATAACACACAGTTCCAAATTGTCTGTTATCAGTAATTATTTCCTCAGCTCATTCACCCTTGCCCATTCTATGCCATGCTGATTACTGGTAACCAAAAAGTAAAAGTAACTTTTACCAGGCTGGCACTTCTGTCCCTGATAAACAAAATGCAGGTGGTCACAGGACCTCATTCTAGCACTGGGAGAATGGAGGACTCGTGTGTCCCTGAGAAACCACTGCTGGCTGACCTGAGAAAGATGAAGATGGCTTTGCAGTAGGACACCCCGTCCACCTGCTCGTAGTAGTCTAGGAAGGGCTTGATGGCATCGATGATCCCGGGGTGCAACTTGTCCATCTCGTCAAATATGAAAACCGAGCTGGCGCAGGCACTCACGTTTCCACGGATCCACTTCTGTAGCTGCTCCTAGACAGACCATGAAAGAGGTGGCAGAGGCTCAAAGGCTACACCCAGGGAGCCCAAGCACTACCCTGTTCCTCTGCTCTAAAGGACCAAGGAAGGGGTTCCTGGGGCTCTGTCACCTTTGCAAACCATCAGAAGTGTAAAGGGTAGGGGGGCGCCTGGGGTTGTGGCTCAGTAGAGCGCTTGCCTAGCACGTGCGAGGCCTTGGGATTGATCTCAGCACTACAAGAAATAAATAAATAAAGGTATTGTGTCCAACTACAACTAAAAAATAAATATTAAAAAATAAGGGGCTGGGGATGTGGCTCAAGCGGTAACGCGCTCGCCTAGCATGCGTGCGGCCCGGGTTCGATCCTCAGCACCACATACAAACGAAGATGTTGTGTCCGCCGAGAACTAAGAAAAAATAAATAAATGTTAAAATTCTCTTTAAAAAAAAATAAATAAATAAGGGGCTGGGGATGTGGCTCAAGTGATAGCGCGCTCGCCTGGCATGCGTGCGGCCCGGGTTCGATCCTCACCACCACATACCAACAAAGATGTTGTGTCCGCTGAGAACTAAAAATAAATATTAAAAGTTCTCTCTCTCTCTCTCTCCTCTATCACTCTCTCTTTAAAAAAAATAATAAATTAAATAAATAAATAAATAAACTATTGGGCCAGGGCTGTGGCTCAGCGGTTGAGCACTTGCCTCCCATGTGTGAGGCACTAAGTTCGATCCTCGGCACCACATACAAAAAAATAAATAAAAGATATTATGTTCATTTACAACTAATAAAATATTTAAATAAAAATTATTTATGTTAAAAAAAAGTGTAAACTGGCACAAAGATAAATGCTGAGTTGCAAAGACATTTTTCCTACCTCAAATGTCATGCTTTGACTTCTTAAGGGTCTAAGAGGTAGAAGACATAGGAATATTTATCCTTCCTGTTGACCACCCCATAGTTTTCACCTCACATTTGAACAAAACCTCCAGTCAATATTGCCACATACACTGAGGAATAAGGTACTAGATTAAGGCTGTTTAGTCTTAGATTAAGACCAAGACCCCAGACTAGAGCAAAGAACTGACCTAGATGACATTTCATGAAAAGTCTGTCCCTATGCTGCTGGCTTTTTTTTTTCCTTGTGGTGCTAAGGATAAAGCCTAAGGCTCCTGGCACACTAGGCAAGTGCCCTACCACTGCTCCTCACCCCCAGCCTCGAGGCTTTTCTTGAAACAAAAACACCCAACAAGTTCTCAAACCCAAAACATGAAAGAACTTGACCATGAACGCCCCCCGCCAGATACCCCTTCATCTATTTTGCCAGAGATTTACAATACAATTTTTTTTCTCTTTTTGCAAGAGATTTACAATACAATTTGAAAACAAGAAAATTATTTCTTCCTTTTGGCAATCTTCCCTGTCTTAAGAGCTTGAGTGGAAAATACTTTCACTTCCTAGTTCAGTTAAGTTTCTATTTCCCATTTTAGTTGGCACCTAACAGCAGGAATATTAACCTTAATAATGACACATTCACTTAGAAAACATTTAACACCTTAAATGTGGAAAGAATATCTCAGAGAAACACTCATGAGGCTTTCTTTGAGCCAAGACAAGGACTTGAAGGTCGAGAGAAACAAGGTATAAAAACCATTTAAGAGGGGAAAAAAAAATCCTCTAGTCTACCCTTGCAAAATGCAGGGGTACAGCTGAGGCCCCTGGGGGGACAGGGAGCATTAAAGGAGGCCAGGACCATGCTATCCATTGAGACTATGCACTCACTGTAGAGGGTAGCTAGCAGGTAAAGTGGGAGCTGGGAGGTTTGAGTTTAAGCTTTTTGGGGCCCAAAGGCCACAAATATTTTGAGGAGCAAGTCACCTTGCCTCTCTTGGCTCCATCTTTTAATGGGAATTACATCACCTACTCTGCTGGACTTCTAAGGAGAGATTTACAGGAGATCTTCCTAACCCCCTGGACTACATGGAGCCTTAACTCTGGGGCTGTTGCGATGCAAAGACAAGAGGGGGCCAGAATTAGCAGGCAGGTCACCCAGGCCACTCTGAGCACCCTGCGAGGAGGTAAGGGTGGGTTCTCTTACTTGGTACAGTTTAATCTTCTGCTCATGAGGGAAGTGCAGAGTTGATACAAACAGGTGGACAAAGTTGCTCTTCAGGCCTTTTGGGTGAAGATTTTCAGCCACAATTTGACTGACAAAATTCTTGCCTGTGCCAGCCCAGCCATGCAAGGACAGGGTCAGTGGTTTCTTGGGGTTTTTGTTGTTCTTGAAGCCAGTCAGCGCCTTGAGAATCACTTCCGTGGCCAGATGCTGTCCAAACAGCTTCTGCTCCAAATCCAACTTGAGGGCTGCGGGAGCCAGGCCCCGGACAGAGAGAAAAACACACGTTAAAAATGCATCAGAGAAGCGGCACTTTCCCAGCTGACCAAAGCGAGAGGCAGGCTCAGCGAGCGATCCGGCAGCGACTCTGCCCACCCGGGAGCCAAGGCTGAGGCTGACCCGCAGGGGCTGGAGCCAAGTGATGCCACCGCCGAGGAAGTGCATTAGGTGGCGGTTCTGCTTAGCCCTACGCGTCTGACCAGGAAGCTAGATGGCCTCTTTCATCCAAGGTCGGACCACCTCCCGGCCGAGCTGCAGGCTACTCTTCCGCCATCCCCGCGGGCTTCCAGGCGGCGCGCCGCTCGGAGCCGGGCCCGTGGGCCGCGGCAGGTGAGGGGCCGCGGCAGGTCCGGGGGCCGCGGCGCGCTGTCGCAGGCCGCTTCCAGCAGGGCCATCGCCCGCCCCGCCGCGGCACGTACCGGAGGCGTTGAGCGGCTGCTCGTCGCGGCAGCACTCGGCGAAGCGGCAGTACAGGTCCTTGTAGGAGAGGTAGCCCGTGAGGGCCGACACGGCCCCGATGGCCAGGCCCACGCTGAGGGGCTCGAACGCCGACACCGCGTGGGCGGACAGCAGCAGCCACAGCGCCGCGGCGCCCGCAAGCAGCCCCGCCAGTCGCATCACCAGCCTCGAGCCTCAGCCGCCGTGCTGGGCTCGGCCGGCCCACCCGCAGGCGCACTTCCGGCGTGCGCGTCACTTCCGCCCGCAGCCCCGCGCTCTGGCGCCAAGTTGGTGAGGGGCGGGGAGGTGGGTGCGACGCCGGCCGTGTCCGCGGCGGGAGTGCGTTCCGGGGGGCGTGACTTCCTGGAGCCCTACTTACCACCTTCAGGCGTTGTCCTTTCTTTTTCATTTTCTCATCTTTTCCCTTCCCTTTTCCGGTGCTGGGGATGGAGCCCCGGGCCTTGCGCATGCTAGACCAGTGTCTTACCACCTGCCACCTCGCCGACCCCTTGTCGCCCCTCTACCCAGAGCGCGGATGAGCGCTTCCCAGAAGGGCCAGACCGCAGGCCTTCTTCCTGCAGCACCCACTCAGGCCGGGCCACTGGCACCTCCCTATGCGGTTACCGCTCTTTACCGGTGACTTGGCCTTGCTTCCCCAGTGCTGAAGTATAACAGCAGAGAAGCACCCGGGGCAGGTTTAGAGCGGAAAGTAGAAGCTTCATTAAGGACAGCAGGAAAGACTTCTCCCTGAGGAAGAAGGGGACCCAAGAGGTGGGATCCATGGAAGGGGGAGTTCTTCTCTCTTTTATACTAAGGTCTTCATTTAGCTTTCTGACCGAGTTCTGTCCTTTGTCCTATTATCTTGCAGTATAGAATGTAGGTGGGGAGACCAAAAGGTGAGGGGCAGATGGGCCTGAGGAGTAATCTGGTCAGGAAGGGCCTGGGGCTGCTTTTGATTAGCATCTCCCTGTTTGCTGGGAGCTGTTTCATTAACATTTCTTTAGAATGGGCTCTGGGCCTTGGGAATATTAACATTTCAATTTCCCAAGTGCTTCTTTGCTTTCCCGGGCTCCATTTTCATCATGGCCTTCATTTTCGATTTTACTCATATTGGACCCGATTTACCTAACTACACTATCAACATATCTTTAAATCTGGCTTCAGTGGGATGCCAGCAGGTTCCCTTGATGGTTTGACTGTGTCCCTTGTGGCTTTGAAAGTTACATGTTATTTTTTTTTTTTCCCCTTCCCTAAACTTCTCCTCCCTGATCATCTTTTCCCTAAACTTCTCCCTGATCATCTTTTCCCTAAACTTCTCCTCCCTGATCATCTTTTCCCTAAACTTCTCCCTGATCATCCTTTCCCTAAACAACTTCTTCCCCATCTCCTCCCTGATCAGTTTTTTTTTTTTTTTTTTTTTTGGTGGGGGGTACCAGGGCTTGAGTATCAGGGTCACAGGACCACTGAGCCCCATCCCCAGCCCTATTTTGTGTTTTATTTAGAGATAGGGTCTCTCTGAGTTGCTGAGCACCTCCCTTTGCTGAGGCTGGCTTTGAACTCCAGAGCCTCTGAGATTACAGTGAGTGCCACTGAGCTGCTGCTTGATTTTCTTTTCCCTGGCCTTCTCCTTGCTGATCTCCACTCCCCTTTATTTTCTCTGAGCCTGTAAGGGTCTGGCGAAACGTCGGAGGGAGAGACCACACAAGAGACTTACTCCATGCAATTGGCCAAAGGGGATTTATTGGGGATCCATTCCAGCGCGCTGGGACTCTGTGCTCACTCAAGAAGGGAGAGCAGTCCAGAGCCCAGAGCAAAGGTCAAGCAGAGCTTAAGTACACTTTTTGGAGAGGGCGGTGGGCTTTGCATACATCAGAACAAATCATCATGAGGCGCGGGGAAATTGAACAACTCTGAGACGTGATTGGCACATTCGGGCAGGGGTGATTGGTCATTCATAAGCGGGTTACACATTCAAACTGATTGGTTCGGGGCTAAATGGCCAGTAGGGCGTTGTTTTAACTATCTCAGGAATTCCAGGTTCTGGGTGTAACAGAGGAACTTGGACTCTTCTACCTAATCTTTTACATTCAAGCTTTCCAGCTTAGAAACTTTACCCTTTCAAGCCACCTCTATAAAAGCCCCTGGGGATGGGCAGAATCACAGCCTTTGGGACTGGAGTCCCCTGTGTTTCACCTTTGCTAGCAAAGCAATAAACCTTTTTCCTTTTTCTCAAGATCTTGTCTTGGTTATTGGATTGGCATGGAGGCCCAGGACTCCAGCTTCCGGTTACAGAAGTTGTTAGCACAAAAGGACCTGGCCAGACTCAAACTTCACGGATCATCTCAGCCTTTTATCCAGAAAAGAAGTTTCATGCAGGAACAGGGTGGGCAGGAATGGGGTGATGCTGCTGGGCCCACTTTCATGGTAGAAAATGAGCCACTGAACAAAGGAGAGGACTGGGCTTAATTAAGTCATGAAAGATTTTCCAGAGGGAAGAAGGCCAGTGTGTCATAGAGAGGTTCTTCTGCCCAGAAGAGTCCAAGCCACCCTAAATCTTAATATCTCAAATAATTAACAAGTAATAAAACAAACACTTGGGCTGGGGTGGTGCCTCAGTGGTAGAGCACTTGCCTAGCATGTGTGAGGCACTGGGTTCATTTCTCAGCATATACTTTTTTTATTTATAAATAAAATAAAGGTCCATTGACAACTAAAAAAATATTTTAAAAATAAATAAAACAAAGGTATTGTGTCCAACTACAACTAAAAAAAATAAATATTAAAAAAAACCCACAAACAAATATATTTACAGACAGCGAAGTCCCTGATTGATCTAGTCGACATGGGTTTTTGAACTAGACAAAGAGAAAATGGCTCCAGTCCTTTAGTTAAGGGGGTACATCAAAGATGGGATAAGGTTTGAGGGGCGGAGTCTTGCTTCCTGATGTGTTGCAATCAACAGGTTGATTGACATCCCAGCAAGTCACCCCTCTCAGGTGATGTGTGGGCCATGGCAGAGCAGGAAAGAGATTCACATTGTCCCTGGGCAATCAACCAGAGGAAATGTCCACTGCCATTCCCAGACTCCAGATGTCTCTATCCATAAGGCTTCCATGCACATGACCTACATGCATCTCACAAACAGCTTATGACGAGATGACTGACTTAATGAATGTGTCAGAAGGTGAATTAATGTGTCAATTCGGGCACTCAGGAATTTGGGGTCTGTTTTACTGGGTGAAATGGGAGGGGGTCGGGGTCATCAGTAAATATCTGGGATTTATCTCACTGGACTGGATGGAGGGCCTGGGGCCAGTGGTTGGTATCTGGAAGGGTTTGTTTAGGAAAGGATCTCTACTGTAGCCTCTTAGCAGAGACTGTCATTCCAGACTTGATGGATGCCTCCTCCCTGGGGCCTGTCTTGTCACTGGGAAAGGATTAGTGCTATCAATGTATGGCTTTTTCATTCCCTTTTCCTGGGTCTCATTATTTTGGGGTTTGTCATTTTTCCATATCTACTAGAAGGGGAGGAGACAGAGTGGAGATGGTGCCCTTCCGACCTGTGGACTGGGGTCTTCCAGGCCAGAGGTAAGGACCCATAGTGAGGTCAAAATAAGGAGACCCTGGGGCTGGGGATATCGCTCAAGCGGTAGCGCGCTCGCCTGGCATGCGTGCGGCCCGGGTTCGATCCTCAGCACCACATACCAACAAAGATGTTGTGTCCGCCGAGAACTAAAAAATAAATATTAAAAATTCTCTCTCTCTCTCTCTCTCTCTCTCTCTCTCTCTCTCTCTCTCTCTCTCTCTGTCTCTTAAAAAAAAAAAAAAAAGATTTCTTAAAAATAAGGGGACCCTGTGGCAGGGGAGACTTTTGTTGTCCAACTGTGAGGGGGGGGGCATTGAAGAAGGTAGTCAAACTCAAACTAGAGTTAGCCAAGCAAAAAGTGAGGAGTTGTACACAGAGACAGACTGTGCAGAGGGTTAGTTAGGGGATCTGATAGTATTTCACGTGGTGGTGTTATTGAGCTGGGTCCTCCCAGAAATGGAGGCAACCCAAAGACTCCCTTGATTCTTGTGGTCAAGTGAGAGATACAGATAGAGAACTGGGCAGAAAATGGATCCTACTGTCAAATATGACTAAAAACAACCACTGAGGGGGTGGGGAGGAGAGAGGGAGGACGAGGACGGGGAGAGAGAGAAAAATAAACTAGACAGACTGGAAGTGCTATAAGAACTTAGCTTCTGGGCTGGGGATGTGGCTCAAGCGGTAGCGCGCTCGCCTGGCATGCGTGCGGCCCGGGTTCGATCCTCAGCACCACATACCAACAAAGATGTTGTGTCCGCCGAGAACTAAAAAATAAATATTAAAAAAATTCTCTCTCTCTCTCTCCCCCCCCCACTCTCTCTTTAAAAAAAAAAAAAACGGGAAGGAGGTATGTCGAGAGCCATCCATGGACTATGTGTGAGGACCTTTTCAGCATTGGAGCCATTGGAGAGTAGAGCTGGTATTTGGGAACTTACAGTGGCCATCCTACTATTAAGATCACCCACTGCGAGTGAACTCCTGCTCAGCTCTGCTCAAAAAGTTCCCACAGGCTCAGGAGATGGGGTGACTGCTGTAGCTATACCACCTCTCAGAGATAGGTGTGATTGCCAAGATGCCAATCAACCTGTTGACTGCAAGACATCATGAAGCAAGACTCCACCCCTGAACCCGTATTCCTGCCCATGATGTACCCCCTTAAATTAAGCCACCAAAGCCGTTTTCTGTTTGTTCTGCTCCAGCTCCTGCCAGGACTGGAAGAATCTATCGGGCGCTCCATGCTTTTAAAACTATGATTCTGACTTTGTCTTATTTCCTCTCATTTATTTCAGGCTCTGATTTCTCAGATAGCTTATCCCCTCCTGCCCCCGCGTTCACACGGTTAATCCAAAAGTGTCCCGCTGGGCTGCCAGCCCAGCGCCCGTTGGAAACGGAACCCCCACAGATGGGGAGGGCTCTGCACTTTGGTTTTGAGTTTGGCTGAAGTTTTCAGGACCACAGACAGCGCCGCCTGGTCCTCACCTGTATCTCTCAGAGCTTTGGACTGGGGGACTTTAGGGAAAGGTGTCCCTGGCTGATAGACGGTGTATCAGTCAGGGTTCTCTAGAGGAACTGAATCAGCAGAAACTATAATTATGAAAAGGGATTTATCAGGTTGGCTCTCGCGACCAGAAGCTGGAGAGACCCCAGTGGCCGTCGGCAGGCTGAGAGCTGCGCCGTCCAGAGGCTGAAGCCCCAGAACAAGAGGATCAACGGTGCTACCCTAGTGGAGACCACAGGCTTCTGGAGGATCACTGGCAGAGTCTATGGCCAACTAGCCGAGCTGTCCACCTGTGCTGGGCTCACCACATCTGGCTACCTCGATAACTAAGAAGACAGCAAAAGAAGCGCGCAACACTCAGAAATGCCTTTGCCTTCAGGAATCAGGGACGGCTCTTGACCTTAAGGGTCCGTTGGAAACAGAGGGCGAGCCACCTGAAAATCCTCTATTTATTGGGGAGAAAGACATTCGAGAAAGTGTAACCCAAATGAGGCAAGGGATTAGGTTTCAGGGTGTAGCCCAGTCTCACTGGGTGACCCCCAATCCCAGAGCATCGTTCCCCTGCCCAGCAGAGTGGGGGTCCACCTGCTCTCTGCTGAGAGCAGAAGCCAGTCCCGCACACCCTGTGCTCACTCCTGGCAGCTCCCTTCAAGAGTCCACTTTGGAAGAGTGAAGAAGCAAGAGTCCTATATCCTCCCACGATGGCAGCAGCAATCAAGAACCCACTCAATAAGAATGGAGCTTGCATCTGCTGCCCCCTTGTCCTTCCAACTCTTATTCCATCCAAGCCATCATCCTATTGGATGGTGCTGCCCACACTTAGGGAGGATCTCAATTTCAGTTGGCCATCCCACATGCCAATCATTCCTAGACACACCCTCATTGACCACCCATAAGCCTCTTAATCATGGGCATCTCTTAATTCAATCAAGTTGACAATTCATATTAGCCACTTCAGGGGCTGGGATTGTGGCTCAGTGGTAGAGCTCTTGCCTAGCACGGGTGGGGCCCGGGCTCGATCCTCAGTACCACATAAAAATAAAGGCATTGTGTTGTGTCCATCTCACCTTAAAATAAATAAATAAATATTTTTAAAAATTAGCCACTTCAGATGGAAATGGCCCAGACTGGGAGACTTCAAGGGTTCACACCAAAGGACTTAGGTAAGCTGCAGGTCTGAGGACTCACTGAGTCCAAATCCCACCCTGCACTTACCACGTATCACCTTCAAAGACCGCAAAAAACGATGATTTAGGAAAAGCTCAAAGGCCCAGATTTTGCCAGGTGCTATGCACACGTCTGTAATCCCAGTGGCTCAGAAGGCTGAGGCAAGAGGATTGCGAGTTAGAGGCCAGCCTCAGCAACTTAGGGAGGCCCTACACAAGTCAGTGAGATTCTGTCTCAAAATGAAAAATGAGAAGGGCTGGGGATGAGGCTCAGTGGTGAAGCATCCTGGGTTCAACCCCTGGTACCAAAAGATAATTGCACCCATAAATAAGAAATACTGTTCTTAAATGTTGCACATCGTTTTGTTGGACAAGTGAGCCGAGCGCCGGGTTCGGGGGGACAGTCCGTGTCTCTCCGAGGTCCAAGCAGCACTGCCAGGGGCAGCGCCAACCCCGCTGTCTAGGTGGAGAGGGTGAGTGCAGCCAGGCTAGGGGAGTCGCCCCAGGAAGTGACTCCAGAGGAGAAAGGGGCAGGGCCGAGGGACCCCTGGGCCTGAGTGAGGCCCGCCCTGGCTCTGTGGCCCTCCAGCAGGACTTCGGCCTGCCCAGGCCGCTCAGCCTCCCCGCTCTGCCCCGCAGCCCTCAAGGTCCCTTGAGCACAGGACAGGCAGTAAGCAGTGACCTGTGGGGACTGAGTGCAGCAGTGTGCACGTGCAGGCAGGGGGTCTTGGGAGGTCATAGGGGCTGGGGCCAGAGGCAAGTTTTCCAGAACATTCCTCCTTGAACCAGTGCAAGCTGTGTTGGAAAAGCATCCACCTCTCCACCTGTGGTCCACCACTGCCTGTGCCAGGCACCAGATTCTACATGAGCAAGAAGGACGTGGTGCCCCCAGCGGGGTCCTGTCTGGGTGGAGGTGCAGGTCCCAGTGTGGTGGGCGTTGTGGTGGGGAGATAATAGTACCTCTGCTTCCATGTCACGTTCACAGTTCCTCCAAATTCCTTTCCTCCATGTTCCACTGACCTCCATGCCACCTGAGACTGATCTGCCACCTCAGAGAATTTTTTTTTTTTTTTGGACTGGGGATTGAACCCGGGGGTGCTCTACCACTGAGCTACACCAGCTCTTTTTATTTTTTATTTTTTGTTTTGACACAGGATCTCTCTTAGTTGCCCAGGCTGACCTCAAACTTGTGATCCTCCTTTCTCAGCCTCCCAAGTAATTCACACTATCCCACCCTGCGGAGAATTCTTAATGAAGCCCCTTTTGTTGAAATACATTTGGTTCCTGACGTATGGTAGTTCACCTTACATTTTTTTTTTTTTTACTTTATAATGGTGCAAAAGCAACACGCATTCATTAGAAACCATACTTCAAAATTTGAGTCTTGATCTGGGACAGCGATGGGAGGCACACTACTCTTTGTCATGGCAGCTCCCAGGCAGCCTCTCGGTCACACGAGGAACCCGCCGCCACCCGCCGCCGGGTGGGTGCTGTCTGGCTGTCGGGTGGGTCAGGGGTGGTAACTGGGTTTTGACTGACACAGTTTTTGGCTTACCATGGGTTCATTGGACGCAGCCCATGGTAACCCGGGGAGCACCTGCGCAGCTCAAGGATGGCATCACTGCTGCTGTAGAAGGCTCCATGCCACTCTGCTCTCTGACTGCGATCTTCCTCCAGCCCCTGCTGGTCACAGCTGGGTGGCCAGGAGCAGAAGCTCAGCCACACACTCCAGCTGTGTGACCTTGGCAGCACATAGTTTGGCCGAGGCTCAGCTGTCACTTGTGAGTTCCCTGAAGAACAGGTTCTCCCAAGGCAGGTTTCTCCTCCTGGCGCTCACCCCCTTTCTCTGGCCTCCCAGGGGGTGTGGCTCAGGGCTGCCACCCCCTTATTAAGTGGCATGAACCAAGGAAGGGAAATTTGCTGCTCAAACTGAGGCCACCCTCACTGCCAAGGTCCGAGTCTGGGCCTGGAGAAGGCAGTTAATGGATTGCATCCAGGGGATTTTTTTTTTTTTTTTTTTTTTTTTGCGGGTAACTGGGGATTGAACCCGGGGGTGCTTTACCATTGAGCTATATCCCCAGCCCTTTTTCTTTCTTTTGTTTGGGGTACTGGGTTTTGATCCCAGGGGCCTTAACTACTGAGCCACACCCCTGCCCTTTCTTAGACCTTTTTAAAATTTCATTTAGAGATAGGGTCTTGCTGAGTTGCTGAGGCTGGCTTTGAACCCTCCATCCTCCTGCCTCAGCCTCCTGAACTGCTGGGATTACAGGGCTGTGCCACGGCGCCTGGACCTTTTTATTTTTAAATTTGAGACAGGGTCTACATTGCTGAGGCTGGCCTCAAACTTGTGATCCTCCTGTCTCAGCCTCCTGCATCTCTGGATTACAAGTGTGTGCCCTGCGCCCAGGGGAGTCTCACAGGGCGTGCTGGAGTGTGGAGAAGGAAACCTTGAACCAGGACCAGGGTGCTCACCTTTCTCCCTCCTCTTTCTTATTTTTCTCTCCATCTCAGTGGCATTGGCTTCTGCCTGGAAATTTGAGCCAAAGCCAGATGCTAGGGAAGACCACCAGCCTGCCCTCCTCCCCTCCCCCTCCCCATGCCACAGTCCCACGGAAGGGATTTGATTGGCCAACTTGGATCAGGTGCTCCAGGGACCCAGTCATCTGTGCCTGGGCTGGGGCAGCACCACAGGGAATGTCACTCTGTGAAGGCCCAGAGGGCGGTTCCCACCGGGACCCTCGTGGGTACCCACCTCGGCCACTGGCTTCTGCGGCCAGGTGCCCTCCTGTGCGAGGACCCTCCTGCCAAGGCTCAGTGTGCAGTCACCATCTTCCCTCTCGCTCTCCTGGCCTGGTCCCCAGGCCTGCGGGTGACGCCCACCCACTGGACACCCCAGCCCGCCTCTGCACCCAGCTCTTCACCACCGCTCACCTGACTGGGTCCTCCCAGCACCTCCGTGGGCCGGTGCCGTGAAGGATCGACGGCACACGGGGCCCCCTCTCAAGGGCAGTAGCAGATACACATGGAACCAAAGAGCGAACTGCCCGTGGACCCTGCAGATGGTGGTGTCGGCAGTGAAGAGGCCAGCAGGAGGCCATCACCTTCCGCAGGCCTCCCCAGAGCCAAGGGAGAGACTCAGTTCTGTGTTTCTGGTTGCAGAGGGACACACGCCTTTATCTTATCTCTTCATTTCTAGGCGGTGCTGAGGATGGAGCCCAGGGCCTCGCAGCCCCGCCCCAAGGTGGCTTTTCATTTGCACCCTCCGGGTCTTGAAGGACAGCTGGGAAAGGGAGATGTTTTGTCCCCAGGGGGAAGGGCCTGAGCGTTGGTTCTGCAGCCAGCCTTGGAGGCCAGGGACCACCCTCCGGGTCAAAGACACACGACTTTACAGCCCCCAGAAAAGCAGTGTCAAAAATATCTGTGAAATGGGTCAATGACCAGGGGCTCTCCGGTCCTGACTACAGACCAGGAAACGGCAGTCACCCAGGTTTCCGCAGAAGCAAAGGCCCTGGGGCAGTCTGAAGAGCTGCGGGAGACAGGAGACTGGGGCCTCTGGTGAAGCGTGGGGTGCACGTGTCCTGCAAAACCCCAAAGGTCCTCTAGGAGCCTTGACACAGTAGGGCTCAGGTAGATGGTAGAGACTTAGTAGAGCCCACGGGGCGGGGAGCAGGCTGTGGAGGAGGCAGGGCCCACAAGCCTGGCTGCCCAGCCCCTTCCTCACCCACACACCGCAAAGAGTGTGCGGGTCCTCTCCCTTAGAACCGACTCATGCACACCAGGAAACACGTTCAAACATCTTCACCGCAGCACTGTCCATAATATGAAAAACTGGAATCCAACGTTACTGTCCATCACTAGGGATAACACACCATTGTTCAGTCCTGGGATAGAATATTACATAGCGGTGACAATCGGGTGCACTTGAGCTGTGTGAATCACGTCTGTGAACCTCAGGAATGAGAATAAGGCAAAAGCAAGAGCAGCTACGGAGGAGCGCACCCTCCACTCACATACTGAAAACACGCGGGCCGGGGGCGCAGGCCTGTGATCTATACTACTGGGGAGGCTGAGGAGGATGCCAAATTTGAGGCCAGCCTCTTCAACTTGGCAAGACCCTGTGCCAAAGATACAAAGGTCTGGGGGCATAGTTTAGTGGTAGAGCGCCTCTGAGTTCACAAACCAAAACCACACTATGCTACCCATTTCCACGGATACATAACATTTGTAAAGTACAACATGAGAAGGAATTGGTGTGTCGATCCCTTAGGCAGGGGGATGGCTTTTGGGGAGCAAGACCAAACGAGTCTTGAGGCTTTATATGGTTTCATTAAAAGCCAGGCCTGATAACACACGCCTGTCATCCCAGTGGTTCAGGAGGCTGAGGCAGGAGGATAGCAAGTTCAAAGCCAGCCTCAACAACTTAGCAAGACCCTGTTTCAAAATAAACATAAAATGAAAGGGCTGGGATGTGGCTCAGTGGTTAAGCACCCCTGGGTTCAATCCTGGTACCAAAACAAAACAAAACAAAACAAAAGTTTAATTAAAGATACAGAGATCTGAAGCAAAGAACAAAACGTAACATTTTACATAAATGTTAAATCTGAGTGGTGAATAAATGGGCATTATGTCATTCCTTTCTTTCTGAAGGGGAGATTTGGGGCTGAACTCTGGGGTCCTTTACCATTGAGCTACACCCATCGCCAGTTGTTTTTATTTTTAAACAGAGTCTAAGTTCCTGAGGCTGGCCTCAATTTTGCAATCCTCCTGGCTCAGCCTCCCAAGTAGATTGGGATGACAGGTATTGAGCACCATGCCCAGCATTTCCTATCTTTGATGAAATCGTTTATAATTAAACTTTTAAGAGTGTATAATTAGGGCTGGGGATGTGGCTCAAGCGGTAGCGTGCTCACCTGACATGCATGGGGCCCGAGTTCTATCCTCAGCACCACGTACAAATAAAGATGTTGTGTCCGCCGATAACTAAAAAATAAATATTAAAAATATTCTCTCTCTCTCTCTCTCACTTTCTCTTTAAGAAAAAAAAAGAGTGTATAATTAAATGAAAAGGTCAAGACAGCATCCAGAAGAGCAACTTAAAGACATTTGGAGAATCTGGAAAATCTGGCCTCTGGTACCTTGTGTTGCTGTTTTTGTCGATGAGAGAAGGACTAGAAAGTATCCATCCCTCTCCCTCCAACCCTGCGTCTCTGGAGCTTGTCAGAAGGAGGCAGGTGTGCTTCCCAACTCTGACCACCAGATGGAGCCAGCAGGCAGGATTGGAAGTGGGGCAGCTCCAGGGAGTCTGCGGGTCTCTCCTGACACAACCTGACACAGGGAAGAATCAATTTTTGCAAGAGAGAAGCTCAGGCAGAGAATCTCAGCACGTGCTTGGAAAATGGAGGTAGAAAAAAGCACTCCGGTAACCGAAGGACCCTGGTTGAAGTGGAAATGCCATGCACAGATGTTAATAAACTACCATTAATCTGTTTCCCCAAGATGCAATTGTTAGACATTCAAATTGATGTCCGTGGTGCGCGGCTGTAACCCCCGCTACTCCAGAGGCTGAGGTAGGAGGATCCCAAGTACAAGTTCGAGGACAATCTGGGCAACTTAGCAAGGCCCTGTCATAAATAAATAAAAACCAATAAATAATGCTGGGGCTTCACCACTGGCAGCTCAGTGGGAGGGTGCTTGCCTAGTGTGCACAGGTGCTGGGTCCCATCCCCAGGACCAGAAAAAAGAAAAGAAAGATTGATGTCAATGAGGAGATCAGGGGAACTCCAGTACCTATCCTGACTCCTGATGCTATTCCACCCCTGTCTACTGGATAACCCAGGATGTGTGTAACTTCAGGAGGCTGGAGTGACCCATGGTTTGTCTGAAATACCTGGCCTGCCGCATGAAAACCCTACGTTCACACCCTGGCTCTGTTCCTGGCCAGCTGTTTGACCCTGGGCAACTGTCTTAACCTCTCTGGACCTGTTTTTTGATCTGCAAACTAGGGATAATTGCAGTCCCCATTCCAGTGCCTATTGCAAAGGACTAGAGGAGATTCCCTACGGGAAGCCCCTGGCACATGGTAGGCCTTTGTTAAATTAAGGAAACAGCCCCCTAATGCCCAATGTAAGGAACTCCAGGGAGCAAGGATAAGATTCCAAACTAGCAGCACAGTCAACAAAGCTTCCAGCCACAAGGGGTTGACCTTTACCAGGTATCCAGCGGCAAGAACAGTGCTGAAGGGCTGGGGTTGTGGCTCAGAGGCAGAGTCCGTCCTCAGCACCACGTACAGATGAATAATAAATAAAGGTCCATTGACAACTAAAAATATCTATACTAAAAAAAAAAAGTGCTTAGGTGTTTGAGACCCTGTAAAATGAACTGCTAGAGGGAGGGGGCGCAGGGCTTTGTTTTCTCCACTCACTGGACTGAGGCAGGAGGATCACAAGTTGGAGGCCAGCCTCAGCAATTTAGCAAGACCTTGTCTCAAAATAAAAAAATAAAAAGGGCTGGGGGTGTGGCTCCGTGGTAGAGCGCCCCTGGGTTCAATCCCCAGTACCAAAATAAATAAATAAATAAAATTAATTTAATTGCAGAAATAGGACATGTAGTGAAGAGAATTAGGAAATAGAAACCAGCAAGCAAAAATGAACAAAAACATCGCGCCCTCCACGGCTGTCATTTCCAGCTGGGCACCCGAGCCCGTGCTCGTGGGGTTTGCTGTGGCTCAGTTTTCCCTGCTCAGGGGGTCGCTGGAGGGTGGGGTGCAGCGGCCTCAGGGGCGCTATCTCAGGAGATGCTGATTACACCATCGAAGAGGACATCGTTTTGGTGACAGGACGTGCTGTTTTATAAACTACTTAGTCAGTGGCTTCACATTTTCCGTTGCAAAGATGTCCACGGGACCTAAAGCAAAGCTGGACGCAGCGGGAGCTGGTGACCGGCAACAAGCATAAAACGGGGCTTGGTGAAGACTCCCAGGAAGCCAGCGCCGTCCCCCCAGCTGGGCTGTGGATGCTGGTCCCCAGGCCAGCCGTGTGTCTGTTGTGAGTGACAGCCAGCCGCTGAAGAGGCTGGCCAGGTGTCCAGGGAAGGTGGCCCCGTCTCTGGTCTCCTGGGGTGTTCGGCTCGTTCCCTACCATCTCTGAACTGGAGACTCGGTGGCGGGTGACTTTGTGACTTTGAACACAGCCCTTGCTGCTCTGTCACCGTGACTTATTTTTCTTTCTCTCCTCTCCCCTTGCTCCTCCCCAAACTCCCCCCTTCCCTGATCTCAGGGGACACAGGGTCACCTTCGTGACCATCCTAGGCAGGGTGACGGGGCCTGGGGCACACACCCACCACAGGAACCTAGTCATCCAGACTTTGGGGACGGCACCAGATCTCAGAAATGACCATCTCCGGGCTGGGGTTGTGGCTCAGTGGTAGAGTACTTGCCTAGCACAGGTAAGGACCTGGGTTCGATCCTCAGCACCACATAAAAAAAAAAATAAACAAATGAAATAAAGGTATTGTGTCCATCTACAACCAAAAAAAAAAAAAAAAAGACTCTTTGGGCTGGGGATGTGGCTCAAGCGGTAGCGCGCTCGCCTGGCATGCGTGCGGCCCGGGTTCGATCCTCAGCACCACATACCAACAAAGATGTTGTGTCCGCCGAGAACTAAGAAAAATAAATAAATGTTAAAATTCTCTCTCTCTCTCTCTCTCTCTCTCTGTGCCCCCCTCTCTCTCACTCTCTCTTTAAAAAAAAAAAAAAAAAAAAAAAAGAAATGACCATCTCCCAAATTAACAGGTGAATTGTAACTGGACCCCGGAGGACATGGGGACTGTGGCCTCTGAGTCCCCTCTTTGAAAGCCCCCTGTTCCTGCTGATGGGCAGAATCACAGCCCCTGGGACAGGGCTCCCCTGTGCTTCCCCTCTGCTGGCAAAGCAATGAATCTTCTTTTTCCTTTTCCTCAGAAGCATGCCCTCACATTGGATTGGCATGGGGACAAGGACTGAGCTTTCGGTGACGATTCCCTGTGCAGTGGACTGGCCGTCGGGTGCCTGGACGCTGGGGAGACACCATCCTGGGGGTGTCTGGGAGGCAGGCCTGGGTCGGTGGGCCACGTAAAGCAGCGGCCTCCCAGTGACGGGGCCAAGCCGGAGGGACGCTCGCCAAAGGCTGGGCTGTGTCACCCGTCTCTGTTCTCAGCCCGAAGCTTCCGGTCAGCTCCCTGGGTGCTGACCTCCTGGGCCTCTGGCCTGCCCGTGGAGAATGCCCAGAACCAGGTGGCCCAGTGGCCCAGCCATGACAGGGGCCCGAGGACGTCAGCCTGAGGAGCCCTGGGCTTCCAAGCCCTGCCAGCAGCCAGAGGCCACTAGGTGACGAATCCACGGGGACCCAGTCACCTCTGGAAGGCCTCCCTCCCAACACGGCTGCGTTAGGGACCAGCCATCCACACCTGAGCGGACCCGCAAGTGTCAGATCCCAACCCAGAGGCGAGTGTGTGTGTGAGAGTGAGTGTGAGCAGGTTTGAGTGTGTCTGAATTTGAGCGTGTGAGTGTGCGTGTAGTGGCTCCCGTTCTCTAGCAGACCCTCACACAAGGGCCACCGCGGATGTGAGATTCGCCTAGGCTTCACATTGCAACAGCACAGACCTGCGTCCATCAAGGAGAGAAGGGTCCCGCTCTGCCCAGCCCTGTCCCCTCAGAGGGTGCTCTGACTGGCCAGGTGTCCCTCCTGCCAGCTCTTCCTCTGACAGTGGGCAGCTGCCATCAGGTGAGGTGGTCCCTTTAGTCTTCAGCTGATGCAGGGAGGGGAGGGGGAGAGGGGGAGAGAGAAGCTGTAGTTTTTTTGTTTTTGTTTTTAAAAAGTGACACAGTGACCTGGGTGTGGCGGTGCACACCTGTGATCTCAGTAACTCGGGAGGCTGAGGCAGGGGGATCTCAAATTCAAGGCCAGCCTCTGCAAGTTAGCGAAACCCTGTCTCAAAATAAAAAATACAATGGGCTGGGGTGTGGCTCCGCAGTCGGGGTTCAATTTCCAGTGCCTCAAAAGAAAGAAAGGGAAGAAGGAAGGAAACTGTGGATTTGGGTTGTGGGTCCTTGTCACCCCGTGGAGAGGAGCCCCTTGACCACAGGCCAGCCTCAGCTAGAATGGGGATGGCAGACCCACCCGGAGGGCCATGAGGGCCCCTCGCTCCCCCAACACTAGGCGGAGGGCTTGGGGGGAGCAGAAGTCGCGAACTCAAAAATTATTAACTGGTCCCAGTCTTAAGGGGTGTCACGATAGGGAAAGTCAGAGTCCCTGGGCTGCAGTTCTGGCATCTGACCGTCTGGGAACAGGGCCTGCAGGACGTCAGGGCTGGTCCTGGGCAGGATGGGCCTCTCTGGCTTCTGCCTTGTGCCTCCCCTCTTCCTGTGACAGGGCGTGACAGGAGCCCGCGGCACTACCAGGCCAGAGACCCCAGCTGCCTGATCCCACTGAGCCCCAAGCTGCCATCATGCCTGGCCCAGGCGGCAGTGGGTGACTCCCAGATGAGGCTTGGAAGCCAGCGTGGAGCTGGGCCCTGGCTGAGAGGCTGGGGACCCGCAGGGCAGACACACCTCCACCTGCTGGGGGCTGGGCTCTGTCCTCCAAGACTCCAGGTTAGACTCTTTATTTTTTTTTTAAACTCAGGATGGCGGGACATCCCTGGCCTTTTCATTTGTTGAAACAGGGTCTCACTAAGTTGCTTGGGGGCCTTTCTGAGTTGCTGAGGCTGGCCTTGATGTGCGTCCCTTGTCTCAGAGGCTCCACTTTGCTAGAACACTCCTTCAGGTCCTGGGACTCAGTAGGAGTGCACCACTTTGACTTCCCCTGGGGCGGCTCTGTCTCTGGGTTTACCGAGCCCTCTGGGGACATTCCTGCTCTTCTCCCCCTCTGTCATTCCCCCCACACACACCTAAGAATTGAGCCCAGGGCCCTGTGCATGCCAGACAAGAGCTCCACCCTTGAGCCACATCCCTAAGTCCTTTTTATATTTTTTTGAGACAGGTTCTAACTTCCATAAGGCCTTGCTAAATTTCTAAGGCTGGCCTTGAACTTGGGATCCTCCTGCCTCGGCCTCCTGAAGTGGCTGGATTACTGGTGTGAGCCAAGGTGCCTGGCTTCTCTGTCTTTTCTTGACGGGCTTCCTAAGGTGTGTTGGGTGTGGGGGGTGGGTCTCTTGCCACACACACCTTCCCTGGGCCACCCTGTGGGTCACATACCGGGGTGCACTGCCTTTCCGGGGAGCAGAATGCCACCTGTCTTCTTGAGAGTGAATCTGTCCTCGGGACCCGAGGCCACACTGGGGCTTTTGCAGACTAAAGCCACACTTCTTTTGTTTGTGGGCAGCTGTCAAAACCCATGTGCAGATTTAGGAGAGAAATGCGAATTCCTGGGAAGACAGCACTGGACTCACGCTGGACTTCCCATGTCTTGCCCCCTGATTCCTGTCTTACCACAGCCCCAGAGTGATCCTGAAAACCCACATGTTGAGCCAGGCGTGGGGGTGCACACTCATGAGCCCAGTGCTTCAGGAGGCAGGAGGGTCTCAAGTTCAAGGCCAGCCTGCGAAATTCAGGAAGGCCCTGTCCCAAAATAAAAACTGAACCGGGCTCGGGGTGCAGCTGATGGTAAAGCCCTGGGTTCAGTCCCCAGTACCAGAATCAGAAGAGGGAGCAGCTGCGGCTGGTCCTCGGTCACCGCCGTGGTTGTGGGCAAGGCTTTCGGTCTGGGCCCCTTCTCAGGGTTGGAAAGACCCCTCTGAAGAAGAGGCCCCTCCTCCTCCACTGCCTCCTACCCAGAGGGTAAGCTCCCGGGAGGACCCAGCAGCAGCCCCCTGTCTTCCTTGCCTGTCCTGAGCGCCCTGGGTGAGGCCAGCAGAGAGCCAGTGGATGGACTCATGGGTGAGTGCATTGGACGTGTAAATAGAGCCAGTGAGAAACTGAGGAGACTCCATTTTTAAAATAAATAAATAACAGCAGCTTCTACCTCGAGGCCTGTCCTAAGGAAGGGGGCGTGACCCTTGTCCTTGGAAAACCCCCCAGAGCACTCCTAGACACACACCCACCCTGCAGAGTTGTTTGTCTGCACATAACAGGAGAGATCTGTGGTGCCAGAGGTCCCTGACTCAGTCAGGCTAGGTGAGGACCCTTAGCAACCCCCTAGCAACCACCAATCAGCATGAGACAGGGAAATACCTGGGATGCCAGATGACCCCCCAGTAGTTTATGGCGGTCCATAACACATTGGGAAACCATGTAGTTCAGCATGTACACCCCTCGTGGCCTAAACTATCAGTTCAAAGGAACCCCCCTCTTGTTCTAGCCAATCACCCCTACCCAACTTGTTCCCGCCAGTGAATGTGCTAATCAATGCTAAGAGTTGTTTGACTTTCCCGAGGTATAGAATGGTTTGCTGTGTGATGTTGTGACGCATAGAGTATCCCCCAAAACCTATAAAATCTCACTGGACAAAGGACCAGGACTCACTCCCTGGGACCGCTGCGTCGGGAACGGTTGTGAGTCCAGGCTCGAGCTTGCAATAAAGACTCTTGTGTGATTGCATCGGATTCAGCTCCTGGAGGCCTATTGGGGTCCCAGGAATCTGGATAACACCAGACGTGGTGGCACACAACTGTAACCCCAGGGCTTGGGAGGCTGAGACACGAGGATCACAAAGTCAAAGCCAACCTCAGCAACTTAGCGAGGCCCTAAGGAAGTCAGCGAGACTCTGTCTCTAAATAAAATACAAAATAGGGCTGGGGAATGGGCTCAGTGGTTAAGTGCCCCTGAGTTCAATCCCTGATACCAAAAAAAAAAAAAAAAAAAGGAGTGTAAATGGGCCAGTCCTTGTTGGCAATGTCAATCAAAGGTCTTAAAGACAGGCTTATCATTTGATCCAGAGAGTCTACTTGTGGTTGCACAAAGCGGATCATCTCAGCAATGTTTGTCCTGGGCCATGCCCTGGGGATGCTTGGATACCCAACAGCTGATTAGCACCAACTGAACTCTTGGTCTTTCCTCCTTCTGTGGTCTGAATGCGTCTCCCAAATGTGATGTGTTTCCCCAGAGTCACCTGCCAGTGGATTTGAGAGATGAGACTTGGGGAAGCTGTGAGGCATGAGGTCCCTCCTGAGTGGACTAATCCACGAGTGGATTAAAGGGTCAGGGATTCAGGGAATGATAGGTCGCGTGGGAGTGGCTTTGTTTTGAAAGCCACGCTTGCTGTCTGTCTGGCCACACGCGATGTTGTCCATCATGCTCTGAGGCAGCAGGAAGTCCTCCCCAGATGACAGCCTCACCATGTTCCTGGACTTCTTGCCTCCAGAACCTGAGCTAAATAAACCTCTCTTCTTTATAACTTACCCAGTCTCGGGTATTTTGTTATTCCAACAGAAAACGGACTCACACACCTCCCAAGTCAGTGTTCTTCCAAGCTTCCCGTCACAGTTAATGGCCCCTCGTTTGTTTAAGTGAGAGACCTGGGCACTGAGGTGTTATTTTTTGAGGCATCATTTACATACAGTAAAATGTGCAATATTTTTTAACTGTATTGGGAATTGAATCCAGGGGCATTCTACCACTTTTTTTTTTTTTTTCTTGACACAGGATCTCATTAAGTTGCCAAGGCTGACCTCAAACTCTGTGGTCCTCCTCCCTCAGCCTCCCAAGTTGCTGAGATTACTGACAGGCACCTTCACATCCAGTTTCAAGTGCAGAAATCTTGCCTGGTGTGGTGGTGGACACCTGTAATTCCAGTGACTTGAGAGGCTGAGGCAGGAAGATCCCTAGTTCAAAGCTAGCCTCAGTTAGTTAATGAGGCCTGGTCTTAAAATAAAAAGTAGAAAGGGCTGGAGATGTAGCTCAGTGGTTAAGTGCCCCTGGGTTCAGTACCTGGCACCAAACCTAATCAAACAAAATAAAATAAACTCTGCAAACCTTAAATTCACTTTTTAGCTAAGTAGATATCCTTATAACTACACCCAGATGGAGACGCAGTAATTTCCTGGCACCCAGAAGTTCCCTCATGTCCTGTCCCAGCTGATGCCTTTCTTTCCTCCTCGGCCGCTCTGGTGGGTACTAGAGAGGTGTCCGCTGTGTGGTCTTCTCACTCCCGTCTGTAGCACCCGACCGCCCCCTGTCACTGAGGCTGTCACTGTCAGCTCTTCATTTTGGATCTTTCTCAGGTTCTGTCACATCTCTCTGGATAACAATGCCAGACTCCTCCTTGTCCCCTCCTTCCTGAGTCCCACTGTCCCTACCCTCCCACCACCCAGAGACTGGGCCCTGCCTGAGTCTCCCCGAAGGTTCCCTCGGGGCCTGCTCCCCTCCGCCCCCTGCTGGTCCTGCCTGCACCCTGAGCCGCAGCCCAGATGGAGGAGTGGGAGATATCCCTGGTCCCTTGCTGCAAAGGTGACATGTGGTGGTGCGGGGACACTGGACCCCGACTCTTGCCGACTTGACCTGCTCCCCACAGTGGAGGCCCTGTTGCAGGCTCTCTCTGTCAGAAGTGTAGCTAGCCTTTGGAAAGCTCCTGTGTGCCATCATGACCAGCTGAATTTGGTTCTGAGGTCACTGTTGTGGCTGGAGAAGAGGAAAAGGAGGAGGAGGAGAAGGGGAGCAGAAGGAAGGACAGGAGCTCTGGGCGGACAGGTGTGCTGCGCAGGGGCGTCTGGAGGAGCTTCCCTCCCCTGTGGCCACCCCTGGCATTGGTCTGAACCCTGACCTCCCCTGGGCTCAGAGGCAGAGCGGCACCCCCTGCCCCAGGGTCTGTGGTTTGAGTGAGGAAAGCAATTTCGTAAAAACGGAGAGCCTGGCCGAAGCCCGGTCCTCCCCGCTGAGTCATGCCCGAGAGAGGAGAAAGCAGGAGCCCGGAGCCCCCTCATTTCAAGCTGGCCCGGGCGCCAGTGACATCACTGAAGTCACAGCCTGATGGCCTCAGGCAGAGATAGCTGGGGACAGGGTGAGAGGTAAGGGGGAGGGCCAAGGCTGGCCTAGGGTGCAGAGAGGGGGGCCCACTGCCCCCTGGGCACCCTCTGCTGGCAGCTCCAGCCCCCACCTGGTGCCTGTTCTCAGGACCCCTGCTCTCTGGCTTCCCAAGGACTTGCCCTCCTTCCTGGCCAGCACCTGCTGTTTCCAGGAGCTTCAGGTGTGCGCCTCAACCTGGTGGGGCTGGGAGTCCAGCTCTCAGCCAGAGAGAAGCACCATTTCCTTTAGGATCGCTGCAATCCACAGGCAGAAAGCCAGATTCCAGGGTGGGCTGCTGATGAGGAGATGGGAGGGTCAGGGCTGCTAGGACTCCCCGGCTGTCTTTGTGCCTGGGTCTGTGGGTCGAGTGACAAGTCTATTGGGTCCACTTCCTGACCCTGACCTCAGATCTCACAGGGGATCCCCTCCCCGACCTGTGTTCTGGCCTGAGAAGACGATTCTGATGCACCAGTTCTGAGATAGTAGCCTGGGACCCCCTGGAAACCAGACACGCTGGGCCAGGTCAGAGCATCCAGCTGGGACCCCCATGGGAGCTCAGCTGGACAAGTCTCCCACACCCCGCACTGGGCACCAGCCCCTTCTCAGCCAAGTCCTCCGCTGGAAAAGACCCAGGAGTCTTTTCACTGGCCCCAGAGGACACGTCTCTATCTCCCTGAAGTCTGGCACAGCCGTGGGCTAGTCTCCTCACTCCCAACCTCAGTTTCCTCATCTCTAAAACTGCTACCAGGAGACAATGAGCTAAAGTCCACAGGGCCCAGGGCACGGTGTCTGCCAGGTAGCTATCACCACCTTCATCAACACTGTCTATGAGGGGTGCTATTCGGGACCTTGGTTTTCTTGCCCAACTCGCAGTGCCAGCCCAAGCTGAAGTTGTGACTCTTGGCCACCCTGTCCTGGGGGTAAGGCTTATCCTCTCTGGCCTTCTGCTTGGCTGGAAGCCACCTGTGTCTGCTCACCTCTAGGTCTGACCCCCCTCAGGGTGCTGGTTGGCTGCTTCTCTCAGTTACTGCTACCAACATGCTGAACAGTGACCATCTGTGGCCCCAATGGTACTAATGTTGCCAGAGTCATGTCTGGAGGACGGGCTGGCAGGACACAGATGGTGAGGAGAGGGCTGCAGGTGGCCAGGGGTTCATGGGGTCGATACTGCGACACTGTGCCAGGGATGACCAGGCTCCTGGGGCGAGGTGAAAGCGAGGAGGTGTCGGTGGTGGTGGAGTGGGGTATGGGGGCGACTGCATGTGCAGAGAATGTTCTCACACCCTGCAATACCCAGAGGACAAGTAAGGTCCCGGGTGGGCTTTGGGAGTCCTCACCTTCCCATGAACCCAAGCACCCAACAGAGCAGGTGACCGAGCCCAGCGAAGTGGCCTGGTTTGTGGAGCTCTGGTTTGCGCGCCCTGGCTGGGGCGGAGGTGTGCAGAGGACGCTTGCTCAGGGTCCAAGGCCTTGGGGGGGGGGGGGGCTGCAGGCAGGCGAGGAGACCAGGCCCGGTTAGGAGCTGAAGCGATGTCCCAAGAGGCATTTTGTCACCCCTAGGCGTCTGTGTTCTTGGCGCAGCTCCTGCGGCCGGAAGTTGTGCCCAGCTGCGAGCTCAGCCCCCTCTCCGTGCCTGGGCACCTCGCTGGGCATCTTCCATTCACACCCCGGGACCTGGGGGCGTGGTCACCGGCCTCGTGATTTCATTGGCTGCTGGCTAGCCTCAACATTGGTTGCCTGTGGTCAGGTGCTCTGTGCTGTCCAATCAGCTGTGGCCATGGTGACAACCAGGATGAGGCGCCCCGGGGCCACCACGTGGGCCTGAGGTTGCTTCTTTAGGGGAGACGTGTGGATAGTGGATGAGGACCCCTCACAGGGACCCAGGAGGGGTCCGAATTCAGGGCCGTGTCCAGCACACCCCTTGACTTCATCCACCTACCAGGTCCGGGGAGCACCCAAAGCCCCCCTTTCTCCTCCCAGTTCCTCCTCTGGTTGCACCGCTTAGTACCAGTGGCACCCTGCTGGGCGGTGCCCGGCCGGGCCTCAGGTCAGGTCTGCAGGGCATGCGCTGTCCCGGGAGTGGTGGCAAAGATTAGTGTGGGCGCTAATCTCCCCGAGGCAGAGGGCTTGGGTTGCGTAACTCCGTGGAAAGCTGCGTCCTCTGCGGGCTGTGCTGGCCTGATGGCAGATTCAGGGTCATTCACAGATGAGTTAACTTCCTCGAGTGTCCAGGGGGCTGCTGTTGTGCATTTGTTGAATCTCCCAGAGTAAATGCCGTCAGCACACTCACTTCCTGCCCCTGTGAGCTGGTTGGAACCGCTAAAAGCTTGTCCTGTGCATGAAAGTTTTGCCTCAGGAATTAGACTGACCTGATTGGATCTCACTTGAAAGAGCAATAAGTGCGTGATGGCACTTGCCTGTAACCTCAGCTACTCTGGAGGCTGAAGTAGGAGGATGGCAAGTTCAAGGCCAACCTTAGCCACTTAGTGAGACCCTGTCTCAAAATAAAAAGTAAAAAGGACTAGGGAGGTAGCTCAGTGGGAAAGCATCCCTGGGTTCAATCTCCAGTACTAAAACAAAGCAAGCAAGCAAACAAAAAATCCCAGCAGTACCCTCAGCATCCATGGCTTCCAGCTTGAAAGGAAAGTGACCACAAGACTCGGAGCAACCAAAAGATCTTTATTGCAGCAGTGCAACAAAGAGAAAAGAAAGAAGGAAGGGGGGGGGGAGCGCACGCAGGAGAGAGACAGAGAAAGCAAGAGAGATAGCAAGAGAGAGAGAACAAGAGAGAAAGAGCAAGAGAGAGAGAGAGAGTGCACAAGCAAGAAAGATAAAGAGCAAGAGAGAGGGGGGCCTGGCAGGAGGGAGTTTTTATAGCCCAAATCTAATGGGGCCTCTGGGTCTGCAAGCTGCCTTGTTGGCCCAAGGGGGGTTGAGTGCTCAGCCTTGAGCAGGGTTGAATGTTCAGACTTGAGGCAAACAGGTGATAAAGGACCAGGTTTGAGTGCGTGGGCTATCTTGCAGCCAACATCTGTTCAGCCTGCCCTGCAGACAACACAGTTCAGCCTGCTCTGCACCCAACACAGCTAAGCTGGGTGGAGGCGGGAGGCCATAGTACCTGACTGTCCCGCTGTGGCTCGGGACTTGGGTTCCTTCCTGCTTCTCAGAAGATGAGCTCATCACTGGCAGGTTACTCAGCCTCTCCAGGCTCAGTTTCCCCTACTTCAAAAATGTAGTGAGGGGGCTGGGGATGTGGCTCAAGCGGTAGCGCACTCGGCTAGCGTGCGGCCCGGGTTCGATCCTCAGCACCACATACAAACGAAGATGTTGTGTACCCCGAGAACTAAGAAAAAATAAATAAATGTTAAAAAAAATTCTCTCTCTCTCTCTCTCTCTGTCTCCCTCTCTCTCTCACTCTCTCTTTAAAAAAAAAAAATGTAGTGAGAAGATGTCATGGTGAGGCAGTCACAGAAAATAAGCACTTTTCAGACCTAGTCTGGCTTTGTGATCACAGGCCAGAAGAGTTTTTTATGTTTTTTCAACAATAATTTGGATTTGCCGGGGTAGGTCTTTAAGGCCAGCTCGCTCAACACCAGCTCAACAACACAGACAACAGTAATGTCCTAGTCCCTGGTCTTGAGATATGAGCCAATAGCAGGTGCTTCATCCAAGTCCAGTCGCCTCTGGGAACTCTGTGTCAGGTGTCCGAAAACAGTAGGAAACCAGAGAAGCATAAGCCCTGGAGCACTGTATTAGCCATCGAAAGGCAGACCACATTATCCTTGCCTCTGTGGGCAACTGAGCTGGCCATGCAGCCGCTCAGGTCAGATGTGGGCACTGGCTCCCCAAGCGTATGGAGTCCAGTTGAGAAAGGCTGTGAGTGTGAAGTCCACGCTGGATTCAAGGCCTACTACAAAGGACATGTGAAATATCTCATCAATTTAAAAACATTGATTGCACTTGAAAATAATATAATGGTAAAAGAACCACCCACCACTGCCACTGCTGCTCAACACTTCTGACACCAAATACACGGATTTTCCACACCAAGAAATTTTGACACTAACTTCCTGAAGTTAGGACAGCCCCAGAGAATCCAGGCTCACGAGACTACAACCTCTGTTTCAGATGTCCATTGCAAGTCTTCTGGGTTGTAAATCAGAGGTTCTCACAACACCCTCAGCAGGTTTAGGGTGAGAAGGTGTGTTATACTCCAAAAGAACTCCTTGAGTTTTCTACTTAGAAATAGATAGAATTCTGGGTACATGTGTAAAAACATTGAAGGAACATAAAGGATCGGATGTTCTATATTGACATTGATTGGGTCTTAATCTGTTCTCAGGTGCTATAACAGAATCCCTGAGGCTGAGTAATTTATGAAGAAAAGAAGTTTATGTCTTAGAGTTGTAGAGGCTGGGGAAGTTCAAGGGAAAGGGCACATCTGGTGAGGGACTTGGTGCTGTTGGAGACTCTGCAGAGGTGGTGCTGGATATCACAGGGCCAGAGGAAAGAGGCTGCCAGAGAAAGCTCCTTCTGTAAGCAAGCCACTCCCTCCGGAACCCGTTAACCCGTGAGTGGATTAAGCCACTCACCAGGACAAGAACCCTGCGACCCAGTCATCTCCAAAGGCCTCACCTGCAAATGCCATTATTATCTGGCTTTGGGGATTACCTTTTCAACACGTGCATTCCAGGGAACACACCCACACCACACCCACAGGCTTTCCGGGCAGGGATCTGCGTTCATCAGTTCAACTCAGGGCCTTAGAAAGGGCTCTTTTTTTTTTTTTTTAAAAGAGAGAATGAGAGAGGAGAGAGAGAGGAGAGAATTTTTAATATTTATTTTTTAGTTCTCGGCAGACACAACATCTTTGTTTGTATGTGGTGCTGAGGATTGAACCCGGGCCGCACGCATGTCAGGCGAGCGCGCTACCGCTTGAGCCACATCCCCAGCCCCTAGAAAGGGCTCTTGCCGTTTGGTGGACTGGTTGGCTGAGGCCCACCGTGATCACCCGTGACTGAGTATGATAGTCCATGGCTACGATCCTACCCAGCAGGAGGACCACAAGTTCAAGGTCAGCTTCAGTAGCTTACAAGACCCTCTCTTAAAGAAAAATAGGGTTGTGCCTATAGTTTGATGGTAGAGTATCCCTGGGTTCAATCCCAGTACCCTCCAAAATTTATATATATATATATCTATACACTTATGGAACGTAGCTAAACTATGTGCTATGTATCTTCAATACCAGCTCCAGCCCGTGACCAGTGGGAAACAGACACGGCCAATGTTGTGAGCGCCCCTTCCCAGGGCTCTGAGTGCCTGTCCCTGCGGGGCCTGGTTCTCTCCCCTCCTGTTCTCCCGTGGTGCAGCCTGTTCTGATCCTAGGTCACAGGGTTGAGGCTAAGCAACGTGGAGGGAAAAGGGAGGTCACTCCAGCCTCACATCCTCAGCGTGTAGGCACTTAGGCACTTAGTGGGGCTGCACCTTCACCTTCCTGGGAGCTGAGGGGAGGTTAGGAGGCCTGTGCCTGGCGGCCCCGGGTGGATTTTTGGTGGTTGATTTCACCCGTGGACTTGGCGGGCGCAGCGGGCCAGGTCAAGCCTGCTGTGTGTCCCTGAGGTCCTTCCAGAGGAGACTGCTCCCCTCGGTGGCACAGAGCGCCCTCTCCAGTGCCAGCCTCCGTGGGTCCACCGAGGCCTGGAGCGGAGGCGGAGGAGGCTGGACGGAGCTTTTCCCTCCTGCGGCCTGAGCTTGCTGGGCAGATCCTGCGACTCTCCGGCGGTAACCAGGAGCCAACTCTGAATCATCAAGAGTCCTTCCACGTGGGAGGCTGTATGATGCGGGACACGTGCCATCTCCTGTCGGCTCTCTCCCCAGGGAACCCTACCTAATACGGGCCCTTATTATGCTCGAATTTGGGACCCCCAAAAAACCACCCGAGACCGAGGTCAGTGTCAGCTGCGAAGAGGCATTCATTGCCAGCTAGCACAGCAACTGGTGTTTGCAGCAGTTTTATACACTCTTTGGGGAAGGCAGGGACTTTACATAGGTCGTAGCATCTCTTAGCAAATCATCACACACGCGGGAAAATCATAAAACATGATTAGCACAGTCACTGGCGCGAACAAGTTGGGTAAAGGTGGTCGGCTAGTACAAGAGGGGGATTCGTTTGATTGGTTTAAACCACGAGGGGTGTAAGTGCTGAAGGACCTGGAACGACCTGGTTTCCCAACATGTTATCAGCCACCATCAACTACTGGGAGGGTCACCTGGCATCCCAGGTATTTCCCTGTCTCATGCTGATTGGTGGCTGCTAGGGGTTGCTGTGGGTCCTCACCTAGCCTGACTGAGTCAGGGACACCTGGGGCAGCAGATCTCTCCTGTTATTTACAGACAAACAACTCAGAGGGTGGGTATGTGCCTGGGAGTGCTCTGGGGGTCTTTCCAAGGACAAGGGTCACAACCGCCCGCTTCCTTGGACAGGCTTTGCTCTGGGGTAGAGGCTGGCTTTTCACCCTGTTTCCCAGTGAGGTGGATTCACAGGTGTGGGGGTTAGGGCTTGGATGTACCCCTTTAGGAGACACTTCCAGCTTACTAGAAGCAGGTCATCTGGGTTCACTGGCGAGGCTGGATGGCAAAGGGCTCCCGGCACCGGGTGGGCCAATGAATGGATCTTGATTTTTTTTTTTTTTGGGGGGGTACTGGGGATTGAACTCAGGGGCACTAGACCACTGAGCTACATCCCCAGCCCTGTTTTGTATTTTACTTAGAGACAGGGGTTCATTGAGTTGCTTAGGGCCTCACTAAGTTGCTGAGGGCCTCACTAAGTTGCTGAGGCTGGCTTTGAACTCTCAATCCTCCTGCCTTTGCCTTCTGAGAGCCTGGGATTACAAGCGTGCACCACTGGCCTACGGATCTGGATTTGAATCCTCCACTTGCGATCACTGTATGACATGGGTTCCCCGCTCTGCCCCCAGCCTCTGGAATCCTCTTTGAAGACTGAGTGAATAGAGCTGGGAGTTCTTCCTCCGGAGGACTGTCATGGAGCGAGAACCCCCAGTGCTTATTAAGTATGGAGCTGCGTGAGGTACTCAAGGACTCTACAGCTGTTTTCTCATCTGCAAAATGGAAATAATAACACCGAGCTCAGTCCACACAATAATTTCCAGGACATAGTAGGCATTATGTAAGCACAATTTAAAAAGGATTGCCCGGCATGGTGGGCTATCTCTCTGTAATCCCAGCAAGGGTCTCCATAAACTGCCCAGGCCTTGGACTTGTGATCCTCCTGCCTCAGCCTCTCAAATTGCTGGGATTATGGGGATGTAACATCACACTTTGTGGGATCCCATGTGACTGTCCCTGTTCTGAAATCCTCAATGACTTTTGCACAAAGGGCTTTGCATTTTCGTTTTTTCCTGTGGCCAGAACTGCTTGGAGTCACGACTCTTCCTGCTTGTAGCAGCCAGGGATGCTGGTCCCCCTCTGGTCCTAAATGGGTCGGTGGCACATGGGGTATGTATGCCCCACTAGAAGGGCCTTTTATGAACTGAGATGATCCAGTTGTGAGGCGGGAAAATGAGATCCCAGCTGATGGGGTGGTGGCTGTATGTCCTGCCAGATGAGATGAGGGTGGGCCCAGTGGCTCCTCCAGTTCTGAAGGGCGGTGGGGGTGGGGGAGAGGGTGTGTTCTTGGCCCTCAAAAGTAGATCCAGCTCTGCCTAGGAAGGACTTGTGGACGACTAAACTGTTGTGCAAGAAGCGAACGGCGGCCGGCAGGAATTCCAGCCTCAGCCCGCCTGGGGGTAAGGGTGGGGGCTGGGGACAGCCTCGCTCTGAGAACCCACACGAGGTCATCCGCCTGGGAGATGAGGTGTGGCTTAGGAGCCCTGGGTCTCCTGCACCTGGGAAATGGCCTGAGGATGCCCTGCAGGGCTGGGGGTCCAGGGCGCTGGCTCACAGGACAGATGGTGGTGGCTGTGGCTGCTCCTGCTGTAACTGACAGGGAGCTCCCGGTGCCCAGCAAGGCTGAGGCCGAGCTGGACCCTCCGTGAGTTACATAGAAGACCCTTGTGTTACTGGGCACAGTGGTGCCCGCCTGTCATCCCAGCGGCTCTGGAGGCCGAGGCAGGAGGATTGTGAGTTCAAAGCCAGCCTCAGCAACTCAGCGAGACCCTGTCTCTAAATAAAATATAAAAAACAGGCTGGGGATGTGGCTCAGTGGTTATGTACCCCTGGGGCTAATCCCTGGTACAAAAAAAATAAAAAGACCCTTGAGTCAGAAGTCGGGGAAGCTCACATCTCGCCCCCTAAACATGTCAACAGCTGGCATATTTGGGGGATTAGTAAGAAACAGTCATAAAATACAGTCTCGTGACAGAGTCCCCGTGGGGGAGGGGTGGTGCCTTTGGAGCCTGCCGGGGAAGCAGGAGGCTCCTGGCCTTCCCAGTGTTTGAGAGCCCTGGCTAGCTGTCGAATGCGCGGCTCCCCCCAGGGCTTCCCAGGAAATGGGTCCCTGATGTGTCCCAGAGCTGCACACAGGAATGGCCCATCTGCGCCAGGGCATCCGAGGGCGGTGCACGTGTGAGCCTCCACTGCATGTGCCCCTTGAGGCTTGAGCTGCTGGCCTAAAGCCCCTCTCAGGGTGACGGCAGCAGCCCTGGAAATGTCTTGGCCGCAGTCTGTGCTGAGAGGGCACGTCTCCACCCTGCTCCCGTTCCCCTCTGCAGTCAGCGGGGCCCTGCGGGGTGCGGGGGAGCTGTGGCCGCCGCTCTAGGCATCAGCAGTGGCAGGAGCAGAGGCCTGGAGGCCAGGAGCAGCAGAAGGCCTGCATCAAGGGCCGCTGCGGTCAGAGCCTGGCGCAGACACAAGTGTGTTTGTATCTCCTGAAACAGGAGAGGAGGACAGTCAGCCAGGAACTGAGCAGCACTTCACCCACGCATTCAAGTGGCCGGCCTTCGGTAAATATTGACTGAGTGCGGCTGGGCGCACACACCACGCCAGGCGCTGCCAGGACAGCGGTGGACAGGACAGGGCCCCGCTCTTCTCTTTTTGGGGGATGGGGGACAGGTCCTGGGAATTGAACGTGGAGGCTCTTTACCACTCACTGAGCCGCCTTCCCAGTCCCTTTTAGTTTTCATTTTGAGACAGGGTCTCACTAAATGCTGAGAATCTCACTAAATTGCTGAGGCTGGCCTCAAACTTGTGATCCTCCTGCCTCAGCCTCCTGAGTCGCTGGGATGACAGGTGTGTGTCACTGTACCCGGTTCTCTTTTCTCTGTAACATAAAACTCACCACTTGAAAGTGTACCATTTGGAGACTGATAGTGTAGCTCAATGGTAGAGCGCTTGCCTAGCATGTGCCAGGCCTTGGGTTCCATCCCCAGCACTGCAACATTAGCAATAGAAGAAGAAACTTCTTTCCCAGAAGAAACCCCGGCAAGGCACCCCCACCCACCTGCCCCCACCCACCCACTGGCTGTGGATCTCCCGCTCTGGACAGTTCATATCAATGGCCTCCTGTCTGTCTTCCTTCCCTTAGCACCGTGTTCTCAGGGTTCATCTGTTAGAAGCAGGATCGGGAAGTCCTTCCTCCTGGTGGCTGCTGTCTGTAGGTGGGGTGCTACCTTGGGAGTGGGTGCCAGGGACCGGGTGGGTCACTGATGGGCAGCTTCCCGCTCTAACCACTTGTGCCCGTCAACGGGCGTCGGCCTCTGATTCTGCACAGCTGGGTGTTGGCGCTGTCACAGGGCACCTCAGCTTTCATTCCTAACTGAAGGATCCCAAGGGCAGGTTTTCTGGGGCCAGGCCCCCGTTATCCAGCTCCCGTGCCAGCCTGATCGTCACCCTGCCCACTGGAGACACATGGGCCTCTCCCCGGCAGAGGTGCAGCCAGGCCCCGCAGGCATTCCGGGAAGTAGGCAGAGCCAGTCTCCTAGGAGAAAAGTGGAAGCGTCTCTATCTCAGTCTGGGTTCTTTTGGTTCCGAGGGACAGGAATCCAAACCAAATCAGCTTCT
Organism: Ictidomys tridecemlineatus; assembly: GCF_052094955.1. Taxonomy (NCBI): domain Eukaryota; kingdom Metazoa; phylum Chordata; class Mammalia; order Rodentia; family Sciuridae; genus Ictidomys; species Ictidomys tridecemlineatus. Next base: position 204,389,905 of record NC_135480.1, on the reverse strand, counting down.
TCAGCTGTGGCCACCGGTCAGCTTGGTCCTGGTCCTTGCTGGTTCATCAGTGAACCTGGACCCTGCCCTAAGCAGCTGGTGGGCAGGGAGGGTCCAGAGAATTCAAGCCTTGGCCTTGGAGCTGAGAGCTATGGAAATCCAGCAAATCCAGGGCAGGAAAGGCCCCAGGGCCTCCTGCAGAACTGATCAGGTGACCAGAGCCCCGGGACCAGGTCAGGTTGAAGGAAAGACTTGAAGGAGATCAGGGGTCGGCCCAGAGGGTCCCTGGGGAACAGAAGGCCAGGCACAGGGATCCATGGGAGGGAGCCAAGGCCCAGAGGCAGGACTGTGGCCTTCTTGAGAGGACAGTGTGGCCGGGAGACAGTGGAGGAGGCCTGCAGAGAGAAAACGGAGACCAGATGGGATGGGCCCGTGGCCAGGGCCAGACTTGGACTGGGACTGCCCGAGCTGGAGCCATGGCAAAGTGGGGGGGGGAAATCGGATGTAATTTGACTGATTTTACTTATTTATTTATTTTTAAGCAAAAAAGGAAAGTCCTAGACTTCTGGGCCTGGGTGAGTCAGAGGCCGGGGCCTCCTCTTCTCCTGGACACAGGTTCCCTTCAGACCACAGCCATTCACAGCCCGCTCCAGGGCCCAGGGCCTGTCCACCCATGTCCGCAGAGACCTCCCGCAGGGCCTGCACTGGCCCTTCTTGGACCAGCCCCTGTGGCCAGGCAGGGATTGAGGGGCCTGGGTCCCACGGCCACCCGTTCATGGAGGCCCTTCTGAGGGGTCACTGTTTGGAAACCCACCAGAATGCCCACAGTTCCTTGAGGAGGCTACTTTCTCACAGAAGAAGGGAAGAGAGAGCGGAGCCGACCCACGGAGCACGGGCCCTTCCCCGAGTCCTTCATCTTGAGGGCGTCCAGGGCCGCTCCTGGGGGCCTCCACCCAGGAGGGCTGAGCCGCTGGGGAAGCGCCCTCTGAGCTGTCGGCAGGGTCCACTCCAGCACAGGTCACACTGTCAGTTTCTCTTTCTCATCACTGGGCAGCCCAGAGATCAGGAGCCAGCGGCCGAGGCGGGGCGGCTTCCTCCTCTGGTGTCCCCGAGGCTCAGCTCAGCCCTCGTCTGATCCTCAGGAAATGCCCCCCCAGGGAGCTGGGCCCCTTCCACACAAGGACCCTTCTTTGCTTAGGGCTGCAGGATCCTGACGGGGAGAACTTCCCGTGGCTTCAGAAGAAAATGCCGCCCAGCGCCAAGCTGAAAACACGGCGGGGGGATTGTATGTTCGTGTCCCCCTGCGTCACCAGCATCTGAAGTGGTTCCAGAAGCTTCTCTCCCCTCACTGCCCTGCCTCCGTCTCCCAGCTCCTAAAAGCAGAGAAAGCGAAACTGAGAGAAGCAACCTCTCCCTCACGTCACCACCGCCTCCCAGAACACAAAACCCGGGAGCTGCTTCCATTGACTGCAATCCCTGGCCAGAGATCAGAGGAGGGTTGTCCTCCCTGCCAGGCCCCTGCTTGCCAGTCATTCAGCAGAGGACAGGAAGCTTGTCTACCCAGAGTCACAGCCCGCAGTCAGGAGAATTTCCCTGAAAAATCCCTCTTGCTTTGGGCTCCAGGTAGCCTCACAATCGAGCTCTTTATTCTTTATTTATTTTTCTTTTGTGTGATGCTGAGGATGGAACCCAGGGCCTGTGTGTACGCTACCCTTGAGCTGCACCCTGCCCCTAAAACTGAGCCATTTTTTTTTTTTTTTTTTTGGTTCTGGGGATTGAACCCAGTTGTACCACTGAGCCACATCCCCAGCCCTTTTCATTTTTTATTTGGAGACAGGGTCTCGCTGAGTTGCTTAGGGCCTCACTAAGTTGCTGAGGCTGGCTGTGAACTCACGATCCTCCTGCCTCAGCCCCCTGGGCCAGTGGGGTTACGGTGTGCGCCACCGAGCCCGGACGCCAGAGCTTCTTATTGTTTATTTTGAGACAGGGTCTTGCTGAGGTTCGCCTCAAATGTGCCATCCTCCTGCCTCAGCCTCCACAGCCGCTGGGAATGTAGGTGTGCGACACTGTGCCCCACCAAATAAGCTTTCAGACGAGGAGATGGCCACCCTCAGCAGCCCACCCCCCCTTGCTGGGCCCAAGAAAGGCAGGCACCCTCTGTTCTCAGAAGAAAACAGGGACAAGGAACGCTCACATGACCCCTGTGACATGCAGCCAGGAATGAACTGAGTGTCAGGACATCCCCTGCTTGCCTTGTCCTGTCCCTGAAGGTGACCTCCCCTTTATCTAGTGGGTGGGACAGCCTGGCCTGGCAATTCATGCTTTGGGCTTTCAGTTTACCAAGTGCATCTTTTGTCCCGATAAAGAAACCCTTGGCACCTGGTGAGCAGGCGAGGAGCACCCCACCCCCAGCCGCAGGACGGGCTTTCCAACAGTCCTCCTCCTGACAAGCTGGCCGGCCAGGGACTAGTGTCCCTAGTTTGAGGAGGAAATGGAGGCTCAGAGGCTCAGGATGAAGCAGGATCTACTGTGTGCCTGGTACTTACTAATGAGGCTGGGTAGACGATTCCTTTGAACTTCCAAAATGTTGGTGGGAAATAACTGACATTCACCTGCGTTTTACAACCCAGAGAACCAGATCAGAGAGGGAATCTGCTCGCCCGAGACCACACAGCTGCGGCAAAGGGCTGGCTCTGGGATCTGGTGCCAGCTGAGCTTGGCTCAGGCCGGCCATTCCCTTGCTCTCTGCTGCTTTAGGGCCCAGGGCAGACTGGTCCTGCTGTCCAGCTGGCCAGTGCTGTCCTCAAGGACTGGCTTGGGAGGGAGAGTGGAGCAGCATGAGACACTGATTTTTCTCTTTCCTTCTTCCCTGGGCACCTCCTAAAGTGTCGGCAAAGTGACGAGCGGGAACCTGGAGAAGGCCCTTGCCTAGGTCCCGGGGAGGGAGCGGGACCAGCAGGTGAGGGACTCAGAGAATCCTAGTCACCGACTGTCCATGCTTCCTAATGAGGAGCTGAAGGCTTTTCAGGAAAGAGTCTCCTAGAAAACTAGGTTCTGACAAAGACAGGGTGACATGCAACTCACATGGCTGCCATAACAAGTCACCAGGCTGAAAACCACACCAAGTATTGTCCTGAATTCTGGGGGTCAGAAATAAGTCTCACGGGGCTAAGATCAAGGCACTGGCAGGGCCATGTCCCTTCTAGGGGCTCCAGGGAGGAGCAATCTGTCTCCTCACCTTTGCAGATTCCAAGCCAGGTGTGGTGATGTATGCATGTGGTCTCAGCGACTCGGGAGGCTGAGGCAGGAGGATCACAAATTGGAGACCAGTGTTGAGAGCCACAGTTTAGTTGGAATGACACTTGGCATTTTGCTAGAGGGAATGATTGAAAGGTGACCCTGCTCTGGGATTAGGGCAGCTCTGGGATTAGGGCGGATCCTCTGGAATAGGGCGGCTCAGGGATTAGGGTGGATCCTGCTGGGATTAGGGCAGATATTGCTGCCTTGGGCTCCTGCTACTTTGGAGTTCCCGTGGAGTTTTCTTTTCTTTTTTTTTTTTAAAGAGAGAGTGAGAGAGGAGAGGGGGGGGAGGGAGAGAGGGAGGGAGAGAGAGGGAGAGGGAGAGGATTTTTAATATTTATTTTTTATTTCTCGGCGGACACAACATCTTTGTTGGTATGTGGTACTGAGGATCGAACCCGGGCCGCACGCATGCCAGGTGAGCGCGCTACCGCTTGAGCCACATCCCCAGCCCTCCCGTGGAGTTTTCAAGGGGTTCTGTGAGAATTGGCACGTGGAGCCTGGTGGAGGGAGTGTGTTCCGGAAAGTGTGTGTACAGTGCCGCTGAGAGTCCGGGAATGAAGAGTTGCTGTTGGAACCTACAAGGCTTTGTGGCAGCTCGGTTATTTGTGCCCAGCCAGACTGCGGCAGGCCAGCCTCAGCAACTTAGTGAGACCTTGTCTCAAAATAAAAAATAAAAAAGGTTGAGGATGTGGCTGAGTTGTAGAGCATCCCTGGGTTCAAATCCCCAATACCAAATAAACAAACAAATGAATAGAACCTTTCCATCTTCCAGAGGAAGGTGGCTCTGGAGCCCTCCTTCAGCTTGGAAGGCAGCAGCTCAGGCCTCCCCAGCGCCCATCTGCCCTTTCCCCTCCTCTGTCCATCCCACTTTGCTTCTGACACTTCTAACACCCCTCCCAGAAGGGCCTGGGGTGGCACTGTCCTCATCCAGACAGCCCTAGAGTCTTGAGATCCTTATGGAATCCCATCTACAGAGTCCCTTCTGCCACGCCAGGTGACATATTTGCCAGTTTGGGGTATGGGAATGTGGACGGGGTGTTTATGGAAGGCCTTTTCCCGCAGTCACGTCCGTGTTTGGGGACTGTGGTTCCAGCGTTGGGGCGAGTGTGGGGCCTGGTTCTCACGCGCTGCCTGCCGTGACCCTTGGGCAGGTGGAAGGGGTCGGCAACAGGTTCCACACGTGCAGACGCTGCCAGGGGGTCGCCTAGCTGCAGCCCTAGAGGTGGGCTGTGCGGCACGCCCATGTCCCAGAGGAGACGTGAAGCCTATTGGAAAGTGCTCGAGGGCTCGCCAGGGAGCAGGGGCCAGAGGACTGGGGATGGGCGCGCCCTGCGCTCAGCTTTGGAAGCTTCCGCGCGCACAAGTTGCTTTTGGTCTCCTGGGAGGAGGGGGCCCGCCGAGGGGCGGGGCGGGGCTGGGTGGGGCGGGAGGCAGCCCCGCCCCCTCACCCGCCCGCCTCCTTCTTATTTCTGCAGGCTGCGCTGCTCGGACGCTCAGAACCACAGTCGCACCGTCCCGAGCCGGAGCTCCCTCCATCTGGCCGCGATGCTTACCCCAAGTCTGGCGACGGTGAGCGGGCCGACCCTGCCGGCCTTCCTGCTCTGCAGCACGCTGCTGGTCATCAAGATGTACGTGGTGGCGGTCATCACAGGCCAAGTGAGGCTGCGGAAGAAGGTACGTGCAGCCCGGGCCCCCGCCCTGGGCTCGCTGGCGGTCCCTCTCGCTGCGCTAGGGAAAGTGCGGCATCCGGGAGTCGTGGCCAAGGTGTGCGGTGGGCCAGCGCGTGAGTGGCCTGGAGCTGCGCCCTCCCGCCCTGCAGGATCCCGGGGCCAGCAGCCCGCCAACTTGCCTGGCTGCCTGGTTGGGACTTGGCACGTCCCGGAAGGCGCAGCTGGGGATTCTGACAGCCCAAAGCTCCTGTCCGATCTGGTGGCTTCCGGGCAGTGAGATCCAGTGTCTGGGTGGAGTGGAGACCCGCAAAATAGGAGGCCGAGAAATTAAAGTGGAAATTCCCGCTCCGCAGCTCTCCAGGCCCGCCGCAGAGGCCAGGTCGCCCCCGCCACCGGGGTGTTTGGGGAGGAAATCCCCCATAACCCCAGTCCCTGATCCAAAATTATGATGAGCTGGGCCAGGGCTGGCAGGAGGGCCCCTGCCGTCCCCGCGGGTCTGCAGCAACAAGTTAGACCCCGGAGTCCGGTACCTGTGCATTTTAGGCCCTGGTACTTTGATAGAGGACTCCTTTCATGAAGTGAAGGGAGGCTGGCTCTGGCTGGTGTGTGGGTGGGCCCTGGGGGCGGGGGTCTCGTGAGCTCCTGGAGCAGCACAGGCAAGATTAAAGGCAGAGGTGCTGCCCGCGACAGGCCACCTGGAGTCCACTGGTTCTCCACCTTGAGCTGCCTAGGACATGGAGTGCAGGCATGCAAGGGGCAGGGGTGCTGCCTCGCTCAGAGCCCTTCCTGAGGTCGGTTGCAGAGCTGGACAGGACTCCCCACCACAGCCTGGCTGAGTGGCTGAGGCTGGCTTTGAACTCATTACCCTCTTGCCTCAGCCTCCCCAGGAATGCAGGCCTGTGCCCCCACACAGGCCCAGAAGTCTCCTTTCAAACAGGTGAACTGAGAAGGTGACCCTTTCCGGGCCTCCCGTGAGCAGCAGAGCCAGGCAGCAGGAACCACCCAAGGGGTGGCCTGGGCTGGGGTGGCAGCTTCTCAAGACCAAGCGCCCCTCTCATTTCTGCACTTGTCGGGAAGGACCTGGGGCAGGGCATGGAGCAGAGGTGACAGAGGCAGCCTGGGCCCCCGGGGCAAGCTGGGGAGGCCGCTCCCTGCAGAGAGCAGAGCCTCCCAGACCTTGGTCCTCGTGATTTACTAGTAACTGTGACTCTGAGAACCCCAGCAGCCAGGGGTCACTGGGAGAGCGTCCCGAGGCCTGGCCTCTGGCTCCACTAGAGCCGGGACATCCGACACCCTGGGCTTCTGGTCTGCAGGGCAGCTGGCCCCTGGCCAGGAACACTTGTCTTTGAATCACATTGGCCAGAAGAACAACCTGTGGCCATGGGCTCCAGAGACCCACACCTGCCGCCACACGCAGAGACCCTTAGAAAGGTGTCGGGACCCAGGACTCTGCCTGGGGCTTTCAGAGTCCAGGAAACACTGACTTAAGGACCAGCAGAGAGCAGGGGAGCTGTCATCCTCCTGATGAGCCTGTTTTGCCTGCGGCAGGACAGGGTGGGGCAGGGCAGGGCAGGGGCAGGCCCACTGGGAAGGACAAGCCCACCCTGGGGGGAGCCTGAGCCAGAGGGTGGGTTTGGTACAGGTGAGCAGTTAGAAACCTGCTGCTGAGATTCGGGGTCTGCTGTTTGTTCTGTTAGATCTGCAGGGTTGACTCTGTTTGCCTGGGGGCCAGTGGGGACAGTGTGACAGGGCCTTCAATGACCTGTATGTGGTTGGAGGTCTCTGCTCTCCAGTGAGAAAGACGGACCTTCCCTGGGCGCCCTCCTCCTGCCCACGCCCACCACCTGGAGCTCGGTTTCCTTCTGAGCTTCCTGAGGAGGAAGTTGAGGCACAGGGAGGATGAGCCTGCCCAAGGCCTCCTGCTGCTCTTTACTGGGCTCAGCCTCTCCCTGGCAGGCAAGGCCTCTCCCCCACCCCAGCCACACCCAGCCCCTGAACTGCTCGGGGAATTTTTTAAATTTAACTTTTAATTATTTTGCAACTTAGAAATTGCAAAGGGCTTGACGTGCTACCATGTGTCCCCAGCCCCCAGGGAATCTGTGTGGGTACTGATCCCCATCCTCATCTGCATGCCAATCCAATAACTAAACAAGACCCTGAGAAAAAGGGAAAAGAAGTCTTATTCCTTTGCTAGTAAAGGAGAAGCACAGGGGACTCCTGTCCCAGAGACTGTGATTCTGCCCATCAGCAGGAACAGGGGGCTTTCAAAGGGGGGACTCAAAGCTGTATTCCCCGTGTTCTCTGTCCAGAGTTACAACTCACTTGTTAATTTGGGCGCTGTTCATTTCTGAGATCTGGTGCCATCCCCAAAGTCTGGATGACTTGGTTCCTGTGGTGGGTGTGTGCCCCAGGACTCATAACTCTGCCTAGAATGTTTCCCCTGAGATTTCAGAAGAGCAGGGAGAGAGGAAGAGAAAGAAAGATCTCAAGTTAAAGCCAGTGGCAGAGCAAGGGCTGTATTCAAAGCATAAAATGGACCAAAGTTACAGCTTCAGGACCTCTGGTGTCCTCTGTGACTTTATCCTGGGCTCCTGTCCCTTGTTCTCTCTGCTTCAGCCAAGCTGGTTTGCTGTTCTACAAACCTGCTCAATTTCTTCTAGCCTCAGGGCCTTTGCACACACTGTGGCTTCTGCCTTGAATGTTGTTGCTCCAGCCCTCCCTGCACCTAGTTAGTGTCAGGGTATCCACCCAGCCTCAGCCTTAATACTACCACTGTCCCACTGTCCCATCTCTGACCCCAGAGTCTCAGGTCCCCTGTGAACATTCCCAAGGCCAAGTCTGCTTCTCTCTTCCTTTCCATTCCTTTCCCCTCCTCTCCTTCCTCTCTGCTGAGGAGCTCATGGTTGCTGGCTGAGTTGGGGGGTGGGGTGACTGTGCCACTGCTGTGTCCCTGGGAACTCTGTCCATGAGCAAAACAGTCGGGTGCCGGGCTGTCCCCCTCATGATGTTCTTGGCTGGTGTGTTTCAGGCTTTTGCCAACCCCGAAGATGCCCTGAGACACGGTGGCCTCCAGTTCTGCCGAAGCGACCCTGATGTGGAGCGTTGTCTCAGGCAAGTACCCTGGACCTGGGCCTGGCCCCACACAGCCCGTCCTTCAGGTCCCCTCAGCACCTCGGGAATCCGGGAGGCTAAGGTTCTCTGCGTTCCTTTCTCCCTCTCACAGCTTTAATTGATTCGCTGATTTAATTTCTAATTAATCTTGGAAAAAACACATGCTCATGTCTCAACTCCAAAGTTAGCAAAGGATGTTCAGAGGTGTGCCCCCGCCTCCAGGTGTGCCCCCGATAAGGCTGACCAGCTCCCCTCCAAGGGGCCTCTGGCTCTGTCCTCCTCCATGGTGAACAGAGCGGAGGGCACCTTGTCTTCCTGCATGAGCACCTGTGCGCAAAACTGCGGGTGTAGGAAGTGTTGCGCATGCGCATAAATCCCGTCCTGGCAACCCCTGCCCATGCAGCGGACCATCCTGCTTGATGGTGGATCCGTGCCAACGCGAGGGGTGCCACTTCAGTTTGCATTTCTTTTATTCTGAAGGAAGGTAAACATTTTTTTTTTGATGCTTAACATTCCCCAGACAAACAGGTTTTTTTTCTAATCATAAAACTCAGAACTACTCATTGTGGAAAATTTGGATATTACTGAGAATACAAAGAGACAGGGAAACCACTCAGTTCTTGCACTGTTGACGTTTTGTCTTCTATGTGCAAATATTGTTCATGAAATTCTGTCAACACCATTGGGGTCCTGATCTTTTACGGGGAATGATCTTTCATGAGCACTTTCCATGTCAGTAACTAGTACTTGCAAAATGATTCTTTAAAAGAGGCTGTGTGCTGGGCATGGGGCACACGCTTGTAGCCCCAGTGGTTCAGGAGGCTGAGGCAGGAGGATTGCAATTTAGAGGCCACTATCTTCCTCAGCAACTTAGTGAGACCCTGTCTCAAAATAAAAAGTAAAAAGGGCTGGGGACGTGGCTCAGTGATTAAGTGCCCCTGGGAGTCCTATGGGAGTGACTGTAGCAGTTTCTGCCTGGTACTTCTCGCCAGCAGGCAAGAGAGAGGTAGTCACACTGAGGAGTAGTTGGACAGGGGTGAGACAGGAGACAAACCATCACACAGGTCCCAGCACGTCCCCATGCGTCACAGGCGGAAATGGGCAGGATGCCATCACTTTAATAATAGGAACTTTTCTTCTGCAAAGAAAGTCTGTGGGTTTTTTCCTTATGTGTTTCTTAGCCATTGACAACAGTATACACACTTGTGGTTTTAACAGATTACAGAGATGTGTCATAGGAAGTGAGGTCCATGGCTGTCCTACCCTTTCTAACAGAACTATGGTCCACAACCTTCCATCCGAGCTCCCATCCATCCACCCACCACTTAGTGAGCACCTACTATGTTCAAGACTTTGCACGCCTTCCCCACACCTGGCCCCACATTGCTGACCCTTGTGCCACCCTCATCCCTGGGGACTCTCTGGGCCCTGGGGAGGGAAGAGATGAGAGGTCTAGGCAGCTGTTGAGGACATGTTGTGGCTGGTCCTGGGTGGCAAGACATGTCTGGGAGAGACAAGAGGCCTGTGTGGGCTGAGGGTTTTCAACAAAAGGATCTGTCATCTAGTGCTGATGTTAAGTGCTGAGATTTAATCATGCTTTATATCCTTTCACTGATGTATTGGGGAGCTACTCTGCACAGGTGGCACCTGGGTCCCCCGGGCTCCTCCTCTGCCACCTGACTTTCTGGAGCAGCCTGGGGACTGGAGGGTGCAGAACTAAGAGCACGTGTCTGCCACTCCTGGCTGAGCCCAAGAAGGAGCCCGAGGCAGCGGCAAGTTACACATTAGACCAGGGATCTGATGGCGCAGGAGGCCTCCCAACCGCCTGCTCTGGAAAGCGCTGGTTCTTGGGGTTCAAACCGGCCTTGCAGAGTGGCTCACCTGGAGCCACAGCTCAGCCTGGCCCCGGGAGACAGCAGGGAGCAGGTTTAAAAGGCGAGACCAGGCCAGTGTCTTCCCATGCCACAGTCCACACTTCCTGGCGAAGGGTAGGAGCGGGGTAGGCGCGTAACCACTAGGCTCTACCCTGGCTCCTTTTAATTATTTTTTGATAAGGTCTCCCCAGGCTGGCCATGAAGTAGAGGTGCTCTTGCCTTGGCCTCCTGAGTTGTGGGCATAACCAGTGTGTGCCACCGTGCCTGGTGCAATGTGGCTTTCCAGGTGGCCCCTGAGAAGAATGGTGAGCATTTAACCCAAGCTTTTGGGTATTAGGACAATTTGGACCATGGAGTCTTACTTCTATTTATTTTATTGGTGGTTCTGGGAATTGGAACTGGGAGCAGTTACCACTGAGCCTCCTGCCTGGCCCTTTTTCCTATTATTCTGAGACGGGGTCCTGGCTTGTGTCCAGGCTGGCCTCCAACTAACCAGTGATCCTTCTGCTGCCGCCTCCTGAGCCGCTGGGGTCACAGGCGCGAGCCACTGCATTTGGCTGGAAGGAGTCGTTTGGGTTTGGGTTTTGGTGGCTTTTGTTGTTGATTGTTTGGTATCAGGGGTCCAACTCAGGAGTGCTGAACCACTGAGCCAGTCCCCGGCCCTTTTCATGTTTCATTTTGAGACAGGTCTCACTAAGTTGCTTAGGGCCTCATCACGTTGCTGAGGCTGGCTTTGAACCTCGGGCCTCAGCCTCCCCAGCCACTGGGATTACAGGAGTTCACCACTGCACCCGGCAGGAATGTGTAGTTTTAATTGAAGAGAACAGGTTTGTGAGGGCATTGGACCCCAAAATGTCAGCCTGGAAGTCCCCTAGACGTTACTGAGGGTGGTCACTTTGTAGGTGGCGGACTCCGTCCCAGAGAGGCAGACTTGCCTGAGGCCACAGCGGTGGGTTCTACAGCAGTCAGCTGGAGGCAGTGGCTGAGCACAGATGCTTTTTATCCACGTGGCCTGGGGCCCAGGCCATCAGGAGTGTGGCAAAAGCAGGACAGGGGTTGTCCAGCCCGGGCACCGATGGGGTGGTGACAACCTTGGCAGGGAACCTCAGGTGCACGTAGGTGGTGTCACCTCTTGCTTTCCGGTAGATGCAGCCCAGCAGCATCCGCACGAAGAAGCCCTGGGCAGGGCTGAGCGGGTCTGACCCCCTGGTCACCAGGCAGCTGAACCCAGGCAAGGCACTGGCCAGACCCCTCCCCACCGCAGTCACCTGTCTCAGTAAAGGGCTCTGTCCCACTTGCCGCGGAGGGCGGGGGCGGGCCTTGCCGTGGAGCCCTGCATGTCCCGTCTCGTGGCCTTTGGTGACTTAGCTTAGAAGCCTGGTTATTGGGATGACACATTCCGCCTGCGTCTCCCTACGTGACTCCCTCCGCGTCTCCACCGCGATCCTGCCGGCGGAGGTGGAGGGCCGTGGTCTCCCTTGCTCCCTATCCTGGCTCCACGGTGGCCTCCCAGGGCCCTGCTGCGGTTTGAGGCCGGCCAGGGAGGGAGGGTAGAGCGGCCTCCTCGCCCGCCCCCTCTCCCAGGACCTGCCTCCTGGGGGTGCCCAGTGGCTGGGCTGGGAGGCAGCTCCGGTTCCCAGGGATCTGCAGGGCCCTGCTGCCTGCCCACACCGGGGTCTGCGGGCCCCTCGCCCTTGGCCCTGTTGGCTTTTCTGCCCGGAGAACTGGCCTCTGGGTGGATAAGCCTCTCCCCCGTGGGACTTTTTTGATGGGGGGGAGGGAGGGCGGGGATTGAGCCCAGGGGTGCTTAACCACGGAGCCACATCCTCAGGGAGATATATACACAGGGTCTTTCTGAGTTGCCTGGGGCCTTGCTAACCTCTGACTTGTGATCCTCCTCCCCAGCCTCCCCAGCTGTGCGCTACTGCTCCTGGCCTAGTTATGCTTTTCCTAAAGGAATATGCAATTCACGAAGGGTCTTTTGGTGGCATTGACTGAGGTCACTGGCAGCAGACCTTGTTTTGAGACGTGCTTAGCTCACTGGGGTTTCCAAGGGTGTCCCTCCAACCCATAGGTGGCAGATTCAGGTGCAGTGATTTTGGGAAAAACCCATCATTTCCTTCATGACTCCCAAGCAACATAAGGGACTTGTTTGGGGACCAGCCATGGCTGCAGGCCTTGGCTGCCTCCTCCCTGTGCACCCCTAGGATGCACCCCAGCTCCCTCCTTTGGGGGGGCGGCAGCAGGCTCCCCATGGTCAGGGATACCTGACCCACCCAGCTGCAGACTTGCTTTCCCCATGGCTGGGTTGCAAGGTCAAGGATCAGGATAAAAGGAGAAAGAAGGCTGGTGTTGGTTTCAGGGAGACAGAGAGGCCAGCTGCTGCATCCTGAGAAAGACCCAGGAAGGCTCCATACACTCAGAACAAAATGCAGAGTCCTGCTCTGCAAGCCTATCACCCACTGTCATCTGCCTCCCTCCGTCCCCTGCAGCACACTCTAGCACAGGGTCACTTTTCTGTGCTGTGAATGCATGTTGCTTATTCCTACCCCAGGGCCTTTGCAAGTGCTAGGCAAAATGTTCTTCTCTTGCATGGCCAGCTTCCTACCCTTAAGGCTCAACACAAGTGTCTTCTTCCCTCCCCTGCTCTGCCTGCTTTTCTTCTGGTCAGGCAGCATGCTGTGGCCTTTGCCCAAGACTCCTCTTGCCAGTGTGGGCAAGAGGTGGCCTCCAAGTCCCATCACCATGCAGGGGCTGCTGGGGTGGGCCTGGCCCTGTGACCCAGAGTTGCTGGTGAGGTGCATCCAGCTGGCAGGGCTGGGAAGGGGCTTCTGTTCCAGCAGAGTCCCCATGAAACCTACAGGTGTCACAGCTGGGGCACTGGGGTCCTGTTTATTTGAACATCCCGCGTGGTCACTATGGCTTTGGCCATTTGCTTGGAATCTAAGTGGCCTCCCCACGCTCCGCAGGGCAAAGCTGACTGTCACTGGGGTTCATGGAAAGTGTAAGCCAGGGCTGGCGGGCAGGGGGCCTCTTCTTTCTTGGCCATGTACTTATTATGGCAGGGTCTGAGCAGCCCATCGGCCACATGTACGGGGCCTGGGGCTGGGCTGCACCCAGTCAGTGCAGCCCCATCCTGCTGTCCTCACCCCTGAGCAGGTGGCACTTAGGTTTCAGAGCAAGAGACAGCCAGGTGCAGGGACGGAGCCTGCACCCAGGGGGCCCCAGCCCTACCCTCACCAGCTCTTACCCTGCTTTTCCTGCCTGGTGTCCAAGGGCCAGAGATGATGGGCGAGTGGCAGGGGCCAGGTCCCCACAAGCCCCAGGCTGCGGTGGGCCGCCCCCTAGCCTGTCACAGGGCTTGGTTGTCTCGGACAGAAGCAAGCGGCCTTGTCCTGTCCCTCTTACTCTGCACGCGGCCTTGTCCTGGCCTTGGGGTGGCCCCGAGTATCTGGAACCCCTCAAAGTCCCCAGTGGAGGGGCCCTTCAGGGGCACAGTCCCACCCTCCTTGACAGACGCCCGGCTGACCACCCCTGCTTGCCTCCCCAGAGCGCACCGGAACGACATGGAGACCATCTACCCGTTCCTCTTCCTGGGCCTGGTCTACTCCTTCCTGGGGCCACACCCCGTGGTGGCCTGGGCACATTTCCTCATCTTCCTCCTCGGCCGCCTGGTGCACACCTGGGCCTACCTGGGCAAGCTGCGGGCACCCATCCGCTCCGTGTCCTACACCCTGGCCCAGCTGCCCTGCGTCTCCATGGCCCTGCAGATCCTCTGGGAAGCAGCCCGCCACCTGTGACCAGCAGCTGAGTCCTCCTCAGCCACCAGACCATGGACAAAGAGCCGCCGTGACTGTCCCTGGGGACCCGGTGTCCCTTCCAGATGGTGATGGGCTCCGGGTCCTGGCTCCCACAGCTCCTGCCGGGGGCGTGGACCCCTGAGCTGGTGGCCTGTGAGCCCTGCGTGTGAGTGTGAGTGTCTGTGGGCTCCTGGGTGAAGTGGCCCATGGCAGGCTTGGTGGAAAATCCTTCTGTTCAGGAACAGCAGTGGCCTGCCCCCTCCCTTCAGGGTGCGTGCACCTGCCATGGTCCAGTCCAGGCTGCAGTGTGGACTTTACAGAGCCATCCCAGAGCCCCTGCCCAGGTGGTCTGGAACAAGGCATGCCCTCTTGTTACAGCAGCTGCCAAGAGGGTCCCGTGGTGGCCAGGCCTGGAAGGACCCATCCCCTCCAGAGATAGGGCCCCGTTGGCCTGGCCGGGTGTGCTTCCACTGCGCCTCCAACCCCGTGGGCATCCGTGTGTGTGTGTGTGTGTGTGTGTGTGTGTGTGTGTGTGTGTGTGTGTGTGTGTCTGTCCTAGGTTCCTGTCTTGGTTGTGTGGTTTTTGATCATTAAATAGTACTGTCCGACCCTGTGGCCACCGCCTCTCGCCCTTTCCTGTTGGCTGTTCCTGGCGTCTGCTGCTGTCCCCGTGGCCTGGTACTGCAGCTTGCTGGCAGGACATGATCTCTGGCACAGAGACTCCCTGACTGGGTCACACAGCAAGTGGGCCGCTCCAAGCCAGCGTCCTTCCTCCCTGCCCAGGGCAGGTGAGGTGGTGCTTGGGGTTCAGAAATCCTGACTCTGCCCTGACCAGGTCACCTGCCACCTCATGGCCCTATGTCATTAGCTGCAGGACACTGAGGATCCGGGAGGCAGGCACCTTGAGGGACCAGGTCTGCTCCACCCAGGTTCTGAACCTCTAGGCTTTGGCGCTGTGCTCTCCGTGTAGGAGCCCTCCCTGCCCTGGAGCGCTGCCTGGCTGCGGGTGGCTCTGGCTGGGGACCCTGGCCTCCTCAGAAGGCAAGCTGGTCCTGGTGCCGCGGAGCTGGGCGGGGGCAACACTGACCCCTGGTGGTGAGACGGAGCCTCTGCTCCTGCGCTGCGCAGCATCTGGAGAGAAGGGTCTGGGCTGGACCCGGCCCTCCCCACACTCGCCTCCTCCTTAACAATTCCAGGAGGACATTTCTGCCTTTTAGGTGAGGACGTGGAGAGGTGACCTGGCCAATCTCCCTGAGCCAGGATGTGCTAAGGCGTGGGGCGGGGGGGGGGCAGCCCTGGCAGGGACAGTCCAGGAGCCACTCAGCATTTGTATGCTGGTTTTCCCTCCTGGCTGTGGGGGCAAGAGCCCTCCTCAGAGCCTGCCATGTGCTGGGAGCAGGGACATCTGTCACACAAGGTGGCCTCGCAGCCCCCCAGACACCCCCTCATTCATCTCACATGGTGCCTCCTGGGACACTGGCCAGCCCTGTCCCCTGCAGCTCCAGTGGGTGGGGGGCAGAACAGACAGCGCCAAGTGCTGAGCACCCTGATTGGGGTGGGAGCCCAGGGGAGGGTCTGCTTCCTGGTGGCAACTGCCCCTAGATGTGTGTGTGTGTGTGGGGGGGCTAAGTCTGCTCTGTGCAGGGACTTTAATTTTGGGAGTCCTGGGGCTTCAACTCAAGGGCACTTGACCTCTGAGACTCATCCCCAGCCCCCTCTTCCCCCCAGCCCTATTTTGTGTTTGAGTCAGGGGCTCAATGAGTTGCTTAGCACCTCACTCTGGCTGAGGCTGGCTTTGAACCCTAGCTGTTGGGATCACAGTGTGGCCACTGCCTGCCCAGCAGGGAATTTCAGGTGTGGACATCCAATGCAAAGACTAGGAGCTCCTCCATGTGGGGTGGTCCCGGGGCTCTCTAATATAATGGCTCTCTGGGCTCAAGGCTTCCATGAGCACCCCTGGAATATGAGGGCTTGGGGTTCAGCAAAGGTATGGGTAGACGGGTGCTGCTCTTCAGCCCTAGATGGTGCTCCGTGAGGTGGGCACGGAGCCTGGGGACCCCTGAATTCCCCAGGTGTGTACCTCCGGAGGCCGTGGCCCTGGAGGGTGGACTTCAGGCTGGCCAGGCAGAGGGTGGACCCCATCTCTGGGGGCTGATGGGGCCCAGGCAGGCTCCCCAAGAGCATAGTTTGAATTGCAGCCTGAAAGGTGGGAGGGATTTTAGAAATATAGGTTCTCCCAAGTGAGGCTCAAAGTCAAAGGGTCACAAACCACAGAAAAGCTCAAAGCGGAAACTGCTGACCCCCTGAGGTGCCCAGGCCGGGATCCGGGTGCTCGGACGTGGTGAGGGTCAGGCTGGTGGGTCCCTGCACCTGACCTTGGTCCCCACTCCCCACCCAGAGCCAGGGGCGCCCGTCACTGTGCAGAGCCTCTGGTGGCACCGTTCCATGCAGACGAGGCCTGTCCTCATGAGGACAGTGAGGTCCCCAGATCTGTGGGCACAACCCCGTGGTCTTTTGTGTGTGTGCTGTGCTGGGGACAGAGGGGGCCCCCTGAGCCACACCCCAGCCCATCTTCCTGACATATTCTCCATGACCCCCTGTGTCCTTCTAGGACATGTCCCCAGGGGACAGAGATGGGGTCTGGCTGGTCCTTGCTCTTCCTGCCCATGTCCCAGGTCTGGTTCTAGGGCAGGCCTCAGGGAATGAGTGCTGTGGTCAACCCGTGTGTCCACACCTCAGGGACAGATTCAGAGTCATTTTGGTCCAGGAGGGAATTCCACAACAAGACACCATTTTTGCAGGCTAATGGGCACCATGGAGCCCCACGCACATCTCAGATGTGGGGACGTCCGTGCTCAGGGGCTCTGGGCCTGCCCTGGTCCTGCCTGAGGTCTCCTGGGGCTCTCAGTCGTCCTGAACCCGGAGCTTAGCCACACCCTGGCTTCCTCGGTTATTAACTGGCCCCTGTCCTTGGCTGTGCGTTTCCCAGGTTGTGTGCACGAGCCACACCTCACCGACACCTGTGCCTCCCGTCCCTCTGCCTGGCTGTTTCTTTTTCTTTCTTTGGTACCAGGGGCTGAACCCAGAGGTGCTTGACCACTAGCCACATTCCCAGCCCTTCTTATTTTGACACAAGTCTCGGTAAGTTGCTGAGGCTGGTCTCGAACTTGTGATCCTCCTGCCCCTGCCTCCTGAGTCACTGGGATGACAGGCCTGTGCCATCAGCCCATGGCATATTTACTTTTCATGGCTTGTGGTACATGTTGTATGCTCCAAAAGGATCGTTCAAATTTGGATAAGATTTTAAAGAGTTTTGTCAATTTTTCTAGCCAAGTGGAGAAACTTACAAGTGCATATATAAAGATCAGAGGCCACCCACAGGCCCACCTCCCCGAGAAGCCCATCCTAGAGATGGGGTGACCTGGGGTCACATGGTTTATGACTTCCCAGATTGTTCCCTGGGCATATTAAACATGTAGGTGACATAAGGTGCACACACTGTGCCCACAGAAGCGGCGACCGCGGGCACGTGATGATGGCAGCGCCTCTGGGTATCGCCAGCTACCAAAGAGATTATGATCCGCTTCCCTTTGTGAAAAGTTTGATTATGAAAACCAGGAGGTTTTGCTTTCTATTTTCCGAATAGAAAATAAGAACATTGAATTCTAGCTCTCGCTAAGTCAGATCTGCTGACATCTAGAGTTGACACTGGGGCGCCCACAGGGAGGGCTTCTTGCTGGAGACGGTTGGTGGGAGGACGTTGCTGGACAGGCCCGGGAGGAGCCTTGATGGGGCTTACCAGCCCATGGCTGCTCAGGACCACTCCCCACTGCTGAGTCACAAACTATCAGTGTGAACAGCACGTGGGATCTCTCAGGGTCTCAGCCAGGAGACTGGGCTCAGTAGGTCTTTCTGCTCAGGGACTCTCAAGGTGCCCTCAGAGCGTCACCCATCTGAGGTTCCATCTAAGGTCTCCAGTGCATTTGTGTTGTAGCCAGACTGGGCTCCTAACTGAGGTCATGCATGGCTGCTTGCTTCTTCAAGGTCAGCAGGAGGGTAAATCTGCCCCACGCTCTTTTAGGAGGGACCCACATCATCTACTAAAGGGCTCACCTGAATAGTACAGGCCCACCCAGGGCAATTTCCCTTTTGATTAAGTCAAAGGTGACTGATGATGGAGCCTAATCACACCTGAAAGGTCCCTTCCCCTTGTCACCCTCTGTTAGGTGGAAGCAAGCCTTGGTCTCCACTCACAGTCCAGGACAGGGATCCTAAGATGGGGTGACCGGGGGCGGAACAGGGGACCATCATAGCACTTTGCCCACCACACAGTCTTTCCCTGGCCCCTTTCTGACCTTGAGGTGCCCCTTCCTCACCTCCTCATGCTCCAACTTCCACCCAATCCCTTCCGAGATGTGAACTAAGAATTACGAGGTTCTCCAGCACACTCTTCCAGCACTCGATGCTTAAAAGGGGGATCACCCTCAGACGCAGGGGTGTTTGTCTATGATCCCACCAAGGTCGACGGAAAAGGAAGAGAAAAAAAAAGCTCAGTGGCCTGCATTATTTTGGATAGCTTTATTTTTCTCTGAAGTCATCATAATAATGTGCAGAGAGTGGGCTGTGAACACCATGGAATTTAATCCACTTATGTTTTGGTTTGTGGCTTCCCAGATTTTTTACCTCGCACTTGTAAAGTACGTGGAAAACGCCCTGTGCGCGTTGCTTTTCCCTGCTTTGGGTCACAGCTCGATGGGGACTCAGGAGGAATGACTGGGCGAACATTTTCATGGCTGTTACAACGTTTCCAAAATGCTGTGCGCCGGCCCTGCCCGGGCTTGGGGTGGGCTGTGTCCTTGAAGGAGCCTGCGGCCAGCCCCGCTTCGCGGCCCCGCAGCGCCCTCCAGTGGTGGACACCAGGAGCGCAGGAGCCGGAGGGACCCGTCTGGTTTTAGTCCCTCCGTTGGGTTCCCCAGGAGTGGGGTGGGACAGAGGGAACCGGGAGCAGCCCTGGGCCGGGCGCCGGGTTTCCTGGACACGGAGAGTGCCGTTTCCAGGAGATTTTGACCCCCTTCAACCCCATCCCTCTGTCCTCCACTGTAAGGAACTGCTGTGCCCACAGATGGCCCAGGTGGGGGCCCACAACCCTGGGCGGTGGCCTCTGAGATCCTCCACTTCACAGAGGAGGGAACCAGGTCCTGGAACCATGCGTGGCTCAAGGTCACGGAGCCAGAAACTCTGGCCTTGGTTTCTCTGGTTTGGGTTTCTGCCAGAGTTTTGTCTCTGTGGCCCTCCCCTCTGTGCCTCTCCCCCTCCCTCCTGTATTCACATAACACATAAAAGTGGACACACACAAGGTCCCCTCCCAGCCTCACCTGGCCAGCAGGCAAAGGCAGGCAGAGTGTGGGTTCTGCCCGCCTGGACGGGGCCTGGGGCCCCTGGCCTTATGGGAAGGGACACGGGAAGGGTGCCCAGGACCCGCAGTGAGTGCCACCTAGCTCCGCGGGGTGTGAGGCTCTGTCCTCCGCGTCCTCCAGGCCAGGCAAGCTTGTTTCCCGCAGCACCGGGGAGGGCACGGGGTGGACGTCTCTGGTCCAGGGGCCCTGGGCTGCCCTGGAACCGGCCCTGACCCTCTCCAAGGCTGGCGCTCCTGGGGCCCACCTTTCAGGCCCCACCCGTGGGAGCCCGGCTCTGGCCAGTAGCCCCAGCCCCACTCCTTCACGGAGCTTCAGCGTGTGAGGAGGGGCGGAAAGGCAGGAGGACGGGAAGCGCCGCCATCGAGCTCTGGGCCTCGCCAGGTGCCCGGAGGGACTGTCCTCTGCTTGTTCCCAATTTAGTGCTTCCAGGCATGAAAGAGGCCCCGGTTCCTGGCTGTCCATGGGGACAATCTCTGGGCCCCAATCCCCAGGTGGGGGGAGCAGCCAGCTGGGCAGGGAGGACCCTGCTCCGGCCGGGGTGGCCCTCCACTCCAGGGTGGATAAAAGGACAAGCCACCTCCTCCTGGGCCAGCGGATGCCAAGTGTGTGGCAATAGTCAGTGAACGGATGGCCACGGGGGCCAGAGTGCCCTTACCCCGGGTGGAGACCACATGGAGCAAGGAAGGCGACTCTGACGACCCCCAGCCCCCGGCTCTGGCCTGGCTCTGCCCACCCAGCTCCATGGGTCAGCAGAACGCCCTTCCCGGAGCCCAGGCTCTGCTGCCTCTGAGGAGCCCCGCAGCCGCCCACTGACCCTGCCCCTCTGAAGGGGCCACGCTCAAGCCACCGGAGCCAGGTCCCCGTGGCCCAACTGCAGCTGGAGTATGGGGAGCAAATGAAGGGTATGTTGGGGCCGCAGGGACGGGAGGTCCCCAGGTCCCTCAGTGTGGCTACAGACCTCTCAAACAAAATCGAGGACTTCAGGGCCGGAGGCGTAGCTCAGTGGCAGAGCACTTACAGAGCACTCGAGGGGCCCTGGGATCTGTCCCTAGCACCAAAACAAAGGTGTGCGGGGTGTCGGCTGAGGGGGACAGGGCCGATATGTCCTGTAATAGCATCAAGGCTTTGCCTGTTTGAGGCCATCTAGAAGGTGGGGCCCAGGGCTAGCACTTTGGGGACACTGATGCCATGCAGCGGGGGTAGAATATGGCAGATCTGCTCATCGTGTTCCCCCCGTCCAGGTATCACGGGCTGTGTCCCCACCCCAGGGCCGGGGTCTGAACCTGAGGCTCGAGGGTACAGATCCTCCAGTGCCCCTGGGCTGGGCTGGGGTCTGCCCCTCCCTGGAGGGTGAGCACCCAGAAGAGCCGGCAGGAGGTGGGGCAGCCTCCGTCCGCTCTGGCCACCCAGATTATGCTGGTCCCTCCTAAGCAGCGTCAGTGGTGGCATGTGTGTCCTCTGCCACCTCCAGTTATTGTTTGTGAATGGGTGTGGAGGGACAGCTGTCCCATGCCTCGGTGTCCCAGGAAGAGGGGAACCTAATCCAGCACGGCCCACACTCCATCAGGCCGCTCAGAAATCGGTGGCTGTCTATCCTGTCCCTGCATAGAGTGGAGGTGCCCCCGCCCTGTCACACAGCAAGGGTCCCAGGGGGTTCAGAATGGGAGATGAAGCCCAGGGCAGGTTTCTGTCCCCTACCCCAGCCCCCAGCCGTGGGCCCTGCAGGGTGACTGAGGACGACGTTCCAAGGGACTGTGCGAGTGTGCCTCTGAGACGGCTGGTCTGAGCCAGGCCCAGGGTGGCCCTGTGACTGCTGCAGGCCAGAGAAGGGTCCCAGAAGGTCCATCAGTCCCACGGAGTCCCAGCTCCCCTTATCCACCCTCCCACGATCTTTTGGAGCTTAAAAAAAATGGTTTTATTTCTTAAAGACAAAGCCTTTTGGTTTTAATACACAAAGTAATCGAGGTCCTTGGCGGGCTCCCGCCCCGCTGTCCAGCCCAGCCCGTCACGGGCCAGGGTGGCGGTCTCCAGCCGCTGCAGACAGACGCGCCGAGCCGCACTCTGGGTGCCCTGGGGCCTTCTGAGCTCAGGAGTCCAGGCTGGAGATGTGGGTAGGAGCGCTGGCCAGCCCTGGCACAGGGACAGGAGGGGCCACTTCCTGTCCAGCTGTCCTCTTTCCTGCTGTCGGGCCAGGGCCGATGGGTCCCTGCCTGTCAGTTCACCGTGGGCACCTGGCTGTGGTGCAGGCTGAACTCCTTGGCCTTGAGGCGGAGGCTGGCTATGCTGTTGGCCATGTTGACCCCTGGGGTGGTGGGGCCTGAGCCCCCAGGGCTGTAGGGTGGCACCGAGCTAGGGGGACAGGAAACACAGGGGTCAGTGAAGCTGGCCTGCTGCCTGGGGTCACCTTGTCCCCCAGCCTGCTCTCCCGGGGCCTGTGCCTGGGGCGCAGGGCTGGGCTACAGGACTTGGGAAGGAGGCAGGAGTCAGGGGTCAGAAACACCTGGGAGGACGCTGGGTCTAAGGAGCCTTTTATTTGTGGGCGTTCCTTGCTGACCCTCCCAAGAACAGTCCCCGGGGCGCCGCTGTCCCTGAGCCAGCTCTGGGCCTGGCCCCGCGGTGCCTGTGTCCCAGGGCGCCCTGGTGGTCCTCCAGGCCCAGGTGAGGGAGAGCGGTGTGGAGGGGGTCTCGCAAGCCCGCCACTGCCTCCCAGGCCACCGCAGCAGGGCTGCTCACCCAGACCACGGCCAGTGGTGCCCCTGCCAGCCTGCGCCCCGGGGCCTGGCCCCAGCTTCTCCCTCTGCCAGTTCACCACAGACCCCTTCTAAAGTTTTAATTTGAAGGGGAAAAAAAAAAAAAACTGCCCTAGCACTTGACTCTGGGCCCACCAGGACCATGGACAGGAAGGCCATTCCCTCAGTTCTCCCAGCCTCAACTTCCCACCCGGAGAGTGGACAGGGTGCTGGAGACCTGGCGTCCCCTCTCCCTGGACCCGAGGTGGGCACGTAGACGCACACGCCCCTGACACCCAGGCTGGGCTCACACCCAGGTGTGTGCATTCTCTTGACAGCCGCACGCACACTCACGAGCGCGCACACACACACACACACAAGCAGGCCACTTGGTGGGGCCAAGCCCTCAGGTCCCCAAGGGGGTCTGGGCCCTAAGTGCCCCTGGGAGCCCCGCAGTCCCCGTCCAGCCCCCGGGACCCCATCTCACCTGTAAGGGGACGACGCGGGCCAGGAGAGGTAATCGGCGCTCAGGGTGGTGGGCCGCGGGGCCACGGGCTGCTCCACGGCCGCCGCCTCCTGGCCGTAGGACTTGAGCAGCGAGGCGGAGCGCGTGGCCAGCATGGCCCGCTCGTTCCGGCGGAACTTGGCGCGGCGGTTCTGGAACCAGACCTGGGGCGGGAGGTGCGGTGAGTGGAGCAGGGCAGCCGGAGGGGCGGGCTGGTGGACCTGGGTATGTGCCCGCCCTGCCGCCCGCTTCCACCTCTGGAAATAGGGACAAGCGGCACCCGCTGGGTGGGCGAGTGAGGAGGCTGAGCAGGGCGGGAGGCTGAAGGAGAGGGGGTGCACCTGAACGCCCAGCTCAGCTGTGCAGGTAAAGCTGCAAACTTAAAGTGGCTTTTACTTATTAGAGTCCTTGTCAGGCACTGTTCTCAGCACTTTACAAAAATATTAACTCCCTCAACCGTCATAGACCCCTACAAAAATAGACCGGTGTGTTTATTTTGCATGGAGGAATGAAAGTACAGAGAGGGCAAATAACTTGCCTAAGATCACACAGCTAGTTAAGCAGCAAGGTTTGGATTTGAACTCCAGCCCTCCTGCTCTTAAACACCCGGCGCCCCTTGGCAACTGCCTAACCCTGGGCGAGCGGTGGCTTCCTGCGCTACAGGCGGCTCTCTCTGGTGCCCCCTCAGGGGTCATGCTCACCTGGACGCGCGCCTCGCTGAGGTTGACGCGCCGCGCGAGCTCCTCGCGCACGAAGGCGTCGGGGTAGTGCGTGCGCTCGAACACGCGCTCCAGCGCCTGCAGCTGGCTGCTGTTGAACGTGGTGCGGTTCCGCCGCTGCTTCTTCTTACGCTTGGCGGCGCCACCTCGCCCGGGGCTGGGACACTCGCCTGTGGAGAGGCCGAAAGGTTCAGCAGAGGGGCGAGAGGCCCATGGTGCGCGCTGCCCATCCTGGCCGCCCTCTGGGGCTGGGACAGCCTCCAGCCGTCTCCCTGTTTCCTGCGCTTCCGTCCACCCATCTGTCCATTCTTCAGCTGCATTTCCTGAGCACCCAGCAAGTGGCAGGCCCCGGTGTCATGGTGACCAGCAGCAGCCAGGCCCTGCCCTGCGCAAGCCAGTCTGAGCAAACTAATTGGGGGGTCACAGCAAGAGCCCATCAGGGACAAGTGACCTGGTCAAGCAGCGCCCAGGAGACACCTAATTGACCCCAGTGCCTGGCCCAGCTCTGGGGCACAGTAAGCTCTCCCTCCACATCTGTCATTGAATAGTAATAATAATAATAACAATAATAAATTGTAAAGAGCTGCAGGGGCCAAGGTGGTGGTCACTAGCCCCCAGGTCATGGTGTCCACAGGGACCTGAGGCGGGTGCTGTGGGCCTCATCACTTGTGATTTGCAGAGGGGGAGGGGAGATGTGGAGGCTGAGGTCTCTGGCCCAAGTCCAAGGGCCCCCTGAAGACACTGGTGGGGGACAGATTTGAACCCTGGAGTCTGGCACCAGGATCCTCATCCTGCTCCCCAAACCAAACCAGCTCTGGGAGCAGCCTTGGGGGTGCTGAGCCCCACTGTGTGTCGGCGGGTACTGGCGTCATTGGCTCATCGGCTGGGATCCAGACACCACAGAGCCAGGGGTGAGCATGCGCAGCTCTGGGTGGCCATGAGGAGGGGTCAGGGGAGGGCCCTGGGAGGGTGGCTTTTTCTTTCTTTTCCAGTGCTGGGATTGAACCCAGAGGCACTTTACCACAGACAGAGTCTTATTGAGTTGCGGAGGCTGGCCTCAACTTGTGATCCTCCTGCCTCAGCCTCCCTAGTTGCTGGGATCACGGGTGTGCACCATTACACCCAGTGAGAGATGTTCTTGAACTGGATTTGAAGGATGCACAAGAGCCTACAGACCGGCATGGGGGAGGACACCCAGGCAAGGCACAAGAGGGCCAGCAGAGGCAGCCCAGCAGGGAGCTGGGCGACCCAGCTCAGCCTTGGTGCAGATTGAGCAGCTCTGGTAGGGGGGATTCTGCACAGCCCTGGGAAAGCACAAGGTCAGCCACTTTCATGGTAATGGTCACACCTGGGCCTGCCCTGTCCTCTCAGAGGGAGGGGAAGTTCAGTGACTCTTTCCACATTTAAATTTTATCCTGGAGAAAAATCCCCCCAGACCCAGCTTACCGTCCCCTCCTCCAGGGAGCTGCCCTGATCGCCCATACCCCACAGAGCCCTGTCCATCTGCTCGCTCACCCTACGCCTGGGCCAACGCCACGCAGTTCGGCACAATTCCTCCTATGTCCGATTTCCTCATTAAAAATGTGTATTTTAATAGCAAAGTAATATCACTGCGTGTCCCGGAAAGAGTCAACCAGCACGGGGGTTGGGGGGAGTGGTGCAAAGTGCTCCCCTGTCCCTGTCACCTCCCCACGGTTTAGCAGAGGACAGAAATGTCAAAACCTGACAGGCACAGATCCGGCGGGCTTGCTGGCGCTCTGCTGTGTCTGTCCTTGTCCAGCAGCATTCTGGACCTTTCCAACTCAGCACTCTTGTCCCCTCTCCCCGCCTGTAGGAATCATTTCTTTCATCAGTCTTTGCTGCATTTCCTGGATTGCTTTTTCCAAGGATAGTAAAATACGTGTACTGTTTTCTTTTTTCTTTTTCTGATCCTGGGGATTGAACCTGGGGGCGCTGAACCACTGAGCCACATCCTTAGCTCTTCTTTTCTATTTTGAGACAGGGTCTTGCTAAGGTGCTTAGGGCCTTGCTAAGTTGCTGAGGCTCACAATCCTCCTGCCTCTGCCTCCGAGCTGCTGGAATCACAGGTGTGCGCACCACCATGCCCGGCGTCTCTGTCCTTCTGTTAATAGAAAACAAGGCGGGCACTGTTCATCCCCAGCTACCGAGTCACCCTGCGTCCTTCTTCCCGGGCTTAGAAGCCCTTGCATCCTCTCCACGCCTGCGTGGTCCTCTGTGTGCGGCTGTACTGTGCCTTATTCAGCCAGAACCCTCTTGACGGGCACTTGGCGTGTTTCCAGCATTTTGAAACTTAAGGAATGCCGCAAGAAATAGCCTTGTCCAAACAGCCTCTTCTGTTTCTGCCAGTGCATATGTGGGACAGGTTCCTAGGCGTGGAATTTCTGGGCCAGTGAGTAAACGCTGGATGTGGCCAAGTCCCCCACGGCCTGTGCTCGTCTGCTCTGACCCGTGGGGCGGGGCCTGTTCTGACCGAGGTTCAGCCGTACCTTGTATTTTCTGTTTCCCTGGTGACACTTTCCTCCATCAAAGAACACCATGTGGGGCTGGGGACAGCTCAGAGCAGGGGCTTGCCTAGCAGGTAGAAAGGGGTGGGGGGAACAGGCTATGTTCTTTGCACAAGGCTGGACTTTTGTGCAGTGGTTCACTGAGCTTCTAGAACATTCCAGGCCTGGCGATGGATCCCACTTGGCACCTCGTCTATTCCTAAATACCCTGCAGCACAGGACAGGCTCCCACTTCAAAATGCCCACGGCGCCCAGGCTGAGAGGCCCTGGGTGGGGGGTGGCAAGCGCTTGTTTGCACAAGCAGAGGCGGGGAGGGAGCACAGAGGGGCCCGCGTCAGCTGGCCTTGTCCCCTGAGCCTGCCTGCCTTGTCACTCCTCACCCCTAGCCTCAAAGGGGAGGCGAAGACTGACGAGAAAGTCCGGTGCCCGCGAGTCTCTGCGCCACCGCTGGACGGAAACCCTACACCCCGCAGCTCGGCCGCCGCTGAAAACCAGCGAGTCCAACGGGGAAGGCAGTGATGGAAGCTTCCGGAACGCCAGCCACCCGGAGCGGACTTCCGCCCTCCTTGGGGCAGTGCTGCTTGGGCACACGCCCAGCACAGGAGGCATTTCAGCCAAAAAAGGAGACTTTTTCGGGAAGTTTCTGAGCAACCCCAAACTGGGGGTGTTTAAAGGAAAACCATCCTCAGCCCCGGCGTCTCCGAGTGGCTGCTGGGGCAAGCAGTGCCACCCTGCAGGGAAGGGGCGGCCACTTGGAGCCAGCACCCTCACCAAAGGGTGACATTTGCTGCTCCCTGACCAGCACAGAGCCCCCCACCCTGCTGGGGTCCCCAGTAGGTCTCAAGCCCTGCCGTCCCCAGGGACAGCTGTGAGGGGAGGTGCCAAAAGTGGCCTGTGTCCTGCTCCTCATCTCCCACCCAGGTCTCCCCACACCCACCCTGTGAGCCTTGCACACCCAGGGAAACAGGCCCGAGAGCCTCACCGAGGGCACCCGCGGGTTGGATCCACGGCCGCTGCCAGGAGCCCATCTCCGTGGGGTCTCTGCTCCCACCACCCTGCTCCCAGGTGCCGGGGTCTGTCTCCCCAGGAGGTCAAGGTGACATCATCTCCTGGGTGCAGAAGTGCCCAGCAGAGGCGCAGCCCCGTGCAGTCCCATCCACAAGGAAGCCCCCACTGCAGGAGCTTCGGGGGACAGTGGCTCCTCGCCGCCAGGAGCCTGGCTGAGCTGGCTGCTGCAGACTTGGTCCCTGCCTGATGTCCCCGCGTGTCCTCAGAGCTCTGCTCCGTGGGACCCCGGGACAGGGCGTTCCTCCCCAGCTCTGGTTCCCCGAGCCCAGGCCCCTGGTGGACGCCTGGGTGCACCCCTGCAGGGGGGAGGCAGAGGGGAGGCCGTGAGGACAGAGGCCCAGCAGTCCAGCCCACCGCTTGGCCCCAGCCAGAGGGCCCTGGGGCGTCTGCCAGGTGCTTGTTACTAGGAGTTCCTGAGCCACCTCCTGAAGGACCACTGTGGTGGGTGTGGGGACGCCCCAGGGGACTCCAGCTTGGGCTGCAGCATTTTGAAAACAAACAAATCCCCTCTGAGCCTCAGGCCTCTGGGCCTCTGCCCTCCGCCTCTGCCCTCTCTGGCTTTTCCCACATGGGGGGGCGGCCTCCCCTGTCCTGGTGGGGCTGAGCCCCGATTCCCTTCTGTTCAATAAGCCTTTTGCTTTTCCTGACCTTCAGAACCAAGCGGAGACCCCTGCCTCGGTCCCCAGGCCAGTCCCCATGCTGTTGTGCCGGGTGGGACAGGACAGGACAGGGCTAGGGGTGAGGAGTGACAAGGCAAGCACTCTCAGGAGGGGGAGGCCTGCGGCGTCCTGTGCTCTCTCCCTTAACCCAAGTCACATCTTCCCTGTCCTATAAGAAGGCTGTGCAGGTCTCTGCCATTGTTACTCCACTCACACGGTTTCTTGGGCCGACTGCGGGCCACGCTCTGCTCCGGCCAAACGATGGTGCGTTCCTGCCCGCCCCTGCGCCCACAGTTTTTCTTATTCTGTGTAATTTAAGGGTCTAAATAGTCTGGAGGGAATTAACTGCAAATTCTTCGTAAGACAAATAAACTCAGCCCCTCTGTTGCTGCCTTTCTCAAGCTGCCGAGAGACACTCTCTGTTTGTTTTTGCTGCAAATAGTCAGTTTGCGCCTGACCCCGGGGCTGCGGAGAGCTCCAACCCAAATAAATGATTTTTATTAATTAGCATTTATTCTGACCAAATAAGCAAACCCCACCCCCACGTGGTCTCTGCCTACAGGGTCACAAAAATAAACGACGGGTCCTTGGGACCTTGATGTGGATTTAACAAATTAACACTGGGCCTCGTCGGAGGCGCTCGAAGCTGCAGAAATGTTTATGGCCAGGGAAAGTCACGGGCGGGAAGTGGGGGAGCTTCCGCCCCCCAGGGCTTCCGTGGAGGACACCTGGGTTCCTTTGAGGGGTCCTGGGAGAAGGGCCCGGAAAAAGCTTGAAACCCCCTCCTTCGCTTGGAGTGCGACCCAGAGGCGGATCTTTCCTCTCCGATAAGAGAGGGGCCGCGCTCAGTGGTCAAGGAAGGGCCAGGTTCCAGGTTTGGATCTTAGGTCAGTCACTAGCAGAGTGGCCACGCGTGACCCTTTCACCGTTCCCTGGAATTGCACCTGAATAACAGGGCCCAGCCGGCGGCTCTTGGCTCAGGTTGGCATGGGAGAAACCGAGGCCCGCAGGCCAAGCAGCCAAGGGCACAGCCCAGGCCAGACCAGGCTCTGAACCAAGAGCGCAGCGCAGCGCAGGGCAGGGCAGGGCCTTCTCCCCTCCCCACGTCTCCCCAGGCGCTCGGGGGTGCTGGAGGGGTGCCCACGGCAGTGCCTCTGTTCCCAGGCTCAAAGGCCTGGGGGGCTGTCTGGGGGCGTGGCGGGCTGACCAGGCCTGGCCCAGTGTTGGCCTCAATACACTTGGAAGCAGGACAGAAGGAAGTAGGAGGGAGAGAAACCGTTCTCCTGGACCCTGTGGGGTAGGGCACTAGGGGCTTCCAGCCCCATCCCAGCCAGCATCCCAAGCAGGGGGCCAGGAGTCGGTGTGGTCACCGGCCTCCTGGCCTCAGCCAGGACACTTGGGGCCAGGCGTCGGCAGGAGGGCAGCTCTGGTCATCTGGTGGGATCTGCATGGGGAGCCTCCAGGGGCCAGTCAGCCATGGGTGGGGCCAGCCCTGGCAGCCCTGGGTCGTCTCAGGCCATCCCAGGACGGCAGCCTCCCGTGTGACCCTGCCTCTGCCACACTGGTCCTGAGCCCACAGGGTCTCCTTCCCGGGCTCACCTTCACTCCGGCAGAGACGTGGCCTCCTCCAGGAAGCCTCCTAGGCTCCCAGAGGCCCCGCACTGCCCCCACCTCACCTCTGGCCCACCGGAGGGTAAGCCTGGGGTCGCTGGGTCAGCAGGGACTGGAACTTACTGCGTCTGTGTCCTTGAAACCCGCCCTCCCTCGGGCCGGGGACAGGTAGGCTCCCCATGAATGTGTGTTCAGTGTTGAAGGAATGGGCCAGGAGTGGAGGAGGGCCCGGGGGACCGCAGCGCCTGCCCTCCTGCAGGCCAGGCGCCTCCTAGGGGCCGTCCAGGCCTAGGCCTGGAGGAACTCAAGTTCAAGGCCAGCCTCAGCAACCTAGCAAGAACCCTGTGTCAAAATACAATTAAAAAGCGCTGGGATGGAGCTCAGTGGCAGAGGTGGCCTAGTATGTGCGCTGCCCTGGATTCCATCCTGAGTACAACCAAGAAAAAGGAAAAGAAGAAATATGCAAATTCCAGCAGCTCAGGGAAACAGGCTCCACACGGTTCAGATCAACCCACAGTGTCTCACCCACCCCGGGAAGGGCTACAGGCAACACCCAGCAGGGGCAGGGCGTGGGGAGACCGGAACCCACACTGCTGCTGGGAATGCAAATGGTTCATCCACTCTGGAAAACAGTCTAGAAGCTTCAGCAAAATGTGAAACAGAGTTACCACAATTACTACAGAGTTACTGCAATTCCACCCCCAGGTGTTTCCCCAGGAGAAAAGAAACACATCCCCACAGACTTCCATAAACAAACGTGCACCAGGCATTATGTCAGTGGGAACCACCCTACAGGAGCTGACAGGTGGGCGTGGCCTGACCACACCGCGGAATATTATTCAGCTGTGAAGGGACAAACACGGCAAACGGTGACAACCTCTGTTAAAGGAAGGACGCCGGTCCCAAAGCCCACACACCGTAGGGACCCCTTTATGGGAAGGTCCAGAGCAGGGCTGGGAAAAGAGCCCGCGCAGAGCCTGGCCCCGAAAGCCTGGGTTTGATCTCTAGCACCACAGAAAAGAAAGAAATGTCCAGAGTAAGCAGAGAGGCAGGGACAACGCCGATCAGTGGCCACCAGGGTGGGAGGCGGCTGAAGGGCGTGGGTTTCCTTCCGCCTCTCAGCTCGGGGACTCACGGCCGCGGGTGACGTGCTGGAGGGACAGAGTGTATCTGGATGAAGTCGTTATTTTAAAGTAGGGGCCTGAGGGGAGCCTGGGGTCGGCAGAGGGTTGGCACCCCCTGAATCACTGCTGTTGAGGTGCCGAGGGGAGAGGTGTCGGGAGCCCTAGAAGCCGGGAAGGTGCGGAGCCCCGGGGGCTCTGCCGGGGGTCTTTGGGAGCTGGTGGCCGGGCTGCAGCGGCTGACTCGGGAAAGCCCTAGGTGGGTCAGGCCCAAACTTCCAAAGCCCAGGAACCGTGGGAAATGGGGTCACGAAGGCCATGAAGCCCCAGGGGGGAACAGGGACATTGGTGTCCAGTTCTCAGGCACAAAAAAAAAAGGGGCCAGGAAGGCAAAGCCAGATGCAGCTGGCCCGCCCCGATCCTGGGGCCCCCAGCAGGAACCCCATGGAGTTGCACAGTCTCCAGGCCACCTCCCTCAGGACACCAAGAGCCAGGGGCTCAAAGTCCCAGGCCCTTCTGGTCACATTCCACCCCCAAGACCCCAAAACCAAGCTCCAGAGAGAGGGGCACCAGCTGGAGTTGGGGTACGGGAGGGGTGGGAGTTGGGGGGTCTTCCCAGAGGAAGAGGAGCAGCCCTCTGCCCCAAATCTACTCTGAGAGGGGGTCCTGTCTGGTTTTAATCTAAGGTTGGTGGCCAAATGCCAAATTTATTGTAAAACCTACATTTTAATATGGGGGTGGTATCTGCGGGAGAGCTGCTCGGTAACCATTGCCTGCCCAGGCAGGGCTTCCTCTCCTGTTGGGGGCCCTGGGCCGCTCAAAGCCTGCAGCCAGCTGGGGAGTCCGGGCTGGACACAGGGCTGTTCCAGGTTCACGAGGCTTGGTTTGGAAACAAACCTGCAAACCGCACTGGGATCCCCAGCCTGCTGTTCTCACCCTCTGAGCCTGGAGGGACCTTAGAGGTGGCCCGTCAAAGCCCCTCATTTTGCAGATGGGGAGACGGAGGCACGGGGGGCACGTGACTTGGCCAAGGGCTCCCGGCAGGGCAGCAGGGCCCCAGGTTCTGTTCACTGAAGTCTGAAGCCCGGGGACGCTCCCTGTCCTCCTTCCCTCCCCCTTCTGTTCCCAGGCTTCCAGGGCAGATGCTGACCCAGCCGCCCACCCAAACAGCAGAGGCGCCTCCCCAGGGCATCTGAGGAGGAGGAAAAACTGGGCCCTGGGTGCCCCTTAGACAACAGAGCCCCCCTCCTTTTTTTTGTTACCGGGATTAAACTCAGGGGCACTGAGCCAGTCGTCCTGATTTTTATTTTAAGACAGGGTCTCACTAAGTTCCTTTGGGTCTCGCTAAGTTGCCAAAGCTGACCTTGAACTTGATCCTCCTGCCTCAGCCCACCCCACCCCCACCCCCAGACACTGGAATGACAGGTGTGCCCCACTGCACCCAGGGACATCTCCCCTCTTGAGTCCTGGGCTTCCCGCGTGTCCATGGCAGCAGGAGCAGCGTCTGTAACCCCGTCTCTGGCCGTGGGGCTGGTCCAGGATCTTCCTAAGAGCCGCGAACACGACAGTGCTTCACCACCTTCATCTCAAAATCCTTTCCCCAAATGGAGCCCGGGCCCAGCTCTTCGGCACTTCCCCTACTCAACCCTGAACCCCTCCAAGGAACGCCAGGGACCCCTCCCCAGGCAAGCACAGGTGTGCAAGAAGTCTGCAGGTGACGCCCAGGGGCAGCGACCCAAGAATCCTGCCCACCCACCCTCTCTCCAGTCAGCCGGGTGGGGAGTCCTTTTTCCTGTGCCTCTGCCCCCGCCCCACCGCAGGGTCCCCAGTGCACCACAGCTCCTTCTTCCCAGGCTGGTGGCACCCGCCCTGACCGTGGCTGGGGACAGTGCTGCCCTCCCCGAGGCTGAACTTGAAGCAGTGCTGGAGGTTTTCCTGACCCAGTTGTGGGTTCCGGGCAGGCTGGAAACTGTGTGTGAGGCTCAGCTGGCCGCGCTCCAGGGCTGTCTCAGGGCTCCTGCCCCTGCAGCCCCGGGGTGGGGGGGGGACAGGATCTCTTCTTCCCCCCACCCTTTTTTTTCCTTTCTTCCATCTGCTCAACTTTTACTTGGGCCTGGGTTACAAAGCCCTGCTTTCCAGGATGCGGAGGGCTCGGTTCTGAGCCAAGCTCACAGTGGGGACCAGGGAGATCCAAGTGGGGAAGTAACTAACCAGGTCACACCGACAGGAGGGGCCAAATGGGGGTTTATGTCCAAACTCCCTGTGCCCAGAGTGGCTAGGGGAAGCCCTTCTTGGAATCGCCGTTTCCAGCCCAGGGTGACCGAGGCTGCTGTTGACAGGCAGCAGAGACAGGCCCAATTTCTGGGCTCAGTTGACCCCCTCCCTCTACCTGAACAAGCAGAGAGTGGTGCCCAGGGTCCTCAGGCTGGTGCTCCCTGCTGGGTGGGGGCAGGTGAGCACCTGTGTCCATCCCAGCTACGGTCAGCCCAGGACTGCCTCCGGGGGCGGGGAATCAGAGCCAGGCCCTGGGGTCTCCCGCACCTCGAACACGTTCCCAATCAAGCCCTCTCACAACAGCCAGCCCTGACTCTGGAGGAGTCCCGGCACAGTGGGCCCTAACTCTGCAACCCGCGGTCCCCAGTTCTGCTGGGTTTAGACTGTGAAGGGGCAGCACCGGGGACTCCGGGACCACTTTGCTCTCTCCAAGCAGCGTCAGCCCTGACTCTGAGGACTGCCTGCCCCTGGACACACAGGAGCTCCCAGGGCAAGGGAAGATCCCAGATCTGGATTTCTCAGAATCTGGAATCAGCCACTGACCATTTGCTTTGGAATTCTACTTGTTGTAAAGGGACATTCCCGTCCCTAGGGGCCAGCTGAGGATCTGCAGCAGACCCTCCAGTACCTGCAAGTTTTGGAACCAGGACCTTCAGTGCAGACATCTGGGAAGGACACGGCTCAGAGGGGTGGACAGTGGTCGAGGCTCCAGGTCTGCCCTGTGCCTTTTGGCAGCTGCAGGCTACACGCAGCCACCTCAACTTGAACTTTCACGGATTAAAATGAGGATGTAAACCCATTCCTGGGTCACACGAGCTGCATTTCAAGGCCTCAAGAGCCACATGTGGCCAGTGGCTAGCACGATGAACACTGCAGATGGGGAACGCGTCTATCACTACAGAAGGTTCCACAGGCCAGAGCTGCCTCAATAGGCTGTCCCCCGCCTCAGCTCGCTCTTCTCTTCCTTTTTGGTACTGGGACTGAACTCAGGGATGTTTGCCACTGAGCCACATCCCCAGTGCTTTTATTTTTTATTTTGAGACAGGGTTTTGCTAAGTTGCTTAGGGCCTCACTAACTTGCTGAGGCTAGTCTTGAACTTGTGATCCTCCTGCCTCAGCCTCCCAAGTTGGTGGGATCAGGCATGCACCACTGTGCCTGGCTTCTTCTTTTTTTAAAGGGGAGTTGGGGGATGATGACAACCACAAAGACCATCACCGAAGGACATCTGTAAGGTGAAGTAGCTATACATGCTACCATACTGTTGTTGTTGTTTTTTTTTTCCAGACTTTAGGTCCTGTGTCCACATATATCCAGGTACTTACAGTGTGTATAACTATGGTCTTCTCTTTCGGATGGGGCATGGATCGAGAATCTGGGGGTAAGATCAGATACACCTAAAGACAAGGTATATGATCACACAGTTCGTGCACTGCCCAACTTTAAGATTGTCATTCCAATAAACTACAGTGTGCGGGTGCCCCCCACAGTTGTGCAGTGGACAACCTGTCCAACCACACTTTGCTTTCCTGAAAATAACTGCATTCAAAAGCTGGCATCACATGCCAGCTACATGAGATCTGTGAATAAGTGGCTTTACCTTTCTGAGCCTCAGAGTCCTCACTTTAAGTGGAGACTGGTATCTAAAGTGCTTTGACAACACTTGGTAGCCTGTAAGTGTTCAGGTAACATGGCTGTTGTGTGTGTGTTCAGGCTGAGGGGATTGATATTACCTCGCCATTTTATGGAGCTGATTCAGTGTGGTGAGGCTTCTCCCTTCGGGTGGCCGGAAGCTCACTCCATCCACCCTCAGCCACGGGGAGACCAAGACTGCTGAGCCAGTCATTCCCCTCCCCTTGGACACTTAGGTTCCTCCCAGCTCCTGTCTGCTGTAAACACTGGGGGCTGTCTCAGTTCTATAGCTTTCTGGGGGGGAAGGATGGGGGGTGTTCAATGCCCCACCTGCTTCAGAGGAAGTCTTTCCAAGACGCTCCTCTCCAGCACTTCCAGGTTCTTACATGCAAAACCGCCAGGACAGGGGTGCCCACCGGCCCAATGGCAGGAGCTGTGGATGCCAGAGTCAGGCTGGGGCTCTGAGTCCCTCCTCCACGGTTGCACCCTCTCCTACAGCCTCTCACATCCTCAGTCTTCCCAGCTAGAAAATGGGGGTAACCACATCTCCTGGGGCAGTGGTGAGAACTAGAAGGACAAATATGCATGATCAGTCACATACACCTGAGTCACAGTAGCTGTCAGCGTGTCCCTTGGAGCCAGATTCTAGACTCAGGTCCCAGACTTGCCATATACTGGCTGATGGAATGGCAGCTGGCTGGCGGTCAGGTGCTAGGCCCCTGCAGATAGTGCAGGCCTGCCCACCGCGGCCTGTTGATGTGTGAAGCCCACAGCTCCCCCACCCCGACACCCCAGTTCAGACAAGGAGGCGGGCAGGGCTGGTTTTCACTGCTTCCTGGGGCCCACTCTTCTCCCAGGCAGGGTCCTGGCTGCAAGCCAAGGGGTGCTCCCTACCCTGAGGGCCTGCGAGGCCTTCTCCTCAGGCCTGGCCTCTTCTTTACTCTCCATGTGGCCTCCATGGAGATGGACATAAGTGTCCCTCCTCATCCACGCCCTGGGCTTCTTCCTAACCTCCCCTGCCCGGAAGGGTCACCCCCGGCAGGGGCGGGAGCCCACCAGGTCAGCATGGGGCCCCAGAGACTTGAAGGGGCTGATCCGGAGGAGCAGAGCACCCAGGGCTGCGGGGGGGGGGGGGGGGGGGCCGGGTCGGGAGTCAGGTGGTGACCCACAGCTGGGGCTGGGGCTCCCCCGGTGGCTGATGCAGATTTGGCGCCATTGGGAAGGGCCTCAATGGGCGTCTTGTGCCTGAAGCCCCTTCCGCAGCCGCCGGGTTCCCCGCCCTCCGGGCCTTTCTGGTGGCCAACGAGGCCTGCGGAGAGGAGGCCCTGACTCAGAGCTTCGAAAGATCTTACGCGCAAACTTAAGAAAATAAACTATGGGGGACGGGGAGCCCCCAGCCCGGAGGGGGGCTGGGCTCCGGGCGGCCACCCTTCCTTCCCCTCCCTCGGGGACCGGCCGCGGGCGAGGGCACTGCCCTGGGAACCCGCGTCCCGCCGCCCGCTGCCCTCGCGGGCGGGGGTCCCTTGCCGGGGCGGGGGTCGCGAGGCGGGGGGGGGTGCTGCGCCCCGCGCCAGCCGCCGCCGCCGGGCCATGTGCGCGCCAGCCCGTGCGTGCGAGCGCGCCGCGCCGGTGGCGGCCAGAGCGGCGCCGCGGCACATCTGGTTCCAGGCGAGCCCCTGGCGCCTGCCTCGCCGCAGACCCGCGGCCCAGACACACAGACGTTAATAGCCCGGCGCGCCCAGCCCGCGCGGCCCGCCGCCCTGGGAGTGGCCATGGCCGGACCGACAGCACGGGCGCCGCCCCCGCCGCCTGCTCGCCCGGCGCCCCCTCTGCGCCCGCCCCGCCGCCCTCCCTCTTCCTGAGCAAAGCGCAGGGGACTCCGGCCCCCAGTACCGAGGGGCAGTTCCCACGGCCGTGCCACCCAAGGCCACCGGCTGGACGGGCTCCGTGACGGACTCCACACGCCATCCCAGCTGGACAGGCCGGGAAGTGAGGCGGGGGAGGGCGGTCACAGCCGCAGGTCCATGGCTGGCAAGGCAGCAGATCGGGCACTCAGCTGAGCTGTGGGCCTCCCGCCGCCACCCGGCCCCGTGCATCCTGGATCAGTGCCCGCTCCTCCACTACTAACCGCGCACCTGGAGCCCTAAGTCGCCCCCGCCGGCAGCAATGTGGACCCTCACCAGGGCATCCCTCCTCCACCCCCCTTCCTCAGGGTCCCTTTGATCCCTTAGCAGAAGTCCTCCTATCCCAGTACCTGCCTGGGGAGTGTGGCCTCCCGGGCACTCAGGAATGTGGGTGACTCCTTTCCCTTGACAGGACTGACTGCAAGGCCTCCACTCATGGCAAATCTCACCCCCACCCAAGCTGGAAGCCGAGGGCACATTCGGAGCCTTTCTGTCCTTCAAGGGCAGGGGTGGTTGTTGGGGAAAGGGGACTGTACTCCTCAGGAGCTGTCCTTCACACTAGTGTGAGTACTGGATGCCCCTTGGTGGTGCACGGCCCACGGGCCCCTCTGGGGGAGCATGTGCCTGGCCAATTGCAGGCCATCTGCAGGCTCCAGGTTACACTAGCTCCCCCTCCTCAGAGGGGGCTTTATAAGATATGGGTCCACATCAAAGTGCCACACTCGCCCTTAAAGTTTTTTTTTTTTTTTCCCTGAGCAGCGAAGTTCTGGGTAGAACTTTCCCATTAATACTCTCTGAATTCACTTGGGGGCTCGTTAACTTGCGCTGTCAGAAATGCTGGGTTTTAGAACAAACTGCACTTTAGAAAAGCTCCGTCCGGCCTGCAGGTAGCAAGCCCTGCGCCTGCCACCCGCGGAGAGGCTCCTTTTGCTTTCCAGCCAAGCCCCAGGTGAAATATTCTGTGCTGGTGGGGCCCTTGCTCCCCGCACCCCACAAAGGATGCAGGGGTCCAAAAAGGGGGGCTCCAGCCTTGAGGGGCTCCCCACCCAGCTCTCCCTTGGTGGTGAAGCAGGCTCTTGCCCTCAGCCCGGGAGGAGGGAGACAAAGCTCTGGGGTAAAACCAAACCAAACAAGCAAGTTGGTCCCGTGGAGCTAGAGGAAGGTGGCAGAGGGTCTGGAAGGGTCTGGAAGGAAGCCCACTCTACCAGGCAGCCGCCCCTTGCAGCCTGGCTCCCCAAGGCAGGTTCTCATCTGCACTAGAGAGAACTCTGTGGCAATTTCTGGCCATTTAAATCTGTCCCCTTGCCTGACACCCACTCCATGGCCTCCCTCGTCCTCCTTAGCCAGGAAGCTCTGAGGATGTGCCAACTGCAGGTGTGTCCACACTCGTGGGCTCGGGGAGGAGAGGATCCCCCGAATACCCAGGACCACCCTGGACCTTCATGAGCTCTGGCCTTGGCCAGGCCTGGCCACCTGCGTGGGCAGTGTTGAGTTTCTCCCTGGGCTGCAGAGAGACTCTAGGAGATGAACCAGAGGGTCCTGCAGCCACCCTCTCCCTATCCCTGGGCCCCCCAGTACATGCATTTGGGGACTCCTGCACTGGTCATAGAAGTGCATTCAAACTACGTTCAGTTCTGCTTTTTATTTTTTTAACATTTTTAGTTGTAGATGGATACAATACCTTTATTTAGCTTTTTTTTTAAATGTTTTTCTAGGGATTGAACCCAGTGCTTTATGCATATTAGGCAGGTGCTCTACCCCTGAGCCACAACCCTAGCATCAGTTCCACTTTTTAAAGGAAATAAATCCATAACTATCTAGCATTGCCAGTAGGCAAACCCTTGTCCACAGCCTTGGTGATAGCAAGAAAAATTTTCTAACATATTTAAAATACAGACAGCAGAGAAGCTCTGTAGATAAATACCTATAGTCAGGTTGTGGTGAGGCAAGCTTTGCCCCAAGAGTTCAATTAATTTTTTAAAAATACTATTTACCGGGCTGGGGCTGTAGCTCAGTGGCAGAGCGCTTGCCTAGCATGTGTGAGGCACTATGTTCAATCCTCAGCACAACATAAAAATAAACAAATAAAATAAAGGCATTCAGTCTATCTACAACTACAAAAAAATTTTAAAAAATACTATTTACCTAGAAGAGAAAGAAGGAGGAGGAGGAGGAAGAGAGAGAGAAAAAGACTATCCACCATATATTTTTTTTTACAAAAATGATAAACAACCTGGTTAAAAAATGGGCAAAAGACCTGAGCAGACACCTCACCAAAGATCTACAGATGGCACATGAGCATACAAAAGATGGTCCATGTCATATATCACTGGGGAATCGACTTAAAACAAGAAGACACCATGATGAGCCCATGAGAATGGCCAAGGTCCAGAACACTGACAATTGCCAAATGTACGTCTGTTGCTGGGGGAGAGACATTAGACTTGGAAGAAAGTCTGGCAGTTTCTTAGGAAGCTAAGCAGACCCTACACGTATTGACCCACATGAGCTGAAAAATGTGCGCATAAGAACTGCCCAGGGCTGTTCACACCAGCTTTATTCAAACTGCCCAACTTGGAAGCAACCAAGATGGCCTCGGGTAGGTGAGTGGATAAACACACAGTGGCCCATCCAATTCTATTTATTTATTAATTTTGCACCAGGGATTGAACCCAGGGGCATTTAAGCACTGAGCCACATCCACAGCCCTTTTTGGATTTTATCTTGAGACAGGGTCTCACTGAGTTGATATGGGCTTCACTAAGTTGCTGAGGTTGGCTTTGAACTTGTGATCCTCCTGCCCCAGCCTCCTGAACTGCTGGGATGACAGGCGTGGGCCACTTACTTTAACCCCTGAAACCTGAAAAAAGTCAACCTGGAGAAAACCGGCCCCACCTTTTAAGCCAACTCTCAGGACAGGAGTGCACATATCCCACAATATAGGAGGAGAGGGCAGGGGAGAGAGAAGGGACAGTGGCTGCAAGGCCTCCAGTGTCCTCAGCCCCAGCTGCACAGTGCAGGAGTCAGGCGGGGGGTCGGGGTGGAGCTTAATTGGATGCCAGCCCCTGGGCCCCACCCCTGAGAGTCCCACTGAGCTGGTTTGGGGCGGGACCCACCAGGCCTCACAGAAAGCTCTCCAGTCAGCCCTCAGCCAGGGTGGAGGCCACTGGTGCAGAACACCAAGTGCATGGCCGGTGCCACACAGGCCTCGAGGCCAGCTCCAGCCCTGTGGCCATGGACGTCTACCCAAAATGAGCCTGCTTTTTACCTGCAAAATGGAGACCCACCTACAAGGTGGTTACAGATGACGACTATAAGGTAGTGAGCCCTCTGCAAGGAAGGAGAGTAGGACACACAGTGGCTCCTGCCAGCTTGTGAGGAGCAGTCCCCAGAGCCAAAGATGCCCGCCCACCAAGGTCTGGCACCCTCCTGGAAGATAAGTGCTATCATCCCCCTTTTACAGATGGGGGAGCCATGATGACTGGCCTGAGGTCATCCAGTCCCCAGGGGTCCCCAGGGGTCCCCACGGAAGCAGGCAGGCTCTTGCTGGAGACACAAGCACTTGGGGAGTTGGGAGCTGGGGATGGAGGGCGCAGGAAGGCCTGAAAGAGGAGAGCCCCAGAGAGGAGACAGGCATGTGATAGGGGGCACAGAGTGTCTCCCTGTGTCCTGACCCCAGCACCTAAGCCATGAGCCCATGTGAGACTGGTGACTGCCCCCCAAACTGAAAAGGCTACAAACTATGATTCCTAGCGCAGAGCAGCGCTGTCCACCCATTCTATGAAGGAGAAGGCTGAGGTCACAGAGAAGATGCTAGGCCCCACGGCAGGAGGGCAGGGATGCGTGGACTGGGGCAGAGGGCAAGCAGTGTGCTCCCCCTCATCCTACAAGACCATGCCCAAAAAGCCCTTCCCTGAAGCCAGGACCCTGGAGCACGTGTCTGCATGTTTCCCCACACTGGCTCTTAGGCCTGCTCTCCTGTCCCAGGCCCTACTCTGTGTGAGCTCCCAGGTTTCAGTGTCTCTCTGGGCGCCATGCTCTTGAATGACAGCAGACAGAGTGACAGAATTGGCTCCGTGAGCCTTCCTGGCCCCTCTCCCTCAGAGTCAAATAGGCCTTGTCCAATGTCAACGATGCATCTTGGGAGAAATAGGAGACTGATGTGCCAGTACAGGTGCTTGGGGGACAGGAGGGGCAGAGACTAGGGGCAGTTCATGGGCCCAGGCATGGCTTTAAACAAGCCCCTCACCTCACGGAGCACAGAGTGTCTCCCGCTCAGCACCCCGTCTCGTTCCCTCAGAGTGGACGTGGCCTGCCCAGGCCTGCGCAGCTGGGCTCTGGCCTTCCTGTTCCCGACCTGGTTGTTATCAGGACCCCGTGGCCTTGGGTCCAGTGGCCCTCAGGGAAGCCAGGCTGTTCTTTCAACCCGTTCCTCCCTCTCTGCCTCCGTTCCCCGTCCATACAGCATGGCACGTGGGGGCTGAGAGATGGCATCTGGAAGACGGTCAGGGCATGGGACCTACTTTGACCCTCTGCACCTCTCCCCTCTTCCCTGTTGAGCCAGAGGCCACTCTGGTCCACTCGCCTGAGTGCCCTGAGCAGCCCACATCTCCCAGGCTCCACAAGAAGACGTGTCATTTGAGGCAGCAGATCTGTCCCCGCTCTGACTCTGCGCTGCAGGTGTCCATCCCTCAGCCCAGACAATCAAATATGGAAAAGAGCCTGGAACAGGAAGTGCAGTTTGCATAATTCTCCCCTACAGGGCGGCCCCACGGGCTCCACTGATTTCATTAGCATTCCCACCCCCCTGGGCCCACCCAGGCCCCCACTCAGGGAAGGGGAGGGGCGGGAGCAGGGAGGGTTAATTTCAAGAATCTTATTTTCCTTTTCAGTATTGAGGATGGAACCCAAGACCTTCCCCACACCAGGGAAGTGCCCTACCACTGAGCCACATCCCCAGACCTAATTGCATGAACTGGGACCTCGTTCTGAGAAGGCCCTGGCTTGATGGCGCTCCTGTTACCAAGGGGCCCACCCTTGGAGCCCACCCTGCACCAGCACAGGCCCAGGTGAGTGTTTCATTCATGCTCACCTGGACGTCCCCCTCCTCCCACCCTGGGCGAGAACCAAGGAGCACAGGGCATGGTGCCGCACACCTGTCATCCCAGTGACCCGGGAGGCTCAATCAAGAGGATCACAGGTTTGAGTATAGCCTCGGCAAATTAGCCAGGACCTAAGCAATTTAGCGAAAACCTGTCTCAAAAAATTAAAATAAATAAATAGAAAGGGCCAAGGATGTGGCTTTGTGCTAAAGCACCCTTGGCTTAAATCTCTAAAAAGAAAAGGCCTGGAGCATGCAGACACACCAGCTCAGAGGGTTTCCTTGTGCAGCACTGCAGATGGAACCCGGGGGTGCTCTGCCACTGAGCTGCATCCCCAGTTCTCTTTTTTAAATGTTATTTTGGGACAGGGTCTCACTAAATTGCTCAGACTGGCCTGGAACTTGCCATTCTCCTGCCTCAGCTTCCTGAGGATTCTAGGTCACTTCCTGTCTTTGCGTAGGCTGTCCCTTCTGACTAGTAGATATTCCCGTCTTGCTCTTACCCCTCCGTGAAGAACCCAGCTCTTTGCCATCAGCGATTAAGCTTGCCTGTGCCTGGCACCACAGGTGCTCAGTAAACTCTTGGGGCGCAGGGATGAAGGGT
This sequence comes from Ictidomys tridecemlineatus, assembly GCF_052094955.1. Classification (NCBI taxonomy): domain Eukaryota; kingdom Metazoa; phylum Chordata; class Mammalia; order Rodentia; family Sciuridae; genus Ictidomys; species Ictidomys tridecemlineatus. The sequence goes on along the minus strand of NC_135480.1, from coordinate 204,348,301 downwards.
TCTGAGCCTCCAGCCATTGAGCCTCTAGGAACACAAGGGTTAAGGCCCAGGAAAATGAAGGCCTAGAACCTGATTTTTGACATTACAGGGCAGAAGTATAATTTAAAAATAGTTCGTGACATCTTGAGTGCGGGAGATGGCATGTCACCACTGTTCTTGGCCATGGGTCAAGGGTATGTGTGTCCAAGGCAACATGGTGGGGGACCTTGCTACTGGAAGAGGGTGCTGGGCCTAGTAAGAACCAACCAGCCCAGCTGCCCAGGCCTGGGCAATCTCCCCAGAATCAGGTAGGGCTGGGACACTCCCTGGCCATCTAGGGGGCTTCCTGTCATCACCCCTGGCATCCCTTGGCTCACAAGCCTGTGGCTGAATAGATGGTTGCCCTCAGCCTCGGTGGCACCACTACCTGCCCTGGCAGAGAGGCCAAGAAGGCCGCCAGCCGTCCAGACCTCATGGGCAGACAGGGGGTGGCTTTGAGGCATGATTGAGACTGAGGTCCTGAAGTGAGTTCTGCCGCCCCACTCACAAGCCCAGGGCCCTTGGGAAAGTTACTGGACCTCTCTGAGCCTTGGCTGATGCAGGTCCTTCAGTGAGGCCTGCATGAGGCGCTGCACGTGAAGCACAGCGGGCCAAGCTGTCCTGGGAACTCTTCCTTTCCACACGGAGCTCCAGCACTCCCAGGCTCCTCTGGACAACAGCCTCCCCCAGGGCCGAGGGTCCAGCCAATCAGCACCCAGCTTCTCTCGGCCGCTGTGATTGGCTCAGAGGTGGGCCGGGGCCCAATCAGGGCACAGGGAGACTTTTGCTGGGACTTCTGGCATCTTTACTTTGGCTTCGTGTGAGTGAGTCTGTCTGTCTCCGTAGATCCAAGCCCCATGGGGGTGCTGAGAATCGAACCCGTTCCTCCCACATGCTAGGCAAACGCTCCACCACTGAGCCACAGCCCACAACTCACAACCCACAACTGGTTTTCTATCCGTCTTAGGTGACGGCCCTGACTGGCACACCGCCTAAGCTCCTTGTCCTCGATCTGGCAGAACTAGAATAGTGGGTCCCCTGCTCCGGGAGCCCTTTTCCACCCTAATCTGCAGTGAGCACTGCGCCCAGGGACTTGCGGACCGCCTCGTGAATCCTCTCTCCTCTTCTCACAGACCCCCTGCCACATGGGCGGGTCAGGGGTCCCTCTCCAAGCTAGGTTTGGAGGATAATCTGTGCGGCCTGTTGGGGGACTCTGGCCAGCTGCAGCCATGTGCCGTGGGGTGAGCAGGGACAGGGTGGGGTGTTCTGGATTCTGCTCCCGAATGGGACGCTGCCTCTGCTGGCGGCGGTGGGAGGGACTCCCCGCTGTCTAGAGCCTGCGCTTAGTAGGGGGTCATGAAACGCACTGAATAAAGGAGCCTTTATTCTCATCTGTGAAATGGAGATTTCGACAGCCTTCCATAAAGAAGAGGAAGGTCCTGCTAGTCTAGTGCTTCGCCTGTAGTGGGGGACCTTGAAAAGAAGGAAGCGGGTCCCAGCAGGGGCTCCTGTGCACAGTGACATCACCCAAAGAAGCCACCGCAGGGAGGCTGAGCTGGCTGAGGCCTCGCAGGCAAAGCCCCGCCCTCAGGCTGTTCCCGACCCAGCGCTCAGGCCCGGCTTTGTGCGTCTGCTGTGCCAAGGGCTGAGGAGGACTGCAGATACCCGAGCAGTCCCCCGGGAGAGGGCAAAGCCATTGCCCAGAGCGGGTGGAGGCCGCCTGCGCTCCCCCTCTGGCTTGGTCCCAGGCATGCCAACAGACAATGGGGATAGACTAGCTCCTGCTCTCGCTGCCCCGCCTCGGGGTGGGACTGGGGTGGAGGGACAGAGATTTTGCCTTAATATGGAGCTAGTTTGGGTTGGGACACTTCTTGATCCCTATGCTGGGAAGATGAGGGTCCCTGGGGACCCACAGCCGCCAGGGGTGTGGCTGGGCCCTCAGTTCTGTCCTCTCTCTGGGTCCCATACCGCGAGATCCTAACAATAGCAACGGGCAATAATAATAAGGACAGGAGGAGCCTGCCACGTGCCCAGTGTGCCTATCACCTTCCTCCTTCTGGGTAGGTGCTGTTATTGTCCCCGCCTTACAGATGAAGAAACGGAGGCTCGGAAACTCCTTGCCCCAGTTTCTGGGCCACAGACAGCTGGCCAGCAACTCCCCGGAGCTGCTACCCTCCTAACCACACCTCTTCCTCGGGGGTGTCCATAACCATGGGAAAGTGGAAAGAGGGAAATTCGAGGTGCCCAGAGTGGCCCCTCTCCCGTCCATTGCTGTTTCCCCCTTTTGAAGAAGACAGGAAACACTCATCTGTGATTCCCCAGGGAGCCCTGAAGTGCCAGTGAGACCTCCAGAACTCCCAAGTTCCTCCGCCAGGGTCCCCGAGCTGGCCCCTGCATGCCACAGGGGGTGCGACCTGCCTTTGGCCTCTCTGAGAATGGGGCTCTCTTATCCTGCCTCCTCCCCACCAGGCCTCCCTTCCCACACGTCTCCCCGCCCTCAGACCACTTCGATTTCCATCTGGTTTTGGTTTGGAGGGCGGGTTTGTGGAGAAGCAGAGAGCTGGCACCTACGGCCATAAACCTGATCTGTTCACTTCTTTTCTTGTCCCCCAAGCTCTGGGCATTTCCCTCCTCTGCCATCTGCCTCCCAAAACCCCAGGGCTGCTTTGTCCTGGAGAACCTGCTTCAGACGGCTGCTGACATGGGGTCCTGGGCAGAGAAGTTAGCCAGGGTCCAGATCAGCTTCCCTCAGAAGGCGAACAGCACGTCTGCGCCAGCTTTGCAGGGCCCGGGACTGGTGGCGTGTGAGTGCGCATGCGTGTTCGTGCTCTAGCCAGGCCGGGAGGGTAGGGGAGAGCCCTCCGGACGCACATCTGAACGTGCCAGCCTTCTCCCCGGGCTCTCTCACCCCCAGGTCTCCTGGAAGTTGCAATTAATCTCTAATTTGAATTTTTAACCTCAAACACCACATTATAAAAATAGTTGTGCTGTGTTTTATAGATGGTATTTGTCATGAAATTAGACATGGTTACAGTCAGTGCCGTGGAAAATAAAGCAAGACGCCTCCTCCCGCTCTGGAGTGGCGGTCAGGTCCAGCGGCAGCGAGGCAGCAATTCAGCACTGTCCCTCCCAAGAGGGGTCCCCAGGCAGACCGGGCAGGGACAGAGGGGTCTGGGTCCTGTGAGGTTGGGGGCAATGGGCTGGTCAGTGTCCCCCTTGGGGACAGTAGAGTTAGGTTTCAGCAAAGCCCCCTCGTGAGCTGCTGGGGCCCACTGGCTTAACTCAGTGTCCTGCCTGCCGGGGGAGGTGGCTGCAAAGCTTCTCCTGCCCCTCCTCCTGGGGGACAGGGAGCGGGCCCAGTAGGCACAGAGCTGAGCTCCCACCTGCCCCACCTCATCGACTCCCCTGAACAGCCCAAGCCCCGGGTCCTTCCATCTTGTGGAAGAGAAATTCCAGGATTGAAGAGATGAGCACGTTTCAAAATCACTCAGCAAGTGAGGAGGAGGCTGAGGCCAGAATCCCCACAGTACCCCTAAGGTACCTGCAGGAGTTCTCTGGGGCTGGTCCTATCTAGGCCCGCGTCACCTCAAGCTGCATGGGGACAGTGGGGGCGGTCCCAGCTTGCCTGTCTGCATCCAGCACAGCTTGGTCTTGTTTAGCAAGTCCTGCTCTAGTACAGTGGAATCTTTGCTGCCCACCGTAAAGGAACCCATGGAGGCAAGGTCACAGGGAGACCGTCCTGGGCTCTGGGCCGGCAGGGTGGAGAATTCCTGCGGACAAAGGCCCCTGACCTGCTGGCCCTGGAGTCTCACTGCGTAACCCGACTTGCTGGGCCTCAGCTGGAAAACGGGGCCAAAGCACCGCCACCTCGTGGAGCTGGAGACGTCCAATGAGAGGATCCACATGGAGAGTAAAACATGTAGCAGAGGCACAATTAATGGTCCACACTGGCAGGATCATGGTGACGGAGACGAAGGAGACACCTGCCACCTGCACCCATCTTCCAGGTCCCCCTGCCCCGAGCACCTGACCCGCCGTCCCCTGGGGTCTGCAGCCGATTGCCTGGAACAGCCTCCTCTGCTGGTGAGTGGAGCTCTGTCTCTGGGTCTTTGTGCACCTGTGACCCACAGCCCTGATGCTGAGCTGCTGCCATCATGCACTGTTACCAGGGATGGCGCTGCCCCCCCCGCACCCCGCCCACTCTCCTGATGGGTGCAGGGGACTGGTGAGGCCCACACAGGCGGGCCACAGGAACCTGCCCACCCCTGACTGAGGGCTCCTGGGCCTTCCCTCCACCTGGACTCCCCAACTCAAGACCTGGCCTTCCCAACGGAGTTGAGCAGGGGCCTGGGCCTGATGATAGGCGGCGGCAGCCTGTGATCAGTCCCCTGTGGAGGCGAGGGCATCCCAGGAGGCCAGGGAAACTGGGATAGGGTTGCCCCCCACAGAACAGGGGACACTTGCCCTCTCGAGAGCCCCTGGGGAAGGCCTGGGTGATCCAAACACTCCAGACACCTGCAACAGAGGAAGGACTCCACTGCTCTCAGCCGTGGAAAATCTACGTTATTTATTGTTCTGCTGCTGGGGATTGAACCCAGGGCCTCGCACAGGCTAGGTAGACGCGTTACCACGGAGCTTTGCCCCAGTGCCTAAAAATGGCAAAGCTCGAACAAGACGGGCTTGCTGGACCCTCTCCTGATCCTTCTGCTCCTGGAACAGCCACACTCCTTCCCACCCCTGAGCCTCCGCATGTGTCCCCTCCACCCAGAGCAGTCATTCCTCACTTCACTCATCCTTTAGGTCCCTACTGCAATTCCACTGCCTCCAGGAAGGGACCCGACACGCCTGACCAGGTGGGAGCCTCATGGTCTGCTCCCAGCAGCCGGGCCCTTCCCTGTCTCCTCCAGTGCCAGCCAGGACTGGCATGTAGTAGGTGCTCAACGAACATGTGGGATGGGGGGGGTTCCCAGGGCGCCTCCCCCCGAGTCCGCTCCCTGAGACATGAGCTTGCTGGACCAGCAGCCGCCTTCTAACAGCCAGCCTCCTCTGCTGTCAGGTCTTTGCCTTTCTCTCGTCCTTCCTGGTGGAACCGGAGCAGAGTCCCTTTTTACTTCTTGTCAACAGCAACTTGGGACGCTCTCCTCCGCGGGCTGCGGTGGCCAGGCGGCTGGCTCTGCGGGCGAGGCTGCCCTTCAATTAGAACAGGACGTCTAGGAAACCGAGCTTCCCCAAGCCGGCCCCTCCCTGGCTCTCGCGCCCACTCCCGGCCCCCCCAGTGCCCCTGCCCCACTGCGCCGCGGGCAGCGTCCGCTCAGTGGCTCCCGGGAAGAGTGGGGTCTGGATTCCTGGCAGGGCAGGGAGAGCTCCTCGGCCCCCTGGGGCAGCGTGGACCTGGGGGCTGTGGACAAGTCCCTCCACCTTTCTGGGCCTCTGCTCTGTAAGCAGAGTGAAGGCCTCACCTCCCTCCCTCACCTGCAGAGAATCCAGCCAGAGCCACAGCCCGTCGCAGCTGAGAGCAGGCGGCCATGTTGCTCTGAGCGCAGCCCCATGCCCGCAGGGCCAGGCCCGCCTGTCCTCGGGTCTCCCGCACAGTGCCCTCCACGACAGACCCGGGCCCTGAGTGGATGAGCGGACGAATGAATCCTGTCCAGTTTTCTTGCAGCCAGAAAGCAGAGCATATCTCGGTGGGAGCAGAGAGTTCATGTTCCTGGCTCTCAGGACAAGGCAAAAGGGTCCCTTTTCTGTGGCTTCATCACAAAGGGAAATGGAACAAAGTGCCAATTTATCTTTCCTCCCAACTTTGGGCTGTTTTCTCTGGACTTCTTCCCCCAGTCTGGGACGTAGCCCTTCCTCTCTAGGTTTGGGCTGTGAGGCTCATGTTTCCGGTTTGGGGGAGGCACCCAGTCTCCCAACACCCAACCTGAAATGATGTCCGCAGCTAGAGCCTCTCTGGATTACAGGGCCACAGGGTCAGTGTGTGTGTGGGGGGGGCTTTGCAGGGATGCACAGCCTTAAGCTGTGTGGTCTTGGGCAAGTTGCTAAGCCTCTCTGAGCTTGTGATTCCTCTCTGTAACCAGGCCAGCAGACACCCTTTCTCAGCACTCCTCACCAGCACCCTGCATCCATCATCTCCCAAATCTTGAAGAGCTGGTGCCACGAGGTAGGATTCTCCTCCTATACCAAGGGTGGAACTCAGAGAGGAGGACCTAGCAAGGCCTCAGCAGGTTCAGGCCCTAGCTGGGACTCAAAACCTGGCCTCTGGTTCCAGCTGTGCAGCCCACCACCCGGGGAACCCTCCCCTGCACTCAGACCCCCCCAGCCAGAGGACAAGGGAGAAGGAGCTCCCAGCGCCAGGAGGCCTGGAGACAGGGGCTCCCAGGCGCTCCCCAGGGCCTGCACCCCCTGGTGTGGGGGCAGACCAAGCCCGCCCCGCTGCCCACTGGCTGGACTGGCCGCCGGCGGCCCCATCTTGAGAGCATTAGGGGCTGCTGTTCACAGCTGTTTTCTGTTACGTGTTATTTGTTAGTCTAATGAAAGGAGGTGCATGGCTTTCAAGACCTCGGCCCTCTGCGGGGTTTTATATGGGAGGCCCGTGCACAGCTCTGGCGGCGGGGAGGCCGCGAGGCCCCTGCCAGGCGCGCCCGCCTGGCGGCTCCCACTTTGATTCAGAGGTTTGCAGCCATCCGCATGGTAATTCCAGCCCTGGTTAAATGTCATTTTTAATAACGCCATCTCTGGCGTGTGAACGTCGGCGCCCACGGCAGGAAGGGAGGCCAGGGGTGGGGAGACCCGCGGCCAGGAAGGACCGACAAGGGGACAGGAGGAGGGGGCAGAAGACAGGCTAGGAGAAGTGGCCGTCTCCTTGGGGACAGTGCATTCCTACCCTAGGGGCACCCCTGGAGGGGAGCCCATGGGAGGTGTAGTGGGCAACAGAGTGAGGGTGGCGGAGGGGCGGAGTGGGCAGGGAGCCAGGAGGGGACTTTTCAGTGGCCACGGTCGCAGAGACCCCAGTTCTGCAGGTAGGGGGCAGTAAGGACAATGACCCCTTTCCCCCTAACTCCTTGGGCCTCTCAAGGCGGGTACCAAGGGGTGAGACTGCTGTGGGTGGCTGAGAAGAGCTGTCCTCCCCTCACCCCGCAGGGTGGCTTCCTGCAGCCAGGTCTGGGGGTGGGTTCAACCTCCGAGCAGCTCCCTCCCTCTCCTGGGCTCCAGCCCTTCCCTCTGGAAGCTTCCTGAGCCTCGCCAACCTCTGCACCCTGCGGCAGCCTCGCCAGCCCTGTGGGAAGATGGAGGTGAAGGAGCACAGCAGCTCTGGGGAAGCCTTCGGCAGGGTATGAAAATCACTGGGGGCCCCGTTAAATGTGGAGGTCCAGGCCCTGGAGCCAGAATCTGATGTCATGAGCTGGGACACAGACTTCAACCAGCTCCCTGGGTGATTCCAAGGCAGCCATTGGTGGAAGCTCATAAAATATGGCCAGAAACACACGGCCCAACCCTCTTGTTTTGCACATGGGGCACTGGGCTCAACCCAACCACGAGGCGTGCCCCGGGTTGGAGGGTCGGGCAAGGCCAAGTGGGAGCCCCGATTTCCCGAGCCCTAGTTGAGGCCCCTGACTGCATCTCAAGGCTCAGAAGCACCTGCTCAGCTCTGGCTTGGAGGGTCCCTCTGTGGACACTTCCTGGCCTCCAGGTCCTTAAGCACCCTGCCCTTTTCAGGCCTCCATCCGGGACCTGCGCGGGAGGGCGCCACCTCTGTCCAGCAACGGCCTCTGGGCGCCCTCCAAGCCCGCCCAGCGACCCTCCAGACTGGGGCTTCCGGCTGCCCATCCCACACGCAGAAAAGCAGAACCGATCACAAAGAGACCAAAAATAATATCTTCCAGAGCCTGCTTCATTTTTAGGACACAATAAAAGATATCATTACCCGTAAAGGGCCTCACGCGGACTATGTCCTGTCATCACGGTGGTCCCCAGGAGCCAGGCTGGGAACAGCTTCCCAGATGTGGAAGGGACCCGGGCTCAGTGTTTGTCACTCCCAGGACAGCCTGAGCGGCCAGGCTGCTGGGCTGGGCCACAGGGGGCTGTGCCTGGCACCGCTGGGCGCACAGTCTCTTTCTGGGCAGCTGGGGGTCAGCTCTGCCCTGCCAGGCCAACGAGCATGGTGCAATCTGCTTCTGTCGCACGTCACCTTCCCTACTGCCGGATGCTGGGGGATACCCTGTCTCAGCGCCTCTGCTGGGTGTGGGAGCCTGGAGAGACCCCCAACCTCCCTCCGTCTAAACAGGAAGCTCTGTAGCTCCCCACTATAGCATATCGCAAGAGGCACTTGACCCCTGGCCCGCGCACAGCAAATCCGTCTGCTCGTCCACTAGCTGCCTGCGCCCACCCTGGCCACCAAGAGCCTGGGAGGGATCATCCAGGCTGGACTGGAGCCTCGGGATGGGGTGTATGTGGTGTGTGTGTGCATGTGCGTGGGGTGTGAGCGGGTGTGTGTGTCGTGTCTGGGAGTCGGGGACATGTGGTTCCCAAATGACAGCTTTTGACAGGGTTCTCACCGACCTACCGCAAAGCAGGGTTAGAGAGTGTCTTAAGCTAACGTGAGTCGGGCCTGAGAACCCCTTCCCTCTGAGATGACAGTTCTGGAAGCTTCCTGGACAGTTGCTACAAGTGGCTCCTGTTGGCAAAACTTTCAAAACCACCCACTGTGTGCACAGAGGGAGCTCCTGGCAGGAGCCACCCACGCTGGGGGCAGAGGAGGTGCCATGACTGAGGAAGGAAGGGAGGGAGGAGGGATGAGCAGGGAGCTGGGGGCTGTCCCATCTCTGCTCCACAGGGACCCTCCTGGGCACTCCAAGTCCAGACAGGTGTACGGAGGGTGAGGGGTGGGGACGCTTGCCTCACTCCATCACCTCCAACCCCCCCCAAAGCTGGGCAGCCCCCACCCCACCAGCCCCAGACCGGGCTGCAGAGGACCTGGAGAAGCCCCTCCCCCAGCTGCTGCACGGTCCCCGAAGGCAGCCCGCACCTGCCTGGGGGTGCACACTGGGTCACATTGCCTCAGAACCCCCAGGGCTCTGGGGTGGCTTTGGATGGTGGGGGCCAGCACGGCGGGGAGCAGGAGGCTGGGGCCACACAGTGGGCACTCTGCTGGCCAGGCGCCCGGGGGAGGCCCCACCATGGCCACGCCCCTCCCCCTCACTCCCCAGGGCAGTGCACAGTCACCCCTCCTGTGGGGTGTGTTCAGGGACACATGGCCCCCCAAGCAGCCCCCAGGTCTGCCTCCACCCACGGTTGGCCACTGTCCTTTCAGGCTTGGGTCACCATGAAGACATGACAAGTTCTGCCTGGTCCAACCTGACCTCCCAGCCCTGCCCAGGACAAGCCACCCCAACCCCGGGTCTCTGCTGCTCAGAAGCCCCTGATGCGTACACACAATGTCCATCCCGAAAGCCCCAGTCGGCCGGCCCTCAAGGCCCACCCCACCTCCCTACCCCTCTCAGAAGTTTCCCCACAGCCAGGGGCAGCTCCTCCTTCACCCTCCCCAGCCAGACACGGAGCTGTGCAGGAGATGGAGGCCCCGCCTTCCCTTCCCAGCTGTGAGAGCTTGGGCAGAATACTTAGCCTCTCTGGGCCTCGAAAAAATAGGGATGATAATCACCAGCCGGGCCTGACCTGCAGGGTCACTGCGGGCATCTCAAGCAGCTGTCACTTTATTGAGCACCTATAGTGCTGGGTACCCCATACACTCAAGGCTCCCCCATAAAGGATGCCCCTTGTTCTCGTTTCACAGATGGCAACACTGAACTTTGGGATTCTTTTTAGGCCTCAAGGGTGTGGGCAAGCAGTGTTTCAGAGGTACCTTCCAGAATCTTCTGGGGGAAACAGCTCTAGACTGTTGAGTGCCTACCTGAAAGGAAGGCCTTGTAGGATGTTGGGGGTCTGAGGTCCCTGTGCCAGGCCCCAAGCCCCACACCAGGTCTGCTGCATAGACGGGCAGGACCCTCCTGAAACAGCAGGTGTCCTCCCGCGGACAGGGATGGAGAGGCCCACTACTGCCCCAGCCACTGGCTGCCACCAAAGGTTCTCCCTCTTCCCACTCCCGGGGCCTGTGCTGAGACGCCCTCATCTGCTTGAGAGTCCAGGCACCAGGCCCAGGCTCTGAGACACCACAAGCCCAGGGGACGGGCCACAGAGTGGCTTTCTTTAGTTTATTTCTATATGGGCTGAGAATGGAACCCAGGGCCTCCTCAGGCCAGGCCAGCGCTCCACCACTGGGCTACGACCTCAGCCACCACAGAGTGGTCTTCTAGGCCCGGTGGAGACGTGACCAATTAGCAAGGGACTCACGAACACCTGTGTGCCATCTCCCATGTCCAGGTGGGACCCGGAGAAGGCCACATGTAGAGCCGGCATCACAAGCCAGGACCGGTCCTCAGGCACCCCATGGCTCAGCCAGCTCTGGCTGAGCAGCATGACTCGGTTTCCCAGCAGGAACCAGAGAGGAGGAGGCCCGGGGAGAGGACTCTCCTAGAAGACCTGCTTCCAGAGAACGCTTCGCGTCCCCTCAGCCCACTCCTGGCGGATGCAGAGCAACCCAGAGTCTGCCAAGAGAGAACCGAACTCCGGTCCCTTCAAACTACAGAGAGGGCTGGGGCTGAGGCTGGGGCTGGCGGTGAGCACTTGCCCCGCATGTGTGAGGCACTGGGTTGGATTTTCAGCACCGCATAAAAAAAGATAAAATAAAGGTCTATCAACTAGTAATAATTAAAAAAAAAAAAAAAAAAAACAACTGCAGAGAGTGTCCACAGGACCCGGCCAGCCCACTTCCGGAAACACCCCAGAGAATGGAAAGCTGGGGCGTGTGGCTGTTTGCACACTTCGCAGCAGCACTGCTTACAACAGGTGGTGAGACCCAAGTGCCACTGAGGGGGGTGAGCCAAAGCCATGCCCACACGGCGCAGGACCCCAGGGCTGCGACCTACTCTAGGGTGAACCTCTCAGAAGTCACACCAAGGGAGGTGCCAAGCACTAGGGACAGACACTGTTTGATTCCACTTATTGGAGCCCCCTAGAGTGGCCTGATTGACAGACAGAAAGTAGAGCAGCCCAGGGACCCGGGGCGGGGAGGCAGAGGTTACCTGCTGGGTGTGGAGTGACCGTCTTCAGACGTAAGAGTTCTAGGGGTGGGAGGTGGGGACCGCTGCATGGCAGTGTGAACGTCCCTGACGCCAAGGATCTGAGCCCCGCTAATGGCTAACCTGGTAGAGCCTGGGCTAGGCATATTTTATCACCACTAAAAAAGTTGAAAGCGAGTCTGCCTG